>NC_058386.1:33698958-34002812 GCF_018350175.1 Felis catus
ATCTTATGCTGCTAGATTTTACCTGAGACCGTATCCCTACTCGGCACTTTTTTGCTCCCCTCCCTCACTTGTAGATTTTCCCTGAGAGCAGTCCCTCCACAAGCCACAGACTCAGCTTCCGGGGGACCAAGTTAAGACAGCCATTGAATCTGGCTGTCAAATACCCCAACTGGCCATGTGTCATACATAGGGTTGCTGTAAAGGTCAAATGGCATATGTATAGGTTTTTAAAGTACTATATTAAAATACAATAATTGGTACAGTGCTTGGTTTTTTTTATAAACTTCTTATTTGGTGGTTTATAATCCCCTTTTCTATTGAATTCAATGTGTATTATATTTTAGGCTTCTATTACCTTGAGCTATTATGCATGTAAATGAGCTTCTGGTAAAAATATTAAAATATGACAAACTTAATCTGGCCTAATATGTTTTTCGAGAATTTTCAAAGCATTAAGTACAGTCAGGAACCTCAGTGCTACCGAAGTTTCCTGTGGATGTTTTCAAACTCCTCCAACTAAACCATCTTGTATAATGTGTGTGTGTGTGTGTGTGTGTGTGTGTGTGTGTGTGTGTGTCTGTGTGTGTATGTATACACACATACTTTTTTCTCAATAACCACCAGGAAAAGCCACATATTCAATCCTCTAGTAAAATAAACTATGTCAAATTTAGTCTATGGATTCAGATGATCAGATGATAAGATTCCCCTTAGAAAAAAAGTGATTCTCGGGCTCAAAATATTACCGTAGCTTATCCTTTGAGGCAGAAAAACCCCTGTTGCCCACTGTGTGCCTTCACAATCTAAGATCTTGACAAACAGGGAACCTACAGAAAGTGATTTTATTGCTGTGGAATATTACTACTGCAGCTCATATTTTTGTGGCTCCTGGTAGCACATAGGAGTGTTCAAATATTTGGAGGCCCTGAGGAAGGGTAGACAGAGGGTAGAGTGGTAACCCTTCTCTCCTCCGTGGGTAAATTTACAAAGGTTTCTTAATATATGGGAGGCCACTGAAGAAGCACAAGAGTGAGTCCATTCCAGGAGCTGTGAATATTTATGTTTTTTAAGTTTATTTATCTTGAGAGACAGAAGGAGAGAGAGAGAGAAAGCGTAGATGCACGTGAGTGAGGGAGGGACAGAAAAACAGGGAGAGAGAATCCCAAGCAGTCTCCACGCTGGCGCCGAGCCAGACACAGGGCTCGATCTCATGGGAGAGCATGACGTGAGCCAAAATCAAGAGTCACACACTCAATCGACTGAGCCACCCGGCACCCCCAGGAGCTGTGTATAAATGTGTGTTTATTTAATTTTTAAAAAAGAATTGTTTTAATGTTTATGTATTTTTGAGACAGAGAGACAGAGTGTGAGCAGGGCAGGGGCAGAGAGGGAGGGAGACACAGAATCCCAAACAGGCTCCAGGCTCTGGGCTGCCAGCACAGACACCGATACAGGGCTCAAACCCATGAACCGCGAGATCATGACCTGAACCAAAGGCGGGCTCAATCAACTGAGCCACCCAGGAGCCCCTAAATGTGTGCGTTTAAAGGAGTGGAGCAGATTAGACACTTTAATTTGACAAGAGCTTCAACTTCAAGATGCAGGCCCAGAAAAAGCATGCAGAGGGCCAGTAACTGTAAATGAGCCACTCTTCCTTGGAAGCCTCACTCATCCAAGTCAGTAGCAGGCTAACCGAAGAAAGCCCAAACCTAAGTGAAGGGGTGGGAGTGGGAGGGCGAGTACACCAAGAAGATGCTTGTTCCAAGTGGAACAAGTGGATCCAGAACAATCAATCTAAACCCTTCCCGAATCACGAGGAATAGAATGAAAGAGATGTTTATCACCAGTGTTTTTCTTGGGGGAGAACATTTACCAAAATGTTCAGATAGGACAAGTGCAGTGTATCTCAAGACATTCACTTCACACTCTCTCTCTTCCCAAGCCCCTGACATGTACCAACAATCAACTAGAGTAGCGCGTTTTAAACTTTTAACCCAATGTAATGGGTCATAAGGTACTTCTGTAGTGAAAGAGAATTGAAAATGGCAGGGTTTGCAAGCGTCCATCGGTAGATGAATGCGTTGCTAAAGAAGATATATATAGATATATAGATATAGATATAGATATAGATATAGATATAGATATAGATATATATCTATCTCCACACATAGACACATTATGTATTACATTATGTATGTAATTATATACTACAGAGTAATATTCCCCTCTGCCATGAAAAAGGATGAGGTCTTGCCATTTTCAGCAACATACATGGACCTAGTGACTATGCCAAGTGAAACCAGTCAGAGAAGGACAAATGCTATACGATCTCACTTACATGTGCCATCGAAAAACTAAACCGTGAATAAACAAACAAAAATGAGAAACAGACCCCTAAGTATGGAGAACAAACTGGTGACTGCCAGAAGAGAGGGAGGAGGGGGATGGGGAAAACGGGTGCAGAGGAGTGGGAGAGGCAGGCTTCTGGTTATGGAATGAATAAGTCAGGGGAATAAAAACACAGCAGAGGGAATACAATACAGTCAATGGTGTTGTAATAACACTGTATGGTGACAGATGGTAACTACCCTTGTGGTGAGCAGAGCGTAATGTATATACTTGTCCAATCACGGTGTCGCAGACCCGAGACGAATGGACCCATTGTGTGCCAACCACACTTCAATTAAAAAAAAAAAAAAAAAAAAGAAAATAGCACAGTCTGCTACCCGCATTAAATATAAATGCTGCTTTGTGCAACTCTGTTTCAATTACATGGGTGTGTGTGATAAGGTGTCCCCAGTTTGCATTGGAAACTTCAATTTTGTGTCTGTTGTCCCAGCATTATCAACAGCGCTCCTTTTGACACTCGAAAGCCTCCTGATTGGACAGTAAATGATATAGTCACTCTAATAATAGGCCACAGTAGAATATATATGTCTTCTTATGGGTCTCAGTCAAAATAATTGGAAAAACAGTGATTCTGAATGCGGTATTTAAAAAACCCATAGGTAATGGCTTTGTCGTGTTAATTCTTTGTTTCTTCCCTCAAAATGAAGATATCTACCTAAGAAAGGCCCCCAGGAGCTGTGACAGAAGCCTTTGCTTCCCCCTGATTTGTTCAGGACATGGATGTTCAAGCCCAGGGAAAGTCAAGCAGGTACTGAGTTTCTTCAACTGCCCATGGCCACCCTGGCTGGTAGGATGCAATTGAAAGCCCTGGGATTGGGGCACCGGGGTGGCTCAGCCAGTTAAGCGTCCGACTTCGGCTCAGGTCATGATTTCACGGTTCGTGAGTTTGAGCCCCGCGACAGGCTCTGTGCTGACAGCTCAGAGCCTGGAACCTGCTTCAAATTCTGTGTCTCCCTCACTCTCTGTCCCTCTCCTGCTCACACCCTATCTCTGTCTCTCAAAAATAAATAAACATTAAAAATAAATAAACATTAAAAATAAATAAATACATAAATAAATAAAAGGAAGAACCCCGTGATTAAGTTCCAGCCCCTCTACTAACTGTATGGTCCCAACTGGGGAAGAAGCCACTTGCCTTTCCTGAACCTCAATTTGCTCATCTGCAAAAGAGAGCGACCATAGAGGACAGTATGTATTTTCAAATTATGTTCTCTCACAACAATCCCACCTTCAACCTGTCGTTGAGATCACTGTGCTCAAGCAAATCAACCTGCCCTCCTCCTCCCCCTCTGACTAGTAAGAAACAATTAGCAGAGGGAATCACTACCCTTCAGCAGGTTCTCTCATTTTCATTGCCTCTTCAAGTCCTCGGTGCAACCCCGTGAGGTAGTTATGAGCCAGGCACTAGAATGTAAAGCTGGGAGGGCAGCAACTCTTTGCTACCTTGTTCATGACTGTAAGCTGCGCTCCGAGAATGAAGTGAATATCAATGATAAGAGAAAGAAGGCTTGGACTCCTCTGACCGTAAATCAGATGTTACAACTTTACAACCACTCGTTTCTGTCTTCATGCCTTCCTGGCACAACCAACCTGAAAAGTCCTTCCCCTCCTTCTTAGTCCCTTTCCTGTTTTAAGAGCCATTTCAAAGCCTGGTTCCTCTCGTTTGTCTTCTCTAACCTTTACTTTAAATCCGATTCACATGGCTAGGCTCTCTTCACATTTTTGGAATTAGGACTGATCTTCTATTGCTTTGGATTTTCGGAAGTCATTTTAGACGTGTGTGTCCCAGGCCACCCATATGGTTCCAGTCTGCCTTCCCAGCTAAACATCAGACTCCTCAAACAATATGGTGGGGTTTCATTTCCTCTTCCTGCCCCAGTGAAACTAACAAAGTACCCCACACCAATGGTCTGTTCGAGCTGTCCCATCAGTGTCAAAATGAGACGCCCATCTCCCTTAGTGAAGGCTGCACTTACAGAAACAGATACTGTATTTAGGATTCAAAGAAGCTGCCCAAATAAAGTGGCAACTGGTACAACATTCCTGGCACTGAACCAGTGGTATAATTTACAAAATTCTGGCACATTGTGGCAAAACTGAGAACAACAGGATTCAAGCAAGCTACTAAGAAAAGAAAATGAAATTGCAGCAGTGTGTACCAGGTATGGTAGGCAGGAAGCCTTTCATTGCACAGCTGTACAATGATATTTTAATAAAGATTAAATGGTAGAGAGACGGAGGGAGAGAGAAGAGCCTGCGAGGAAAGACACTTCGAGTCAACAGCCCTCACATGAACATTGTGAAAATGTCTACAAGTGCCAGGCTGCAGCCTGCTCAGCTAAAACCTGACGCGTTGTCCTTCTGCAACATTCTCTGGTTCCCTGGCAGAAGACGGAGCGCGAGCACCCAAGGATGAAAACCTGGCCTTCCCTTGAAGCCCTCACGCGTGATTTATTTAGCCAACTCCACCCACGATAGGAGGCAGAACGCTCTCTTTGGGGGTAGCTCCTCTCTTTGGTTTTGCAAGCACCCATTTCCCATACAGTGCCCTTGAACTGACAGTCACACGCTGGCTGCTGTCAGTTATCATTATCTTCACTGGCAGACTCAAGCTCTGGGGGAAAAAAAGAAGGTGGAGCTGAGCGGATGGCAATTCTGGTTTTCAAAATGATAATCTGCAGGCCTCGCACAACACTTGTTGGGAGAGGCTAAGACACAGGACACAATGCCTGGCGCTATCCCTAGGGTCTAGGTGTGAGGGACATCTACTGTGTTCTTCTACATGAAACAAGACCCTTCCTTTTGGAGAACTACATCGTTCCCCATGCCACCTGGGCAACTCTAGTGGCGATGGCTTTATCCCATCCCCTGACCACAGGGGCAATCACACGAATGAAGCTGGGACGATCAGATCCTCCAGAGGACTCTTCTCTGGTGGTAAAGTAAGGAAGATGTGAGCCCTGTAGTTGCCAATGACAAACGTTAAGTCTCAAAGAAAATGCTAATCTCCAAGAGAATGGAATCACCAGAGAAAAGCAGAGAAAAAACAGAGAAAGAGGGAGAGAAAGAGAGATGCCACAGAATTTGAGTCCCTGGCTCCAGTATTCCTTGGGCCCACCGGCATATTCCTGCCTTTACATAAAACAATACCATCTCCCTTTGGCCAAAGCTAGTTCAAGATGGGTTTCTGTTACTCGCCATCAAGAGTTCTGACTTCAACAGGAGGCCATCAATTCACATCTGAGCAAAATGAGTGCCCACAACACAGGGCATGACATCGGGTTTGGAATAACAAGTCGGTCAGCTGCTTACAACAAGTCAGTCTCGGCATATCACCTCCAATCCCTTATTTGAAAACAATACGGCAGCTCAGTTTTAAAACACATTAGTGTGTTAAACAAATTCACTGGGACCAGCTTTATTTTCAACAAAATACATTAGATCAGAATAGGTAAAAAAAAAAAAAAAAAAAAAAAGGCTTCCTTCTCATTGTAGAAACCCCACGATCTTCACAGGAAAACTTCAGGTAGCAGAACAGGGAGTGGGGGGCAGTATATTGCATCAATGGGCTTCTGGTGTCATCATCCAACAAATACCACATGTAGCCTCCTGCCCAAAATGAGGTACAGGATGGCTTGTAACCCTGCCAGGATTTCAGGCACTGGTGAGAGTGGAGCCCAAGTGCCTCTCACCTACACACGTCAGTGTCCCAAAAGTACAATTTTAAGTCAGCTGCTTACAACCTGAACTTGGGTTTCCCTTGGAAACCATATTATAAGTGGTGATCAGATCCCCTGAAGAGTCCACAGGAGCCATTTTAAGTCATAATGTTCCCGGGGTGTGACTCAGTCCTCACTAAAAGGAGAGGGCATTCTCCTCTCTCTAGCTCCTGCAACATCCCACATCTGCTGCTCCCCGCCCCAGCCCCAGGACACAGCATTCAAGCTCCGTCTATTCCCAGTACAATCATGCTGCTAGTTGGCGGTCTTGATCTGCTGACCTAGAGTGTAACACAGAGACTAATACCCATATGGATGTTTATATGTGCGTCCTGGTTTCTCTTACTGAGAATCCTCTGGTCCGAGAATTCAAAGCTCAGAAATTCCAGATGCAAACACAAAATCCCATTTTTATGCCTTGGCTGCTGTAAAGGATGCTGCAACTTGTCAATACAGGAGCCTGTTGGCATGCTGGCTCCTTCCCAGTCCCTTGCTAGAGACAGGCCTGCAGTGACGAGCTCCCTTTGTCCTTCCTCCGGCAACTTATGTCACCAGTAAGCCCCAGGGTCAAGGCAAGACTGCAAGCAGAGAGGGTACTGGTGGAGCTGGTCAAGTCCCCGTTTGCAGGGCTGAGGCCAGTTCTCAGAAGCCAGGGGCCAGTGAGGAAGGAAGTACGCACCCTGAAGGGAACTTTGCCAAAGTCACATCTTTCTGCACAACTTTCCAGCACCCTGATGAGCAGATGCAAGTCCAGGGTAAGAAGGAAACAGCGAAATAAAAGGTAAATGACATGAAGTAGCAGTGATTCCTCCAACCCTTCATCCTGCACAAGCAGCTCTGTGCAGCACCACTTTATTCGGCCTATTGGCCAAAGTAGACACCCATGAGTCCTAACACAGGTGCTCACAGCTTGTAAGGAAGAAGAAGAACCTACCATTTAGTGAACAGACACTACCCTAGGCACCGCCCTGGATGATTTACATCAAGTATTTATTTAATCAATGTATTCATACGAAGCCTTCATAAAGAGAAGGAAAAATGTAAACACACTACTTTGCACCCCTTACAAAAGTTGGCAGTAAATTGTTTGGAGTGGTATTGGTCTTTGAAAGTTTTTTCTAGATGCATGGTAGTCATGTCACACTCAAATCCTATACAGCGAAATCAAATCAGGTATGGAATCTTTTTCATCAGTAAGGATGCACTGGGGAAGCAACACATGGGCATTTTTAGAGCATGAATGCAGATGTCTCCTAGAAACTACCACTCTTCAATGAAATGCTGAGCAAGGAATTGCAAATGAAAACTAAAAGCGGGCAGTACATGGGAAGCATCCTAGCAATTTAGCAAAGGCAACCCTTTGTTTTAGTGTAAAATGCTGAACAAGTGATGGGGTAGCCATCTCCACATAGAATTTTATAGTATGTGAACTTGAGGTACAAGTGTCCTTCAACCCATCAAACTACTAGATTGTGCTGGTCTAATCCCATAAAATACATCTTAGAATTTTTTAATATTTATGTATTTTTGAGAGAGAAATAGAGAGACAAAGAGAGGGCAAGCACAAGTTGAGGAAAGTCAGAGAGAGGGGGAGACACAGAATCCAAAGCAGGCCCCAGGCTCTGAGCTGTTAGCCCAGATCCCGATGCAGGGCTCAAACCCACAAACCATGAGATCATGACCTAAGCTGAAATCAGATGCTTAACCGACTGGGCCACCCAGGTGCCCCCCATACAATACATTTAAAAGTAACTATAGGTTGGAAAGGGAACCGGTTGCAAAGTCAAGCAGTTAGGACTCCATTTCAAGCAGCATGTGAACCATTGTAGCCTGACTGGGATCATACAAAAATCAAGTAAAAATTTTCAATTTTTGAAAAATTTTTTGAAATCTACTTCGAGTTTGCAAGAAAGAAGGAATACTTAGAGGCCAAAACCTTTGCAAAAGCAGGAACCTGGTCAGATAAGCCCAGGTTGGGTTTCACCTTTCATTCTGAGTACAACTATTGAAATTGAACTTTGACTTCCATGGACTGGACTCACTGAAGACTGAAAGTTTCAGAGGAGACCTCTCTCCTCCCCTCATCACCCACACAGAGCTGATACGCCAAACGTCTACACACTCAGCATAAAGAGTAAGCTAGAAATAAATCCAGTCCACGTACCAGGCCTACAAAGAAAAGTTCTTGTCTGACACCCTAGCACTGAATGGAAGATGAAAAAACCCTCCCAGGAGAATTGATGACTACACTATTACTGCTATTGTATTATTACCAGAATCTCATTAATAATAATTAAAGCCACAGTGATACCATTTCACACCCAACCAGTTTGGGAAAAATTTTTAAATCTAACGAGATCACAGTGATGTTGACAACGATGGTGAGCGCAAGAAACACACATCGGTTGTAGGACTTTAAATTGGTACAAATTGGTACAATACAGTGCCTTTAGTAAACAATTGGGTATTGCTGAACAAACTCAAAATTATGCATGTAGTGTGACCCAGCAATTCCACACCTAGGTATTCATTCTAGAAAATTCCTGCACATTGTTCCAGGGAAATGCACAAGAATCTTCCTCACAGCACTGTTTGTGATAACAGAAAACTAGCAAGAACCCAAATACCCATCAAGAGCACCATGAATAAAGGAGGGCATATTTACGCAATGGGAGTCTATAGAGTAATGTGAATGAGCCGACGAAAACTATGTGCGATAATATCAACAAATCTGAAGAATCTAATGTTGAGAAAAGCAAGTTGAGGAAGAATACATTCAGTATGAGACCATTCACACAAAAGTCAAAAACACATGCAAACATAAATAATACATTGTTAGAGATATAAACATATTTGGTAACACTATGAAGAAAGCCAGAGGAATGGTTAACCTCAAGGTTGGATATTGGTTACCTCTGAGGTGATAGAAGGGATAGAATCCAGGAGGCACGTAGCAAGGACTCTGAGATAACGCTTATGTTCTTTTTTGATAATGTTTGTTTGATTAAACTAGCTGGTAAGTACACAGCTATTTGTTGTTGCTGTTGTTGTTTATGATTTTACCCATATTATATATTCTTTTGTTCTATTCAATGTTTAATTAAACCTTTTTTTTTAACCAGAGCAATTATAACGTCTTTGATGCAAAAAGTTTGTTAGTTTGGTTTTTCATTTGTTTGCAATTACAAGAACTTGTTTATCCTAGAAGTTCTTAAGAATGACCATTTGAGCCTCCAGTAAAAGGCATGCTTTGCCAATGAAATTAGAGAGTCTTAGATCTGGAAACACTCTCAGAAGATAATCTGATGCAGACACCAGCTTCAAGGACATACTGTCCCAGCCAACTCTCAAGCAACTCCCAACATTTTACCTCTAGGATGGTCCACGGTCCTTCCTTAAAGCCTACCGAAAATTTTTCTTGCTTTAATACGTATGCCAATATCCTACCATCGCTACCACTAATGCTCAGGAGAAACCTTCTGTGTGGGTCAGATACATGTGGGAAAGGGCTGATGAGAATATAACAAAGTGGACAGAAAAGGCCTCTCGGGGCTCAGGTCAACTGAAGGCAAGGCCAAGTGCACAGACAATAGAACTTGCCATCTCTGCAATGGGAAGTTAGGGTTCTGAAGGAAGACTGCCCAGGAGAGAAGGGCCTGGAAGTGCTGATCACCATGGCAAGACGAGAAAGGATCTGAAGTCTGGGAAAGAACAAAAGGGAAAAGGCTTATAAATTAAATCCATAAAATGTATCTTTCCAAAGAGATTAGAAAAACTTTAAAAGATCATCAGTATCTAGTGTTCTTACAGTGTGGGGAAACATATATCGCTTATAGATGTGCAATTGGCAGGAGTCTGTCTGGAAAGCAAACTGGCAATACCCATGAAGATCCTTAAAAACACACATGAACCGTATGCCAGTCACTTCCAAAATTCATCGTAAGGGAACAGAGAAGTGTGCATAAACCACGATGTTCACTGTGATGGTGTTTATCCTAACAAGAAGCTGAAAATACTCTAATGCCCATCAAAAGGGGACTGGTTAAATAAATTATGACAGAGCTATTAAAAATAATGATACAAGGGGCGCCTGGGTGGCTCAGTCGGTTGAGCGGCCGACTTCGGCTCGGGTCATGATCTCACGGTCTGTGAGTTCGAGCCCCACGTCGGGCTCTGTGCTGACAGCTCAGAGCCTGGAGCCTGTTTCAGATTCTGTGTCTCCCTCTCTCTGACCCTCCCCCGTTTGTGCTCTGTCTCTCCCTGTCTCAAAAATAAACGTTAAAAAAAATTTTTTTTAAATAATAATGATACAAAAAATAATTGAAATGACAATGGTATGCAGACTAAAGCATGGGGGCGGGTGCTAAGGTCTATACGTGTGAAATATATTTTAAAAAACTAGATACACTGATGGATGGAGGCATGGATAGATACGCAATGAAGCAGGAACAGTAAATGTTAATCGTGGAATTGAGTTGGTACCATATGGCTGTTCACCATAAACATGTTTCCAACTCTTCAGTGTCTTTGAAATTTTTGCCAACATTTTATTGGTAAAAATATCAGTTAGAATGGAAAGGGGACCCCCGCAAACTTTAAGTTTACAAAGAGCAGATTACCCAAACACAGATGGATAAATAACACTGGTGTCGTTATGTGAACGTACGTAGAGAATAGAGCCTAGAAACATAAATGCCAACATTAAAAGTGGTTATCTCTGGGTCGTAGATTACAGGTGACTTGATTTTCTTTTTCATACATGATGCTTTTCAGTCATTTTGGATTTTTTTTCAACGGCCTGGTGTTACTTTTACAATTATTTAATAAGTTATTTCCAAAAAAGCAAGTAGAGAATAGAACTAAAGTATTTCAAGGGTGGAAAGCAGGAAGGGGGTGAGTTTGGGAGTGGGGCAGAGTGGAGCAAGCCCAAAGCCCAGGCAGCCATGCCGGCCCTGCTGCTGCTGCGCCAGCTGGCTTTCGACACCCGGCCCTAAACGCTGTCTTGCCCTCTCAGGAATCTAGAAGCTTCCACCATGGCCTGCTACTCCCATAGTCACGTGGAAGAGTCGCTGAATTAGTGACCAGGCAAGAGCAGCATCCTGTCCATCCTATTATGACACAAAGTGCCCAGATTCCATATGTTTTCATCTAAACAGAGAGTTTTATGGTGACAAGAAGATAAAGATGAATTTTATACTACTTGAGAGGCTGTGGAAACATTAACAGATGAAGACTAGCTTCTCTCAACTCCTGCTGTGTTTCTGGCACCTCTGTGGAGATGAACTACCATCCGAGGTAGAAAAACAGCACACAGCGGGAAGAGGGTTTGAAACAAGAGCAGCGAGACCCCCAGCAGGCTGAAATTTCCAGAGCCACCTCAGGGCCTGAAAGGACATACGGGGCAGGCTATGGAACGATTCCTTGTAATCACTGAAAGACAAAAGGGAACCAAAGAAATGTCAAAGACGAAGGACGGGCAATCTTCAAACCGGCTAACATACGGAGTGTGGAAACTACAGACAGGAAAATCTTCAATTCTACCCTCAGTTTTGTTTGAGAAGGTCTTTTTAAACAGAAAAATGAGGAGAATGTTTTTAAATAGGGATAATTTGGAATCCGCCCTGGTTCAAAAAGAAAAATGAGGCCAAATTAACCTCATTTCCTTGGTTTACTTGATAGAATGGCCCCCTGATACAGCACATTGCATTTGTATGAAGGCCCACACACCCTCACTTGATATCCCTGTGTCTGGACAGTAATACTTTAAGCTGATATAAATACCCTAAAATATACTGATTTATATACTGTGTTTGCAAAAGCAGTGACTTTTCAACTTTTTTTCTTACCACAACCCACAGTGAGAAATAAACTGTATCTAGTGACTCAGTAAACATACACATTTACATGATGGAAAAAAGTGTCACAGAACAATACTTAAGGTGTGATGCCTTCTCATATTTTGTGTTCTATTCCATTTTAGTTTCAAAAAAGTGCTGGTGAAGGGGTGCCTGGGTGGCTCAGTTGGTTAAGCCGCCGACTTCAGTTCAGGTCATGATCTCGCACTTCCCGAGTTCGAGCCCCGCCTCGGGCTCTGTGCTGACAGCTCAGAACCTGGAGCCTGCTTCGGATTCTGTGTCTCCCTCGCTCTCTGCCCCTCCTCCGCTCACACTCTGTCTCTCTCTCTCTCAAAAATAAATAAACATTAATTTTTCTTTTCTTAAAGTGTTGGTCATGACCCAGGAAACGGAGTTTATAACCCACTAATGGGTGACGCTCCTTCAGGAGATACGCCGTAGGGCTTTGTGTAGTTGTAGGAGTTGAAGAATTAAGAATAATTTTCACAAGTCACAAAGCTGGAGAGGACAGGTCCTTAGTTTTGTTCCTCCCAAAGCGGGCCCTGAGATAAGGACTTGGGTGCAGGTAGGTGACTTGGGAGGTGACCGCGGAAACCATAATGAGAAAGTTAGGGGAAGTAAGAATAAAAAAAGAGTAAAGTCCACAAAGGTGTGCTAATGAGCAGGCTGCTTCTGGAGAAGACCACACTCATTCCCAACTGGGGAAGCTCTGCAGAGTGGGTATTTATGCACTGACTCCCGCCCCTACCTGGCTGAGGGCTGGCCTCAGGGGTGTTCTATCTTCTACTCTTCCAGAACTTTCTGCTAAGCAAGCTCCCACAGAACCAGTGAAAGCCTGCAGGCAAAGCCTCTGAGACACAGGGACATCCGAGGCGAGAAACCGTCAGCATGAGTGGGAACGGTTTACCTGGGCTGCAGGAGAATGCGAAGGTGGGCTGAGGGGAAATGGGGCGGGGCATTGGCAGCAATGGCTACAAACGGGCAAGACGACAGATGAAGAAATCATCAGAGGCAGTAGCTGGTTGGAAATCTACAAGGAGAAACTGAATAGAGATTATAAACATGAAGTCTTATATATTTCTTCCCACACTAAGCTGTACAAACCCAGTGTGGGGGGATCTGCCCTGGCCGACTTGGTCAGCTAGTTGTCCACACTGTGAACTAGCAGGTGAAGCACCCTCTTGAAAAGAGAAAGCAACATGGGGCACCTGGGTGGCCCAGTCGGTTAGGTGTCCGACTTCGGCTGACTCAGGTCATGATGTCATGTGGGTTTGAGCCCCATGCTGGGCTCTGTACTGATGGCTCTGGAGCCTGCTTCAGATTCTGTGTCTCCCTCTCTCTCTGCCTCTCCCCTGCCCATGCTCTGTCTGTCTCTATCTCTCACTTTCTCTCAAAAATAAACATTAAAAAATTTTTAAAAAAAGAAATCTGTTAAAAAGAGAAAGCAACAGTGACCAGCAAGAGGGCAGAGGCTAAACTACAGAAAAGCAACTTATTCTAGACTGAACCAACTACACCAGGAATACCAGGCCATTTAGACCAACTCTAGGGCCACATTTAGAGAATGACACAGACCTGCTACAAGAGGCTAGAAAGAAAAACCAAAAAGTGACCAGTATGCACTAGCTTTAATAACAAGGAAATAAGTAACCAAATAATTAAAATGTTTCTTGAATGGTGAGGAAAGTTTCAATTTGTTGTCTGAAGAAAACTAGACTTCAGGGTAAACAAGAATGCCTGTGTTCCGATTTCTCGTGGATGAAAATATAAAGAGAGATATTTGGTCTGGATAATCCCCAAAGTGAAAAACAGGGAAAGTGTTTGGAAGTTATCCAGAAGCTAATTTCAGCTCAATTTGGGGAAAAATTTTCTAAGGCTTTGAGACCATCTTGAGATGCCATCAAATCTCAAGGAGCCTGAAATGTTCCTGCAAGGCTGGGGGAGGCTGGCGGGGTAGGGGGGAGTGAGCCAGGGATCCTTGTGCTGGGGAGGAGCATGGAGATCTCAGGCCCTTTCCAAGATTAAGATTCTGTGGGTCTATAAAACTATAATACCAAATAATATATCACACATAGACCCCCAGATTGGCTTCTATGTCATCGAAAAGCAGGCTCTGGGGAGGGACAGATGGGCAGAAGGGTGGAGGAAAGAACCAAAGAAGACTCTAAACATAAGAGAGAGACATAATGAAAAGGCAGGGTGATGAACACCTCCACAAGATCATTTTGTCAGCCCTGGGGAGGAGGGAAGAATCTATGGCTTTCAATCCACTGTTGGTTACAAACTTGGGCTCCTGCCCCCTCCCTGGCTATAAAAGGAAGGGGGTGGGGGTGGAACGAGAGAAGCTTCAAAGAAGAATCATTTCCTATGTCTTGGATCCAATGTAAAAAGAGAAAAGCAAGAGGTTTCAGTGCTGTCATTTAGAAAATAAGCTACAGACTCCCTCGCACATATTGTCGGAGCCTTGGAGCACAGACGTGCAGGGAAACTATAAATCCAGATGTGCCCTGGCTTGTTAGAAAGCGTGCACAGCAAATATTAAACAAGCAAGCACCCCGGGGTGGGGACCAAAATCACTGCATGATTATCACTGTGATTTTCGGCTGCGGCAAATACCTCCTTTTAAGTAGGATTCTGCAGCACTGATGGTACAAAGACGATGCAGGTGCCAGGAAGCAAAAGTACCCTGGTGAGCAGAATAAAAGGTCTTAAAGAGGAAAATGAATTTTTAAGTTCTGAGGCCCAAGCAAAAAATCAGGAATCGTGCCACATGCCACTTCTCTCCTCTTGTGCACTTCTCTCTTCCGGATACTTTTTTGTAAATGTTTTATTTACAGAAAAGTACACGGTTCAACGAACTGTCACAAACTGAAGACACCCGCGTAAAAACACTCCGCTCGAGAAATGGACCACAACCAGAATTACACCACCATCCTGACTTCTAACATCGTCACAGGTTGTTTTCTTTCATATTCTTAAAAAGTGCGGAGAGAACGTTGTAAGCAGACTAAAAATGCAGTGTGGTACCTTCAGAGGTGAGGTTCTGGGAACAGCGCGGTGCCTTTCTAGAAGACTGGGAGTGAAACAGTGGAGTGGGTAGCAGAGGTACCAGCCGGCTGCTGCGCGACCTTGGCCAGCCCCACCGCCTCTGAATCTTACTGTCCTCCCGTTGAAAAGTGGAGTTGGTGTGTTCTTTTGAAGATCGTTAAACTCAACACAGGCATTGCCACAGAGGGAAAGACTTATTTCAAGACGGTGAGCATGAGGACACAGATGAGCTGGACGATCAGACTGATCAATGACAGAGTGGCTGGAGGAAAGGAGGGAAGGTCTCGGCTCGTGGGGCTGGAAGCTCCAGTCAAAAGCAGCATGGCCCCATTTTAGATTCGATCCTGAGTTATACTCCTGAAGCGTTTCTATGAGCTAATGATGAATTACACGTCAACATTGTTGTCTCACAAGAGAAGACTTCAAAAGAGCCTATTAAACTGGGGGATTTGGCTTTTGCTGATTTTTTTCAATTTTTTTTTAACACTTATTTATTATTAAGAGACAGAGCGTGAACAGGGAAGGGGAAGAGAGAGAGGGAGACACAGAATCCGAAGCAGGCTCCAGGCTTCGAGCTGTCAGCACAGAGCCCGACACGGGGCTTGAACCCACAAACCGCGAGATCGTGACCTGAGCCGAAGTCGGACACTTAACTGACTGAGCCACCCAGGCGCCCCTGGCTTTTGCTGATGTTTTGAACAGAAATTGGATGTTAATGCAAATGTTGTTTTCTGAACCTCAGCTCTCGCTCGAATTAAGCTGCAATTTCAGATGTCTGCGCAAAATCAGGACGTATGGTTGGTTCCTCTGTGACTGGAAATAGCGTGAGTGGGAGTAGGAAGCAGAGCCAATCACCTGAGCTAGGGCCACCTAGTACATGACCTGCACAGCTCATGGGTCTACTGCAGAAAGCAGTCACCTGACTAAAGTAGAAAAGACCCACACAGTTCGAGTTCGCTCTTTTATAAATAAAATGGATATAATTTCACTTATGTTTTTTTAAGTTTAATTATTTATTTTGAGAAAGAGAGAGAGCAGGGGAGGGGCAGTGAGAGAGGGAGAGAGAGAGAAAGAATCCCAAGCAGATTCCTACTGTCAGCACAGAGACCAAGGCGGGTCTCAAACTCACAAACCGTGAGATCATGACCTGAGCTGAAACCAAAAGTCAGACGCTGAACTGACTGAGCCACCCCGGCGCCTCTTCACTTACGTTTTAAAGCTTTTTACTTTCATGATACCAATACGAGTGCCAAAATTAAAGTAATTAATTGAAAAGTTCACCAAGAGCCTCATCTGTATGAAAAATCATGTTTTACTGAATCTCCATTAATTCCACAGTTTCCATTGTTCAGGCTACAGATAGGATCGTTCATTCGCCACTAAGATGAGCTATCTAATAAAGCAAAAGAAGGCGGCCTTTGATGTATAATTGCTCTGCATAGTCATGTTCCTTCAATCATTACCGGCATTACGTTATGAAAAAAAAAAAAAAAAACTTCAGATAGAATTGAGTTCATTTAAAGGAACAAAAGTAACTTACACCTGTGTCACATAGAAGTATATTATCCTTGTGAACTTTCAGAGTGACTCCATAAGATTAGTATTCCCCACTTTTTAAATTGTGATTGTTTTCTAATCTCATCCTACTAGATATATCTTTGGTGAGCACAAAGTGTGTCCCAATGCAAAGCATTCCAGTCGTTTCTCAAAACTGTAATATTTATAAAACATCATGCAAATGCAAAAAGCATTTTTAGCATCTGCAGTGAAGTCAAGTAAGAAGTTACTTATCAAAGTCTACCAATATACTTGGTACCACAGTCAAGAAAATGTAGGAAAGAGGGGCGCCTGAGTGGCTCAGTCGGTTAAGCATCCAACTTCGGCTCAGGTCATGATCTCACGGCTGGTGAGTTCCAGCCCCACGTTGGGCTCTGTGCCGACAGCTCAGAGCCTGAAGTCTGCTTCAGTTTCTGTGTCTCCCTCTCTCTCTGCCCCTCCCCGTTCGTGCTCTCTCAAAAATAAACATTAAAAAAAGAAGAAAATGTGGGAAAGAAAGAAGAAACAAAAGAAAGGAAGACAGGAGGAAGGAAATCACCCATTTGACCACCACGAAAAAGATTATATAACATTACCAGAACAGCTCACAAGATTCCAGGTCTGGGTATGATGAAGTAAATACACTCCACCTTGACTTTCCTACAGAATGCAACTAGCAAACCCAAACAGGGTACACTGAACAGCTATCTGAGGACTCTGAAACATAAACATCAGCAGACAGACTGGAGAAGAAGACAAAATTTGAAGTGCCACTGCATTGGTGGTAGCTTTCCCTTGGACTGAATTCAGGTCAGCCCAAACACAAAAGTGGACACTGGGTGCAAACACAGTTCCAGAAGAAGCCCTTTAGCTCTGGCTCAGAGTAGAAAAGGAGACTCTTAATGTCCAAAAAGAAGGGAAAATCCTTCAGTTTTCCTTTGTTTGTCTTCTTTGTTCTCTCGTGTCCCGGGCCCCAGGTAACCTCGTGGTGGCAATAGGCAGGAGTGATGGCACTGGCAGCTATGTCAGTAGCAGCAGGGGTCTGTGGGCACCTGAAACTCCTGAGTAGGGGGAACCTTTGTCTCTGGAAAACTAGAGAAGCTGTGGTCTCAAAAGGTAGGGGAGATCGCCCATGGCTTTTTGTCCTTCCCTGTATTCCCCTTGCTTGGTTAATTTTTTTCCAATCTTTTTTTTCTGTTCTTCAGGGACTTATGGGACAAAACCAAAAGGCCTACCACTCAAGGCAACAGAGTTCAAGAAGGAGAAGAGAACGAATGTGGTGGGATGCAGCTAAAGCAGTGCACAGAGGGAAATTTATAGCATCCGATGCTTAGATCACAAAATAGGAAAGGTATCAAAACAATAAACTAAGCTTCCACCTTAACAAATTAGATAAAAAGAAGAAAATAGAGGTGGTTCAACCAGTTAAGCATCAGACTCTTGGTTGTGGCTCAGGTCAAGATCTCTCAGTTCATGAGATCCAGCCCTGCACTGGCTTTGCACTGACAGCATGGAACCTGCTTGGGGTTCTCTCTCTCCCTCTCTCTGCCCCTCCCCTGCCTGCACACGTGCACGTGCACTTTCTCTCTCCCTCTCTCTCAAAATAAATGAATAAACTTTTAAAAAAGAAGAAAATAAAGCCAAAGCAAGAAGGAAATCATAAATGTAAAAGCAATCAATGAAACAACACAATAGAGAACACAATAGAAAAAAAGTCAATCAATGCAAAAGCTGACTCTTTAAATATATTCATATAATTGGTACAACTCTAGAAAACATGACAAAGAAAAACAGAAGAAACAAATTAACAATATCAGGAGTAAAGCAGGGGATATCCCTTCAGATACTACATATAACCCTACACATAACTTCGACAACTTAGATGAAGTGGACCAACTCCTCAAAACTCACAAACTACCAAAAGTCACCCAGAATGAAATCAATAATCCAAATAATCCCATAAATATTAAAGAAATTAAATTTGTAGTTAAAATCTCCAGGCCCAGATGATTTCACTGGTGAATTCTACTAAATATTTAAAGAAGATATACCATCAAATTTTACAGAATCTCTTCCTAAAACAAGTGGAGAGAACATGTCCCAATTTATTTTAGGAGGCCAGCATTACTCTGATGCCAAAACCAGACAAAGAAATTACAGGAACACAGATGCAACAGTCAGTGAAATATTACCAGATAAAACCAACAATACATTTAAAAAAATACCAACATCAAGTGGTCTTTATATCCTGGGAATATAAGTCTGGCTTAATATTTAAAAAAATCAATCAAGAAAAAATCAATCAATGTAATCTACCACATTAACATACTAAAAAAGAAAGTTCACATGATCATATCAATTGATACAGAAAAAGCATTGATAAAATTTAACATCCATTCATGACCAAAATTCATAGTAAACTAGGAAGGGAAGGGAACTTCCTCAACCTGATGAAGAAGATGTATAAAAAGCTTACAATTAACATTATGCTCCATGGTGGAAGATTGAGTGTTTCCCCCCCACCCCGAATGACTGGGGAAAACGTGAAGACATTCACCTTCACCAGTCTTATTCAACATTAAGCTGGTAGCCCCAGCCAGGGCAATATGGGAGGGAAGGGAGGGAAGGGAGGGAAGGGAGGAAGGGAGGGAGGGAGGGAGGGAAGGGAGGAAGGGAGGGAGGGAGGAAGGGAGGGAGGGAGGGAGGGAAGGAGGAAGGGAGGGAGGAACAAGGGAAGGAAGGAAAGAAGGCAGGCAGGCAGATTGGAAAGGAAGTACACTTGTCCCTCTTCACAGATGGCATTATTATCTACGTAGAAAGTCCTAAATAATCTATGAAATATCTCCCGAAGTTAGCAAGGTTTCAAGATACAAAGTCAAAGCACAAAAATCGATTTCACTCAGATGTGAAAGTTAAGAAACGAAACACACAAATGAAGAAAAAAAAAAAGGAGCCAAAAAAAAAACACCCCACACACAAGCTCTTAACTACAGAGAACAAACTGGTGGTCACCAGAGGGGAGGTGGGTAGAGTGACAGATGAAATAAGAGATAGGGATCAAGAGTATACTTGTCGTGATGAGCAATGAGTACAATGTATGAAATTGTTGGATCATGACACACCTGAAACTAATATAACACTGTGTATGTTAATTATACTGCAACTAAAAAAAAACCACAAAAATCACTTGTATTTCTACCTGCTAGCAAACAACTGTTAGAAAGTGACTTTTGGGGCACCTGGGTAGATCAGTCGGTTAAGTGTCCAACTTCGGCTCAGGTCATGATCTCTCGGTTTGTGGGTTCGAGCCCCGCGTTGGGCTCTGTGCTGACAGCTTGGAGCCTGGAGCCTGTTTCAGATTCTGTGTCTCCCTCTCTCTCTGCCCCTTCCCCACTCGCGCTCTGTCTCCCTCCGTCTCAAAAATAAACATTAAAAAAATTTTTTTAAGTAAAAAAAAAAGTGATTTTTAAAAAATACCATTTCTATTTGCTCCAGGAAATGAAATACTTAAGTATAAAGCTAACAAAACATGCACCCAATCTGTAGCCTGAAAACTCCAAAATACTGACAGAAGAAATTTTAAAAATGACCTACATAAATGGAGAGAGATGCTGTATTTGGGGGTTGGAAGATTCAAAATAGGAAAAATGTCAATTCTCCCCAAACTGATAGATTTAACCATTCTGATCCGAATCCCAGCAGATTTTTTTGGTAGATACAGATAAGATGATTCTAACATTTACATGGAGGTTAGACCCAAAACCATTTTGGAAAAGAATAAAGTTGGAGAAAGCACACTACCTGATATGGAAATGTTGGGGCTTAGAGCTGATGGCCAAGAAAGAATTGTTGAGATGTCTTTGGTGCAAAAAGGTGGTTTTATTAAAGCATGGGGACAGGACCCATGGGCACAAACAGCTGCACTGGGGTTGTGACAGGTGGCTGATTATATACTTTCAAGTTGGGAGGGGGTTAGGGGTAGTCTAAATCTCTAAGGAATTTGGAAGCAAGGTTTCCAGCACCTTGAGAGGCTGGTTACTGTTAGGATAAGGTCATTTATTAGTGTCTAGTAAAACCTTTAGTCATGAGACCCTCCAGATGTATACCAGAGGTCCATATTTTTGGAGGATGACTGCTAACATATATCTTGGGTGGGGGATAGAGATAAGGAAGTTTCCAAGGGATTTTTATACATTAGAGGAGACTTACAGGATCCTGGAGGTCAGGCTAATGTTAAGCTAAAATTGCCTTTTGCCCTTAGCAAAGTATTAACATCGAGGCAGCTGAGTTCCTAGAGGAAGGTCACTCTGCCTGTCTCAAGGACTTGTCCATGGGCTGTATGTTGTAAGGAACTTTCATTTTTTTCTTCTGTCTTTGTTTTCCACATCACTACCCAATTTTAAGACTATTTACAAAGCTACAGTAATCAAAATAATGTGGCACTGGAGAAAGGATAGATACACAGATCAATGGATCAAAATAAAGAACACAGAAGCAGACCTGCAAAAAACAAACGTGCCAATTAATTTTTGAAAAGGTGCAGGGGGCGCCTGGGTGGCTCAGTCGGTTAAGCATCTGACTTTGGCTCAGGTCATGATCTCAAGGTTCGTGGGTTTGAGCCCCGCATTGGGCTCTGTACTGACAATGTGGAGCCTGCTTGGAATTCTCTCTCTCTCTCTCTCTCTCTCTCTCTCTCTCTCTCTCTCTCCTTCTCTCCCTCCCTCCCCCATTTGTGCTCCCTCTCTTGCAAAATAAATAAATAAACTTAAAAAAAAAAGAAAAGCTGCAAAGGTAATTCAGTGGAGTTTACTGTGTCAAGTAGACTTCAGTAAAGCTGTTAAAAAAAAACAAACCCTGTGTGTTCCTCTCACAGTATTTTTTTTTTTTAATTTCAGGAATTCCAGGAATTTTAAATGCATGAAGAGGGGCCTTTGGGATTCACAGAAATGGAAAATCATTTGGGATACTGCAGCTGTTCATCCAAGCTTCTTTTTCCAAATTTAGAAACTTGATGAAAAATGTTCTCTTACTCACTCCTCGCACAATCAGTGTCCTTACTAAGCATTCAGCACTGAATTTAACATGAGGTCCTAGAGAAAAAATATAATATGTGAGAATATAAAATAATACATCTCAGACTTTACCACTGATAACAAATGAATTCCAAGACAAAAAAAAAAAAATCAAGGCCAAGGTCAATCTCTTAGGTATTGACAGTACTCAGGGACACTGAGGCCCTTGGTTACAGAGCACAAATGATGCAAGTTCCTTGAAATGAAAGGACACTGGGACACTTGAGGGCAGAAGAAGTAGACAGTGGGAGATTTTTTTAGGGAGCCCTAAAAACCAGACTGGTTTGGAAAAGCACGGTGGGAGACACCCACGTCCACTTGAGCTTACAGTAAATGACTGGCCTCAAATTGCCAGTGGCCAGTGGTTACCTCGCCGTCAGAGCCAGCAATTTGTGGGTGTCTGTCCCATACGGTCCAATGAGGGAGAGAGAGAAAATGGCTAGTCAGCCCTCTACGAGGAACAAAGATGTGCGCGAGTTGTTCTGGGGGAGTTACAACGATACCTTATATTTGTGCTGCACATTACAAATCACTTCCCCAGGGGAGCAGGTGGCATGGTTCACATTTGGCAGATGAAAGCAGAAGTGAAGCTGGCCAAGTTCATCCAGCCAGTAGGTGGATAATCACGCTGAGCATCTTTGCATATACTTTCTTTGGTGAAGTGTCTGTTAAAATATTTTTTTTTGCCTACCCTTGGGGCGCCTGGGTGGCTCAGTTGGTTAAGCGTCTGACTCTTGATTTCGGCTCAGGTCGTGATCGCATGATCTCTTCGTTCGTGGGATTGAGCCCCGAGTCGGGATCCACACTAGCAGCCTGAGATTCTCTCTCCCTCTCCCTCCCTGTCCCCTGCTCGCGCTCTCTCTCTCTCTCTCTCTCTCTCTCTCACACACACACACACACACACACACACACACGTGCATGCTCTCTCTCTCAAAATAAATAAATAAACATTTAAAAAATGAAATATCTTGCCTACTCTTTAAATTGGGTTATACTTGTTTTCCTATTATTTGGGTTTAGAGAGCTCTTTATATATTCTGGACAAAAGTGCTTTGTCAGGATTATATGTCATTTGTAAATACTTTCTCCAGTCTGTGGCTTATCTTTTCATCCTCTTAACTGTGTCTTTTGAAAAATGAAGTTTCAAATTTGGATGAACTACTTTCTTTTACTCTTTATTTTTAATAAAGTTTATTTTTGTGTGCACACGCATGTGTGTTGGTGAGAGTGTGTGTGTGTGTGTGTGTGTGTGTGTGTGTGTGTGTGTGTTGTGAGTGGGGGAGGGGCAGAGAAAGAGGGAGAGAGAATCCCAAGCAGGCTTCACACGATCAGCACAGAGCCCTACTCGGGGCTGCAACTCACGAACCGTGAGAACCTGACCCAAGCCGATATCAAAAGTCGGATACTCAACTGACTGAGCCACCCAGGCGCCCCCCCCTTTTTTAAATTTTTTATCCTTTATAAATCACGCTCTTTCCCATTTTAGTAAATGTGCTGCCAGAGCGAGCACAATACATCATGTTCTTGGTGTCATATCTAAGAAAATCTTTTCTAACTCAAGTGTACAAAGATTTTTTCCCCATATTATCACCAACAAGTCTTACAGTTACAGGTTTTATATTTTTGTCTATGACCTACTTTGAGTTACCTTTTCTTTTTTTTTTTATCTTTTTTAAGTTTATTTATCTTCGAGAGAGAGAAAGAGAGAGCGCGCACAAGCTGGGGAGGGGCAGAGAGAGGGAGAGAGAGAATCCCCGTGCTATTAGCACAGAGCCCAATGCGGGGCTTGAACTCGCAAACTGCGAGGTTGTGGCCTGGGCCAAAACCAAGAGTCGGCCGCTCAACCGACTGAGCCACCCAAGTACCCCGAGTTACCTTTCATTTAGCAGTCATTGCCATTGATGAAAATAAAAGAGGTCTGGGGAAGCAAAGGATGGAGGCTGCTGCTAGTACCAGTAAGCACTGGCAAATGAACCTTGGACATTCCCGGGACACAGACTCGCTCACTTCTATGGACTGGCCATGAATCAGGGCATGCACATTCTATAGCTAGATAGCCTAATACACAGAGAGCTAATCCAGCATTTAATCAGAACACACCCAGCATACACCCTGCGAGGTTAAACTGACATTTCTACTCTGTTCTTCCAAACCAAACCCATAGGGGACTGCTTGCAAATGGCCGCCAACAATTCCCTGACACCACTCTTCCCATTTCCAGAAGTGGAGTCTATCCACCTTCACCACCACTAGGCCTGCACTGTGATTTGCTTTAACAAGCAGAACGTGTCAAAAGTGGTGCTCTGATGGTCCTGCACCCAGGCCTTAAGCATCCCGGCAGGTTTGGCTTTCATCCCTTGAGGAGCTACCTGTGGGTACAGAGGCCCATTTCCTCCACCGGACAGAAAGGCAAACGGAGAGACAGAGAAGATGTAGAGAATAGGAGCCTTGCAGAGAGGTAGAAAGGGAGGCCCTGCCATCTCAGCCATTCCAGTCATCCCAGATGAAGTGCCAGACACGTTGAGTGGAGCCGTCTTGGGTCCTCCAGCCCCGTACGAGCTGCCCCAGGCAACAGCATGTTGAGCAGAGATGAGCCATCCCCACTGAGCCCTGCCCAAATTACAGACTCCTAAGCCAGTAAGTGGTGGTGGCTGTTTTCAGCCACTAAGGTTTAGGATGGTTTCTTACACAGCAACAGATGACTGGAACACTCCCCAAGCTTCCTCATGGAAGTCTGCCTTATGGTTGGTTCACTTACTGACCTAGATAGTTCTGTTCAGCAAGAATCAATTCAGCAGTAGAGAGAACTCTGAATTAGAACCTAAAATCTTGGGTAAAGTTCCAGCTTCGACACTGTGTGAGTTCCCCCAAAAGCAGACTCTGTTGGGCAGTGGGGGGGGGGGGGCTCTTCCTCCCTCTCTTGTACCCAACACCAACCTTAGGTAACTTCTTTCCCCATTAAGGCTACTCTTAAATATCCATTCTAACTTTATTTCCTCCAGAAAAAAAAATACAAGTGGTAAATATGGTGGGGGGTCGGCGAGAAAGCCATCCCTGCCAGACAGGAGCTCACAGAGACAAGCCTTGCTTCTACAGCTGCTTCGCCTGACAGAATGTTTCTTCCTGTACTCAAACCCTTCCACACAAGAGCCCAAAGGGAAGGCACCCACAGTCCCCAGGCACCCCGCCTTTCATTAGCAAAGACAATTAAGACAAGATGTGGTTTACGAAATTTTAATCGTGGCCATATTTCACACAGCTAACAAAAAGCAAGCTAAAAGGACAGCTTTATAAATGAAGGCATTACTCTCGTTCGAGGGAAAAATAATATTGTTTTTTCAGTTTAGTCTCCTTCTATTGTTTAATACTAAAAAGAGCCAAAGTGGGTCCCTGCCTCTCGCCGAAAGCTGGAAGAGAGGAGAAACAGGGCACCTAAATCTGAGGTCAGCCCAAAGCACAGGCCCTCAACAAAGAGTAACTCCTGGTGGCACCAAGGGGCACCCCCAAGACCCTGGGGGCTGACCGTGCACATTCGGCATGGACAGACAAAAAGAGGTCTAGCCTTTAAAAGTAAGACCAGACAGCAGAACAAAAGCAACTCCATATGGTCCCCCAAAGGCTCGCCGGTCCTCCTCAGAGGTCAACTGAAACACACTCCCAATCCAAGAAAGGAGGAAGGCTGGGCACCGGCTGAGGTCACATGGCGTCCTAGCTGGCCAGCACGCGCAGGAGCCGCGGGGCAGGGGAAGAGCTCACTCTAGCGCCCCATTCACATGTGGGGCCCGCCAAACTGCCTCTGTTCCCTGGCAATCAGGTGACCCTGCTTCCTTAGATTCTATTCAGGAGGCAAAACCAAGTCACGAACCCACCCATCCACATCACCTCTTGCGGTCTTCTTGAGGCCTCACCTCCACTTAAACGAAGGGCAAGGGGCGCCTGGGTGGCTCAGTCGGTTGGGCGTCTGACTCTTGACCTCAGCTCGGGTCATGATCTCGAGGTTCGTGAGTTCGAGCCCTGCATCGGGCACCGTGCTAACAGTGCAGCGCCGGCTTGGTGTTACAACCTTGGGCCTGCAGATGAACACTTTTCATCCTTTGCTATCTGAGAGTTTGTAAACACTGTGTTGTTGTCTCTTAGTTCAAAAATGGAAGGGGAGGTGAGAGGAACCACTGAGTTCTCTTGCCCAGGCCTTTGCTCTTCATTCATTTTTTTTTTAATTAATTTATTTATTTTGAAAGAGAGAGTGAGCGTGCGTGAGCAGGGGAGGGGCAGAAACAGAGAGAGAGAGAGAGAGAGAGAGAGAGAGAGAGAAAGAATTCCAAGCCGGAAGAAACTTCTTTTAACCAAGTATGCATACAACTGCTTAGCGGGGCAGATGTGGGACAGATGATGCTACCCAAAGAGTTGGATTTTTGTTTTCTTTTTTTCCCCCTTGAGCCTGCAGCGGTCACTGCAACTGGCTTCAAGAATTTCAATTTCATCTCCTCAAATGTCCTGTCCTGAAACCAAAAACACAGTTCCCTTTAAAAACAACAAATGTGATGACACAAACAAGTGGAAAGATATTCCAATTCATGAATTGGAATAATTAATATCGTTAAAATATCCATACTACCCAAGGCAATCTACAGACTTAATGCAATGCCTATCAAAATACCAACAGCAGCTTTTTCCCTTCAGAACTTGAACAAATAATCCTAAAATTTGTATGGAACCACAAAGGCCCCGAATAGCCAAAACAATCTTGAAAAAGAAGAATAAATCTGGAGGTATCACAATCCCAGATTTCAAGATATACTACAAAGCCGCGGTAATCAAGACATTATGGTCCTGGCACAAAAACAGACACACAGATCAATGGAACAGAATGGAAAGCCCAGAAATAAACCCATGTCAATTAATCTATAACAAAGAAGGCAAGAATATCCAGTGGGAAAAAGACAGTCTCTTCAAAAATGGTGCTGGGGAAAGTGGACAGCTACATGTAAAAGAATGAAACAGGAAGACTTTCTTACACCATGCACAAAAATAAACTCGAAATGGATTAAATTGTGAGACCTGAAACCATAAAATTCCTAGACAAGAGCACAAGCAGTAACTTCTTTGACATCAGCGGGAGCGACTTCTTTCCAGATACGTCTCCTGAGGCAAGGTGTTTTGGAACAAAAGCAAAAATAAACTATTGAGACTACGTCAAAATAAAAAGCTTCCGCACAGCAAAGGAAACAACCAACAAAATGGAAAGTCACCCCACTGAACGGGAGAAGATATTTGCAAATGGTATATCCGATAAGGGTCTAATATTTAAAAATATATAAAAAACTTACACAACTCAACACACACATACAAAAAAATAATATGATTAAAATGGGTAGAGGACTTGAATACACATTTTTCCAAAGACATCCAGATGACTAACAGACATGTGGAAATATGCTCAACATCGCTCATCATCAGGGAAATGCAAATCAAAACCACGAGATATCGCCTCACACCTGTCAGAATGACTAGACTCAAAAAGACAAGAAATAACAAAGGTTGGCAAGGATGTGCAGAAAAAGGAACTCCCATGCACTGTTGGTAGGAATGCAAACTGGTACAGCCACCGTGAAAAACAGTATGGAGTTTCCTTAAAAAAAAAATTAAAAATAGAATGACCATAGGATCCAGTAATACCACTACTGGATATTTACCCAAAGAAAACAAAAACACTAGTTTGAAAAGATATAGGCACCCCCATGTTTATAGCAGCATTATTTACAATAGAGAAGATATGGAAGAAACCCACATGTCCATGGATGGAGAAATGGATAAAGACAATGTGATACACACACACTACTACTACTCAGCCATTAAAAAAAAAAAAAAAGAATGAGCTCTTGCCATTTGCGACCACATGGATGGACCTACAGGATGAAATAAAATAAGTCAGACAGAGAAAGACAAATACCATATGATTTCACTTATATGTGGAATCTAAGAACACAAAACAAACGAACAAACAAAAAGCACCCTACACAGACTCTTAAATACAGAGAACAGGCTGGTGGCTGCTAGAAGGGAGGTAGCTGGGTGAATGGGTGAAACAGATGAAGGGGATTAAAAGGCAGAAACTTCCAGTTATAAAATAATTAAGTCACCGAGATGAAAAGACATAGGGAATATGGTCAATAATATTGCATTAACGTTGTTTGGTGACAGATGATGGCTACATTCACCGTGGCAAGCACTAACGTCTAGAATTGGTGAATCATTATGTTGTACCCCTGTAACTAATTAACACTGTATGTTAATTGTACTTCAATTTAAAAAATATAAAAAAAAAAACAAAAACAAAATGTGGAACACTAGTCTGATGAGGTGCTCTGAGAAACCAATTTGGAAATGACCACACCAGTGATTCGGACACTTGTGCGAACATCAGAATCACGTGGAAGGTTTGTTAAAACATAGACTGCTTGGGGCGCCTGGGTGGCTCAGTCGGTTGAGCGTTCGACCTCGGCTCAGGTCATGATCTCACAGTTTGTGGGTTCGAGCCCCCCATCGGGCTCTGTGCTGACAGCTCAGAGCCTGGAGGCTGCTTCGGATTCTGTGTCTCCCTCTCTCTCTCTGTCCCTCCCCCGCTGGCGCTCTGTCTCTGTCTCTCAAAAATAAATAAAAATGTTTAATAAAAAAAATTTAAAAAAAACACAGACTGCTTCAAAAAGAACGAAGTCTTGCCATGTGCAACTACGTGGATGGACCTAGAGGGTATTATGCTAAGCGAAATTAGTCAGCCAGACAAAGACAAATATCATATGACCACTCATATGAGGTCTTTAAGATACAAAACAGATGAACATAAGGGAAGGGAAGCAAAACGAACAAAAGAGGGAGGGGGGCAAACCATAGGTGACTCGTAAATAGTGAGAACAAACAGAGGGTTACTGGAGGGGTTGTCGGAGGGATGGGCTAAACGAGTAAGGGACAATAAGGAACCTACTCCTGAAATCATTGTTGCACTATATGCTAACTAACTTGGATGTAAATTTAAAAAAATGTAAGGAAAAAAAATAGACTGCTGGGCCCACCTGCCCTCACATCCAGATTCAGCAGCTCTGGGGTGCAGCCTGAGAATTTACATATCTAATAAGTTCCCAGGTGGTGCTGCCCTTGCGGGTCTGTGGTCTTCACTAGTCTCCCTGTCCTCTCCCTGAGGGTAACAGGGTCATTAGCATATCAATGACCCTCAGCAGTCCTGCCATAATAAAGAAACCTAACCCTGCATTTCCCAATGACAATGCATTCTGCTACCCCTAGAATATCTATGAACCTCTCTGGGAAGCACTTCCAGGAAGCCGCTTTGGGAGATCTTCTACTAGGGACAGTCCTGACTGGCAGAAAGATGACAGGCTCCTGAAAGAACAGCACCTGGCAAAAGACATGTCCAGTTAAGCCCTCAGCACCAAGGTAAGGGGCGGTGGAGTGCTGCAGGCCACACCACATAGCAAGGTCCTGGCAGGGCAGCAGATCTGGAAAGACGCCCAGAAATCCTCACTGCATCAAGGAGGTCTGTCAGCAAGTAGCAAAGGCCAGTCTGCCTCCAGCTTTGACTTAGGAAAGGAGGCCTTGGCTGAGAACTGGCAAGAATAGATTCTACAGTCCTCTAAAGCTCCCCCATGAGGCTGGTTCTCAGTCCATACCTTGAGTAGCAAGGCCCGAGATTAGGGGTGGCAGACGTTTTCTGCAAAGGGCCAGATAACAAATGTTTTCTGCATTGCAGGCCACCTGGTCTGGGTCATAGCTACCCAACTGTGCCATCCTGTCACCAAGTAGCCATAGACAGTTCCCAAACAGATAAGCATGGCTGTGCTCCAATGACACAGATACCTGCACTTTATAACACCTTCACATGCTACAAAGTATTCTCCTTCTGACTTTTCCAACCATTTCAAAACTTGAAAACCATTCTTGGCTCACTGGTCACACAAGACCAGGCAGTGGGCCCTACGTGGCCTGCCCACACTTACTTGGGACACCCCTGGCCTGGATGACTCATCCCCAGCCCGGATCTGCCAAAGCAGAATACAGAGTCCACCCACCCCCTGGAAAAGGTGGGAGGCTCCCCCTTTATTGCTGTTACCAGTTCAGTCTTCCCGACTTGCCCAATTCGTGGGGTTTGGGGCGCTGAGCATGAGTGGCTGCATGTGTTCTTCTGACTTCCCTGCTGGTGTTGATCTCACGCATCATCCCAGGGGCTGCCTCCTCCCTCAAGCACAGGCATTGGTTTCTAGCACAAAGATGTGCAGTCCCTGTGTCTGTTTAGCAATTCTCAGTCACAGGACGAGGTCTTGCTGGGGAGGGAAGGGAGGGCCCGACCACAATCTTGTGGCTTTCTTAAGGAGCCTTCTAAGATTTCTAAGGCACAGCCTAGCTGCAGGGCACAGCCATGCAAGGGCCCGGTCACCAATCACTGAAGACGGTTCTGCGGCTGGACGGCTGGACGTTAGGCCAGGCGGGAGGACTTCAAAGGACACAAAGTCAAGGTCCTCCTAAGGACTGGCTTGGCTTTTGAGTTATAAGAGGGAGTAGAGACCTAAAGGCTGTGCAGGCTTATCTCAGGAATGTCGGGAACTTAGGAAGTCTAGAGGACCATGATGAAGGCAAAGCCAACAGGAAAAGGGGGAGGCGGGTAAGGGAGCCCTTCTGCGGCAGATAGAAACAGGCAAGCCGCCCTGACTTGGCAAAGGGCTGAACACATTCATCACATCAGGACTTCTGAAGTTTCACTGTGGATAAGGATCGCGGAAGGATCTGATCACAATGCATGTGCTGATTTGGTAGATCTCAGGTGGGGCCTGAACTTCTGCATTTCTGACCCGCTCCCGGGGGATCCAAGGATTCACACGTGGGAGGATGCTGCCGATATGCAAGCACGCTTTCTGTTTTGCTTTGTTCTCTCTCCTTTTAGACAGCCACAAGTTGTGAACAAATATGGGGTCCATAGCTCCGTCCCACCTGGGGTGAGCCACTGACATCCACGTGAGGTTGTTCGGGTTATCCCCTACACCGTCACACCCACCAAAAGAGCAAGCAGGGTCTCAAATCATCCTGCCCTGTGCTCTTCAATCCCGACTCCTGGGTGGGTCTCCATCCTTTTCCTAATTAGCCCAAAGTCTGTCTCCTGACCAAGCCCCGTGCCCATGGAATTACATGTAACCACACAGGGCATGTTCTTTTATGTTTATTTTTGAGAGAGACAAACAGAGAGACAGAGAGAGAGAGAGGAAGGGAGGGAGAGAGGACAAGCGGGGGAGGGGCAGAGACAGAGAGGGAAAGAGAATACCAAGCAGGCTCCTTGCTGTCGCCTCAAAACCTGACACAGGGCTCAAACTCACGAACCGTGAGATCATGACCTGGGCCGAGGTCGGATGCTCAACCGACTGAGCCACCCAGGCGCCCCCACAGCATGTTCTTCTGATTTGCCCAAGGGTGCCCGACGACTAACAGTGACCTGCAGCCAGCAGTGAAAGGGTGGCAGGCAGCCTTAGGTGACTCTCACCAGTATCCTGCCATAGTTGGCAGAACAGACCCTGCTTTCTCGTTCAGTCCTTGAGTGGAGGCTGTTAATGACCTGAGATAAAAATGATACCACTCAATCAAATGACAGATAATATCAAGAGTTGCTGAGGGTGTGGAGAAACTGGAAGCACCACACAACTGCTGGTGGGAATGGAAAAGGCTGCAGTCGCTTTGGAAAATAGCCATTCCTCAAACGGTTAAACACAGAATTGCCATAGGACCCAGCAATTCCACTGCTAGGTATATACCCAAGAGAAATGAAGCCACATGCCCACACAGAAACCTATGGGAATGTTTGCAGCATTACTCATTATAATCCAAAAGTAGAGGTGTATGTGCATGGCTCAGTCAGTTGAGTGTCCGACTTTGGATTTCGGCTCAGGTCATGATCCCAAGGTTGTAGGATCGAATCCCCATGCTGGGCTCCACACTAACCATGGAGCCTGTTTAAGATTCTCATTCTCATTCTCTCTCTTTCTCTCCCTCCCCCACCCCTTCTGCATGCGCATGCTCTCTCTCTCTCTCTCTCTCTCTCTCAAAGCAAAACGTGGAAACAACTCAAATGTCCATTAACTGATGAATGGATAAAATGTGCTATAACCACACAATGGAATAAAATTCAACCGTAAAAAGGAATCAAGTACTGATACCTGCCTCAACACGGATGAATCCTGAAAACATTATGCTCAGTGAAAGAAGCCTGACACAAAAGGACAAATATGGCATGATTCCATTTATATGGAATGTAAAGAAGAGACAAATGTGTAGAGACACAAAAAAGATGAACGGTTGCCTGGAGCTAGGGGCTTGGGAGTGAGGAGTGACGGCTGAGGGGCGTGGCGTTTCTTCTGGGGCTAATGAAAATGTCCTAAAATTGTGATGGACACACAACTCTGTGAGTACACTAGAAATCACCAAATTGGTTTACATGCGTGAATAGTATGGGATGTGAATTATGTCTCAATCAAGCTGTTAATAATATCCTGACATACCAGTTGGGGAGCTCAAAGCAAGTGGTATAGAGAGGGAGCATCTGGGGCTCACAGCCCTGGAGGAACGTGCAAGCAGCCCCGGGCATGAGAGCCTGACATTGCAGCTAAGTGTTGATATACACAAGCATGCCGAAATACACCCGGACGGGTGTATTTCACCCTCAGCAAGCGGGCTCAGTGCAACTGATTCCAGCCTGCCCATCGCCAGTGTCCGGGATGGTGTCCGAACGCGAAGTAGCCACTCAAAAACCAAATTTGGCGCATGCCTTGGGGGAGAGTGATTGGAATTCTGGGGCCACCACTTAGCTCTAAATCCAGCTCTGCTTCTCACGCCCTATGTGAGACAAACCCCTTCAACTTACTGAGCCTCGGAGGCTCATCACTAAGACACAGGGAGTTGCATCTCGGGGCCCCACCAGTCTGAGATTCCACAGTTCCAGAGATCAGGTGGCCCACACCGGGGAGCCTAGATGTGGATGGGAAACTCCTCTGGGGATCTAGACAGAGCCTGGGACACTCAGCAGGGTCAAGACTGGCTAGAGGCGTTCTCCCTGGCAGATTTCATTCCACAGACCCACTGAGAGCCGCCGTGAGGACACAAAATGAACCAGAGAGCCCAGATCGGCTCACATGGCTGGAGGCCTCAGATCCATGAGTAACTAATGGGGAAACAATATGATTCCATCCCTTGGAAAGCTGAATTAAAATCTAAGTGGAAACAGGATTTCAACACTGGATATTTAAAGGAATTAGAGCCTTTGTCTGACAAATGCTGAGTCAGTGGCAACAAGTCTGTCAGAGTTCCTATACGCCCCCGCTTCCTCTCCACTCCACAAGGGGCCTGCCAAACCTTGGCTCAATCTTTGCCCTGTGGCCCTAATTTAACCAGTTTTTGTGAACATTCCTGGATCCCTGGAACTGGCAGGGCCATTCAGCTCAGCCACCCACACAGTAAATGGCAGGCCAGAGTCATCCATCAGTCAGAGGGTCCTGGGGTACAATCGGCATTGAAGAAATAGATGTTCATTAGGCACAACTAGGTAGACACTGCAAACAGCCGGTGACGGCAGGTGAAACGAGCTGCTGGTACACGTGACCCATCAACACGACAGGTCACTGTACGAGCAGGGCAGAAGAAATAGTGCAAGGCTATTTCAAGGCCAAGGCAGAAAGTCGGCCCCCAATTCTATGTTTGGATTTGTCTAACTATTACTCACACACAAAAGTTTTAAAACCAATATACTCAATTTACAACCCCAAACCTCTGGGATAATCCAAGCCATTATGTCCAAACCCATTTATCTTCTCCCTGGGGAACAATGCATAAAGACGCATCCAGTATGAGCTAAGGATTACGGGTGAGTGAATCATGCCGCTCGGGAACGAGCACTCCAGAGGTTTCTGGGTCGAGGGCGCCGTGCAAACCGTACAATCCAGGTGAAACCAATTATCATCTGGAAAACTTGGGAGCTTAGCAATGCCACCGGTGACTTTCTCTTGCACAAGCTTTCCCCTTATATCTTTATCTGAAAATCCCACCCCTGGGGCTCTCTGGAGTTTCTAAGTCTCCTGGAATAGTGTCCCAGGGTGATCTGAAATCCAAGAGCCTCAACAATTAACCATGCCCTGACTTGTTGCCTGTCCAGACAGGTCCTTGTTCAGGGCAGTGCAAATTTCCTCTGACATCTTGCTACCTTGCATTCCTTTTTCTTTGGGAATTATCATCTTGGAAATTCCAGTTAAATCCTGCAGGGATACTTGAAATAGAATGTTTAGGGGCGCCTGGGTGGCTCAGTCGGTTGAGCGTCCGACTTCGGCTCAGGTCATGATCTCACGGTCCGTGAGTCCGAGCTGTGCTGACAGCTCAGAGCCTGGAGCCTGTTTCGGATTCTGTGTCTCCCTCTCTCTGACACTCCCCCGTTCATGCTCTGTCTCTCTCTGTCTCAAAAATAAATAAACGGTAAAAAAATTTTTTTAAAAAAGAATGTTTATTCTCTGTCACAATTATTTCAGTTCGTCAACTGATGCACAAATATTGACTAATGACCCTCCCTCAGGGCACAGATGCCATGCAAAGTAAGGGGTACACCAAGCTGCCAGCCCAGGCCAAAATACAACTACAATCGATGATTACACCCGCTCTGTTTGGTGTTGCTTTTTAAACAAGAAGAATGAGAAACTGCACCACTGGTTACAACTCGAGACTCCCCCCTCCCCCACCCGCTTATTGGTTCAATCGTAGCTCCCTGCTCTGGCAATTTCGTCTTACTTTGTATGTGGATCTGTGTGCCCATTGAGGCACGTCTCACAGAAGTCGCGAAGATGATCTAGTGAATAGTGGTTCGGAATTGGGATAAGGACCTTCTCCCCAGAAAAAAAACACCCACGCAGATTTTTGTTTCCAATTTCCAAGTGTTCTTAGAGAAGCCCACAGGCAACCTCCATTAACCTTCCTTGGGCCTGCAGTGCCACTGTCCCTGGCATCGGCCATCTAACTGCGTTGCCGCCCTCTGCGCTACCAGGACCCATTGACCCACCTGTGCTACAACATTTACCCGGTCCCCCGCCCCCATAGATAACTCAGTGTCTATTTCTCCAGAAGACAGAAAGCTGTAAGAGAAGGAATCCCCTACCTTCTTTGCCCTATTGTCCCAAGCACTCCATCATTCAGTGTCCACTTTAAAAAGTAAGTATCAGGGTACTTGGGTGGCTCAGTTAGTTAAGTGTCCCATTCTGGTTTTGGCTGGGTCACAATCTCATGGTTTCGTGGGTTCGAGCCCCATGCTGGGCTTCGCGCCAACAGCGCAGACCCTGCTTGGGCTTCTCTGTCTCCCTCTCTCTCTACCCCTGCCCCACTTGCACTCTCTCTCTCTCAAAATAAATATATAAACTTTTTTTAAAAAGCTTTAAAAATAAATTAAATAAATAAAAAGTCAGTCTCTGGGTAGAGCCCAGGTTTCATTAGAAAAGGGAACAATTGATTCCATTTCAGATCTACATTTAAACATCCAAGAGAAAAGTTCAGGCTTAACAGACTCCCATAAACAATGGCCCAAAAAAGCTGACAGTCAAGAAATCACACAATGGTGAACTAAGGGGCTGGCTTGAGAAACTCCCCAGGACCTGGAGCCCATTCACACTGCTATGCTGGAAGTTAATCTTTAACCTGGGTATTAATCATAACTTGGCTGCCACAATTTCGTACTATGTTATAGCCTGGCAAAAGTAACCTTCCTCTGTATAAACTCAATCTTCCCCTTCAGTTACCCATTTTAGTTGCGTTCTCTGAAAGGGGAACTGATGTAGCACACATATTCCTTTACTAAGGAAACCATTCAACCACTTTGGAAGGGGCTGTAGCAAAGTGGCCAACAAAAATAATAAATGTACACTCCAGCTTGTGGCTGCAGTAAGTCTCTTGCCTTACAGCCCCCAACAGAGAAGGTTATTGCTTAAACAGAGGGTGTTCATGGATTTAAAAGCAACCTCTATGGCCAGCAAGCCACAGTCCCTACGCATGTAGATTCACGGTGGCACAAAGCCCTGTTTACCTGCGCACATTTCACTCAGCCCCTTTCTCTCCAATGGCCCATCAGCCAAATTATAGGGCTATTAACTCCATAAGCGCAAATACCCACTTGGCTCAAGGGGCTCGGCTAGGCACCATGGGAAATGAAAAGAAAGACATAAGTCAGCGTACGGCATGTGTCACAAACACTACAAGAGAAACATGAAGCGCCGTGGGTGTTTAAAGGCAGAAGCTTCCCATTCAAGGGACCAAGTGAAAGTCTCAACCAAGAGAGGAAGTCATGGGAGGGTGGGCAGAATTTGAGCAGACAGGTGGCTGGGCGGCAGAGGGGCGCGGGAAGCATCCCAGGTGCAGGAAATAGTAATCGTCAAGAGGAGGAAAAATGTGAGTCAAGCTCTGCAAAAACAGGTAGTGTATTTTGGCCACATTTTAGGAAACCAGGGGAGAAAGACTGAAAACTTAGACTGGAAGCAAATGTACACTCCCCTGCAAACAGTTGAGAACTTTCTAGGTAACTTGAGAGAGGACAGGGCGCTGCTGCTCTAGGTGTCTGAGTAGGAGAGTAACGTGATAAAAGTGAAGTTGTACTTTAAAAGACCAGTATCTGGGGGCACCCGGGTGGCTCAGTCGGTGAAATGTCCAACTTTGGTTCAAGTCATGATCTCACAGCTTGTGAGTTCGAGCCCCGCATTGGGCTCTGTGCTGACAGCTCAGAGCCTGGAGCCTGTTTTGGATTGTGTCTCCCTCTCTTTCTGCCCATCCCCCACTCATGCTCGCACGCTCTCTCTCTCTCTCTCTCTCTCTCTCTCCAAAAATAAATATTAAAATTTTTTTTAAATAAATAAACAGTATCTGGCCATGAGTTAGAATGAGAGAGACTGAAAGTGAGAATGTTCTAGGAATCCTCGAAAAGAGAGGGACTCTATTTCAATTGTGGTGTGAGGGCTGATGAGGTTGGAGCGTTTCAAGACAGCGCTTTGATGGGCGCCTAGGTGGCCCAGTCAGTTAAGCGTCCGACTTCGGCTCAGGTCATGATCTCACAGTCTGTGAGTTCGAGCCCCGCGTTGGGCTCTGTGCTGACAGCTCAGAGCCTGGAGGCTGCTTCGGATTCTGTGTCTCCCTCTCTCTCTGCCCCTCCCCTGCTCATGCTCTGTCTCTGTCTCAAAAATAAATAAAAACATTTAAAAAAAAAAAAGACAGTGCTTTGAAGGATGGTTTCTGGTGTCTGTCAGTGCACACATCTGTGAAAGGAGAAGCAATAACACCAATACACTCGACTGGAAGTATTCTCGGTGAAGAAAATGCTAGATGAGAATGTCCTGCTCTCTCCAGCATTCCCCCTTTCCTCCCCCCTTTTTAATGAAGAGGAATTCCGTCAGCTCCTTACATGTTTTAACCCCAAATAGAAATTTCCAGCTTAGGCTGTTCCTGGAGAGACTTTAATTGTATAGCCTGAGCCAGGTATTCGGTTCCTAATACTTATCTCCAAGTGCGGCACTTTTGGAGGACTGCTTCGGCTGATGCGGTCTGCTTGGGCTTCTAGCAAACCTCGTCCGGTTTTCCTGACCGGTGAAACCACACTACTTGGCCAGGTTTTCTCCAGGTGTAAGGTTCACGGAGCCTTAGTCCCCACCGGTGCTCAGTCTCCAACTTCAGCCCTCCTTGCAGGAGGAGGTGGAGGGAACCTCCAAACTCTCAGGTGCAAAAGAGGTCGCAACAGTTCGTTTAAGCGCAGAATAAAAACGGAAACTCAAATCAAAACCACAATGAGCTATTACCTCACACCTGTTAGAATAGCTATCATCAACAAGACAAGAAACAACAAGTGTCGGCCAGGATGTGGAGAAAAGGGAACCCTCTTGCACTGTTGGCAAGAATGTAAATTGGTGCAGCCCCTGTGGAAAACAGCATGGCGGTCCCTCAAAAAACTCAAAATAGAACTACCCTATGATCCAGCACTCGCTTCTGGGTATTCACCCAAAGAAAATGAAAACACTAATTCAAAAAGATATCTGCACCCACATGTCTATTGCAGCAATATTTACAACAGCCAAGATATGGAAGCAACCCAGGTGTCCACCAATAGATGAATGGATAAAAAGGATGTGGTGTATGTATATATATACAAGGCAATACTATTCAACTATAAAAAAGAATAGAATCTTGCCATACTCATTTGGCAACATGGAACCTTGAGGACATTATGCTAAGTGAAATAAGTCAGACAGAAAGACAAATCACCATATGATCTCAGTTACATGTAGAATCTAAAAAACAAAACAAACAAAAAAAAACCAAGCTCACAGAAAATAGATTGGTGGTTGCAAAACTGGGGTGGGGGGGATATGGAGGGTGGGCAAAATGGGCCAAAAGGGTCAAAAGTTACAAACTTCCAGTTAGAAAAAAATGTGTCTTGGGGATATAATATAAAGCATGGTGATTACAGTTACAAATACGGTATTGCATATTTGAAAGTTACTCGGAGAGTAAACCTTACAAGTCTTCATCAAGAGGAAAAAAACCTGTAAGTACATATGGTGACTGATGGTACTAGATTTCTGGTGCTGATCGTTTCACAATATAAATAAATAGCAAGTCATTAGGATATATGCCTGAAACATGATGTTATGTGTCAATTATACCTCAAAAAAAACAACAAAAAAACAGAATAAAAACTCCCCTTATAGGCATACAAACACAGACAACTTTGCTATGAACTTTCTATAGATTTCATGCGGATTTTTATAGACACTGTCTGCTAGGCTACAAAGAATGAATCAAGGGCACCTGGGTGGCTCAGTCGGTTGAGCGTCCGACTTCGGCTCAGGTCATGATCTCACGGTCTGTGAGTTCGAGCCCCGCATCGGGCTCTGTGCTGACGGCTCAGAGCCTGGAGTCTGCTTCGGATTCTGTGTCTCCCTCTCTCTCTGACCCTCCCCCGTTCATGCTCTGTCTCTCTCTGTCTCAAAAATAAATAAACGTTAAAAAAAAATTTAAAGAATGAATCAGATGGCCAGGAAAGCTGCAAATTCAAAAATGGAAGAACTCCAGAGACCTTCTAGGAGTCAGAATGGGAATGATTTACTCTCACTCTGACAGATTGGCTGTTAAACCTCAGGCAGTTATATAATGGAAGGGGGTGGTGATGGGGCCCTTCATCCCCATCTCCCTCTTTCAGAGGTTCCTGATTCCAGGCCTTTCACCTTCTCTCACTAGAGACATAATCCACTTGCCTCCGGGAGTGCCTCTGAAATGATCTGCAACACTTCTCTGTCACCCAGCACTCAGGGTGACCTCAGCTGACATCATTTGCCTGGGGACCCACTGTCCTAGAAAGTCTCCCCTCCCCAGCCTTCCCAAACCTGTGGTTTGGACTCCTTTGGATTCAACAGCCCCAGCAGGGCACATTTCCTGAGAGACCCCACCGAGAGGTGCCAAATTGGGGGCAGCCTCCTGGCTGGCAGAGAGAGCCAAGCTAGCCAGGGGGCAGTTCTCCAAAGACAGAAAAGAGTACCCAAACTGGCAAACCCATGATTCTGTGCATGGCTGGGCCCTGGCAGCAGGCTACACTATATAAGGGTAGAAGCCGGGAGAACGGAGAGCAGAGGGAGGTCAGATGGAAAAAGAGAAGAGGCCCCTTGGCTGCGAAAGGCTCCAGGAGCAGATGTACAGGCAGCTCAGAGACACCTCTCGCTTCAGCGGGAAGGGCTGCCTGTAGATACTTAACTTCTCCTCTGCTCCCTGTCCAGTATTGACCTCCCCTTCTCCTCTAGGTTCATTTTAACCCAACTCCAACTCCCGCTAAAGCGGAATGGGGGCCATGGGAATGGCACTTGCCTGGGGCCGAGGATTACGTCTCCTTTCAACTTTGCCCTGAATCAGTTTCTACCAACCAAACAGCTTAAAACTTACTAGAGACCGCTCAAAACACAAATGTCCCTGCTTATCACTTTATACGTTTGATTCTCTCAATCATTTGGGGATGTGCGGAGTATTTCCAGCAACCATCCCTACATCTCCCAAGCACACTATCTGGGCACTCTCCACCGCCTCTCCCTCCCCCCCCCCCAGTCTTTCACCCAGAACTTGGTAGGTTCATTCCTCAGACCACGGATTTAAACTGCCCACAGCGTTGAACGCAAAGCCAAATGTTTGCACGCCCTAAAGCCCATGTCACCCACTTTCCCATCAGCACTAAATTAACATGCGTCCCTGGATTTCTTCTCCCTTCCAGGGGTACGGGGGTGCGCCCATGTTGCCCCGCTCCCCTGAGGCTCTCAGCTAACCTAAGACTCCCAGATGAGGGAGTCAGCTGAAGCTTTTTAGAAGGACATCTCCAAAGGCTTTAGGTGGTTTTCAACACCAAGAGAGTCTTAATAAACACCAGGGGGCCCCTTAGATGCTAGAACCACGCCCCCCAGCAACAAGAAGCCACACCCCCCCGCCTCGCAGAGCCGCGCGTGTGCCGTCCAGTTTCCCTGGGGCTAACCGAGCGCATGCCACAAGTCACCACTCTCAGCTGGCACCTCTCTCCCAGAGGCGCAGACTTTCTCGGAATCCCCAGCAGGGGGGGTTGGGGGTGCGGGAGAGGCCCCGCCTGTGCGGTCCACAAGAGCCGCTCTCCCGTGGCTCGTGCCCTGCAGCCCCGGGGGTGGCCCGGGACCTCCGGTGGGAGCGGGTAGGGGCGCCTTCCAGGACCAGCTGCCGGCCCCCTTGGGCCTCAGCCGCGCGCCACGGCGTGACAGGCACAACTCCAGGTGGTGAGAAAGCAGCGCGCCGCCAAACTTCCCTCCGTGGCCTCGGGCGCCAACGCGGGTTGGCCCGGGGCCCCTGGAAGCCCAGACGCGGAGGGTCCGCGGCGCCGGGCGGGAGGGGGCTGACGGCCGGCTCTCCCCTCCCGGCGCCCAGAGGCGAGTCCGCCGCGCGCCGCCCACCCCTCCCCGGGGCCGCCGAAGCCGAGTCCGGGGCAGACAAAAGGCGCCCCGCCGGGGAGGCTGCCCCGCCTCCGGCCCTACCTGGGAAGGCGCGGCTCGGCGGGACCCGCAGCAGCAGCAGCAGCGGCAGCAGCGGCAGCAGCGCGGCTCGGAGTGCGGAGCTCCCCATGGCGCGCCGGCACTTCGCTCGGCTCCCTGCGCTGCGCTGCGCGCTTCCAAGGGGGCGGAGGAGACGGACGCAGCCGAGGGGCTGCGCGGCGAGCGGGCGAAGCCGTGCTGGAAAACTCCTCCTCTCGCCGCTATCCCTCCCTCTCTCCCTCCCGCCTGGGGCCTGCCCTCCTCCCTCCTCCTCCCCGGGACGCTGGCGCGGTCCGGGGCTCCGACCCAGCCCCTCCTTTGGTGCCAGCGCTTCTTCTGGAAGCGGGACTGGCCCCCCAGGGCCAGAGAGCGCCAGGGGCGTGCCCTAGGACACCAGATGATCCCGAATATTTTCCTGCTCTCCGATTCCGCTCACCCCGACTACGCACACTGGTGCCCAGCCGCCTCCCAGATCCTGGGCCCCCACACTGTTATCTGTGCAGAGAGCTGCGTGAGTCACACAGAAAGAGGGGGCAACCGATCGGGTCCACGTTGGCCGCTGCCGCCCATTATTAACGGCCACGTTCGCATGAGCACGTCTCAAGTTCGGTATATTATGCCCATTTTACCCAAGAAGACACCAATGCTTGGAAACTTGCCCAGTTCACCCTTCTGGGCAGAGAAGGGGTTTGAACTTAGGTGTGCTGTTCTGCCGGCATCAAGGTCCACACTACAGCGTTTCTGTTTCTCTTTTGTAAGGGAATGAATCAAGGGCTGGACTGGGTGCCAGCTGCCCTGCGGTTTGGAATGAATGGGGCTTGAGGTTCTCTTTCCAGGGTCGGCTGATGGACAAGCGCAAGGCACAGAAAGTTCCCTGTCTCACTCCCAGTCTTGGGGAATCCAGCTGTTGTAGTTTTCTGCAACCAGAGTTCCCCATTTCCTGGGCTGTTCTCTACCACCTCCAAGGACACCAGGACCAGCCTGAAACCTCCACCCTGTGGCCTGGCACCAGGATAGGGTTTCTAGGCTGCCTGCAGTACGGATCTGGTTTCTTCTTCCAGGCTTTCCCCCAATTTTTTTTTGTTTTTTTGTAAACCCACAAGGCAGCACCTCGCTCCTTTCCTGCCCCCAAAGAGATCTTAGCTAAGGCAAATTCTGATCAGGGCTGCTGTGTCAGGTTGTGCACTGTACAAAGGTGCCCGGAGGCAGGGGCAAGTGGGAGCCCAAATCCAGCCACCTTTGGGGCAGGGAGCTCTGTGCCTTGGCAAGGGCCACATACATGGTAGAAGGGAACTTTCTCCTCGCCACAAGCAGTCTGATCCACCAGGTAGACTAAGGGCCCTGGGAACATCCATCCATCCAGAAGGTTTTTGTATTCTTTTATCTAGAGGCAAGCCCACTTCCCAATTTTCACAAAAGCTCCTGCCTTGAACTTCCATCTTATCTTTTCTAGGGCTGGGGAGGGGGCGGGGGGGGGGTTCTGCATCTGTGGGTTTCTCCACTGCTGCTCCCTCCCCAAGGAGCCAACAACCCTTCAATAACCACGCCCCCACCAGTCACAAGAAAATGAGGGAGATCAGCCTCATCTATGGCCTCCATCAGACCAGTCTCTCCACCCACAAGAATTGGGGGGGGGGGCGGTGAGCTTCATGAAAATACCATGTCAGGACTGGCTCCCAGACCAATGAAACTAGAATCTTTAGGGATGTGGCCTGGAGTTTGACCAGATGCATATTTAAAAAAATTTTTAAAGTTTATTTATTTTGAGAGAGCGGGAGCACGAGTGGGGTAGAGGCAGAGAGAGAGAGAGGGAGAGAGAATTCCAAGAAGGCTCCATGCTGTCAGTGCAGACCCCCACACAGGACTCGAACCCATGAACCCTGAGATCACCACCTGAGCCAAGATCAAGAGTCAGATGCTTAACCCACTAAGCCACCCAGGCACCCCTGAGCAGATGCATATTTTTGTTCCCCCATGCTCAGTGGGGCAGGTTTTAGAATGAGCTAAATTCCAGGCCAGCATCTCTCAACCTAGGCACTATTGACATTTGGGGCTCGATACTACTTTGTTGAGGAGAGTAGCCATCTGTGCATTGAAGGATGTTTAGCAGTATCCCTGGCCTCTGTGCACCAGACTCCAGTAAAACACCTCATTTTCCAAGTCGTGGCAACCAAAAAATGCCAGGCGTGATCAAATATCTCCTTGGGGAATGTTTGCCCCCAGTGGAGAACAACTGTTCTAGGCTCATGAGTACAAGTGAATGCACACCCCAAATTCCAGGTTAGTTTGTCCAGTGGCCTTCCTTTTCTAGATCACCTCTGAAGCAAGCTCTCCTCATAAAAACTAGCAATTCCATTCTGTCACGGGGCTGAGAAGGAACACGTGGCTCTCTCCTAGCCCCTGAGTCTGGCTGAATTAGACGAAATACCACTCTTGATGTTATACACTCTTTGTTATACACTCCATGCTATGCACTTTTTGCGTGAATAACACTAATCAAAATAAGTCAGTCAGAGAAAGACAAATACCATATGATTTCACTCATACGTGGAATTTAAGAAACAAAGCAGACGAACAAAGGAAAAAAGACAAACCGAAAAACAGACTCTGAACTACAGAGAACAGATGGTTACAGATGCGGGGGTGAGGGGTGAAATAAACGAAGGGTGAGCACGGAGTAATGCAGACAAGTGTTGAATCACTCTGTTGTACACCTGAAATTAATGTAACACTGTATGTTAACTGTAATAAAATTAAAATTAAAAATAAAAATAAAATGTTATACCAAGTTTTATGGTAAAAAAAAAGTTTTTCTCTCTGCTACCTTAAAGAAAACTCCAATCAGATTTTATTATTATTGCTATTACTCTTATTATTTTTTTAAGTAGGCTCCACACCCTTGAACCCACAACTGGGAAAGCCAGAGTCGCATAATCTACCGACTGAGCCACGTGCCCCATTACTATTACTATTATTCCAGGTCTCTCTCGGATAGAAGGGATGAAGGCAGAGGAAGGGGAGGAAGAGAGGTTATCAGTTTATCCCACAGTATCTTGCTAGACAATGGGAGGGTTACGTAGATTCATAGATCTGTCTAACACCTGAACCCAGAAGATGGGGTAATAAGTTGGTGGAAACAGGAAGAGAAGTCACTCAGGGGGAGCCCCAGAGCTATGATCTCATTCCTGTCCTGCTGGACGTAACTATTAACGAGTTGAAAAAAAGACACTGTTGGCGTGAGACAGCAAGCTAGGCAGGCGAGAAGAAGGTTCCAAACATCTCTCCAGGCAGCAATGCTGTACGGACTCTGAATGGTAAATAGATCATTCTACATTAGATCTCAAAAACCAAGCACACAGATAGAGAGGAGGGGAGAGTGGCTTCCCACTTGGTGCTGTGAGAGCACAACCTCTGTGCCATGTTGAGGAGGAGGTTGGCTTAAACACCACAGTCTTATCCCGAGTCAGAGCAGAATGACCCACTGTGCAGAGGAAGGAGGAGGCTTCCCGGGATTCACCCCCAATTTCTGCCTTGAGCTTGTCAAGTGAGAAACGACACTGAAGGAGGACCTGACAGCCACCTACCTGCTGCAGGAGAGAGATTTCCTGAGGACGTCAGTCAAGGCCCTTCCATCCCTGTGCCCCGGCCACATTCCCACACCTCCTCATTCTCCTCCCCCTTCAAACCAGTTCTTCTCTTTCAGAGTTAAGGGCCTGAAGTTTGAGGGGAAAGTTGGTGGCTCGCTGTACCTTGGGAAATGGATTGGCGTTTCTCAAAGTCAAGGAGCCACTCCGAAGTGATGCAGCCTAAATCAATGCTTCTCAAACTATCTGTAGTAAGGGACTATTATGTTTAATTTTTTTAAATGTTTATTAATTTTTGATAGAACACAAGTGGGGGAGGAGAAGAGAGAGAGAGAGAAAGACAAAACCTGAAGCAGGCTCCAGGCTCTGAGCTGTCAGCGCAGAGCCCGACGCGGGGCTCGAACCCACAGACGGTGAGATCGTGACCTGAGCCGAAGTCGGACGCCCAACCGACTGAGCCACCCAGGCGCCCCATGAGGGACTATTATTTTAAAATTTCCAATCCATCATTGGCCAATGCTTTTATAAAATCAATAAACATGACTCACTAGAAAAAAAATGAAAAAAAAAACAGAGAGAGAGAGGGAGGGCAGCACAGCTCTGGGGCTATACTGTGAGTGGCAGAGATATAGTGGATTTAGCTTTTTTTAAAAAGTTTATTCATTTTGAGAGAGAGAGAGACAGAGCACGCACGAGCAAGCCTGAGTTGGGGGAGGGGCAGAGGGAGAGAGAGAATCCCAAGCAGGCTCCATGCTGTCAGCACAGAACCTGACTCGGGGCTCAATCTCATAACCATGAGATCATGATCTGAGCTGAAATCAAGAGTCGGACACCCCACTGACTGAGCCATCGAGGGCACCCCATGGATTTAGCTTTTTAATACTGTTGCCATACGAACCACAGACGATAGTAGACTGCAGGTTTCTGGGAACCCAAGACAAGGACAAGGAAATCTGACCTCAGTCTATTGGAATCATGCTAAAGGAATGGCAGAAAGATAGGGTGCGTTGAGCTGGAACTTTTGCTGATAGGTATCTATCAAATATCCAGATCTGAGAGGGTTAAGGTAAGAATGCTTGAGATCAAGATCAAAAAGCTAGGACCGGTCCAAGAATAGTATCTGTTTACAATCCCCTGGCTTAAAGAGATTTCTTCCTTAAGATAAATATTCAGAATGAAACAATACAAGCGCTAGGGTATGAAAAATGTCCCCAGCATAAGGGAAAGGGAATATTTTTGCTCTAAAGATTCAAAGGAAATCACCTCTTTTATAAAAATAATAAGCTACAAAAAAGGAAAAGCAATTTTAGAAAATATCTATTTGGCATATTCAGTAACAGATTCAAGGAAAATGCTTTTATAAAGTAGGCACAGGAGGTCATACCGAGAATTGAGAAATAAAAAAACGCAGAGATTTAAAAAGGTAATTAACGGCTTTCAGTTTCAATTGCCACGTGCTTGGAAGCCATCATTCCTGTCTTGGCAACCAGAAAAGGCTGGGCAAGCAGAAAAATCAGTGCCTTTTCTCGGATCCAACAAAGAAGTGCGTTTTCAAGGGCAAATCGTCACCCATCAGTACCCTGAAAGACAGGCATATTCAGACAGTCACAGTGGAGATGGGCTTGCCTGGAGCAGAAAACACCAGGACCCATACATTGGTAGGAACACATAAATGGCCATCTAGAAAAATTGCCAGAAGCTGAGTGTGGACAATTAGGAGCATAAGAAACTCCTGGGGCTGAGCCACGGCAGAAACTCCCCCACTGCTGTGGGCTTTACCTCCAAGAACCCTACCAGGTTTTCACGATGAAGGTCCGAGAGAGACCCCGCCTGCCCTGGCAGGGGGAGGGGAAGAATAATCATGCTGAAATATACTCAGAGACCTCTCTGCACAAATGGGCCTCCCTGTGAGGGGAAGGACTTTAGCAAAGCCTTATCTCACCTCAGGGAAGGGCATTTCCCTCACTTGTCTTGATGATTGATTCCCAGAAAAACATCATTCAGGGAACTGCCCATGTGGTTTTGGAGGGGACCTGCCAACCACAGCCACTCCAAGTCTTGGTCAAAGGTGTGGTTACAGGAATCAGGTTGGGTCAAAGAACTTTATTCCTGAGACACCGTCATTAGAGAGGTAAGCACGGGTCCCAGGCAGGCCAATCAGGCTTGTCCCCCAAATTTTAAAACAAAGAGGCACCGTATGAATGTGACCTAGGAAATGCTAGCTTTGAGTGGGGCTCAGAACGAGAAAAGATGCCACTGTGCCAGCTGGCCCTGGAGCGGGTCAAGGTGGCACTCAAGGTGTCAGTGGCAGATAGGGATGTATGTTGAAGTCTTTGGCAAGCTCCTATAGGTGAAGCAAAACCTGACCCTTCAAATTTTGTGGCAAATCCCTGCCACCTTTTCTTGATTACTACTCTCCTTTCTAGAAACAATTCTGGCCTGCCACTGGGCATTATTAGAGACTGAATCCCTGACCATGGGTCACCAAGTTACCATGTAATCTGAGCTGCCTGTCTTCGACTGAGTGTTCTCCAATGGCCAAGCCATACAGTTGGGTGTGCAGAGCATCAGTCTATCATCAAATGGAAGTGATATATAGTGAAATTAGTTTGCAAGCATAATTTGTTCCAGAAACATGCTTGTAATCCAAAGCACCCACATATCAAAGCGAATTTTAAGAACCATCAGCTCAATTTTGATCATGTGACGTTTGGTGTATTACAAGACATCGCTTGTTTATCAAATTAAAACGTATTAGAAATGTTTGCTCGTCTTGTGGGACACTCGCAGAACAAGTTACAATCCAAGGTTTTACTGTATACGTAGTCAGGCTCGGGCAGGCCCCCAAAGCAGAAGTAAGTTGCCTTAGGAAGTGGCCCAAATGCCCATGGCACCTCCTTTTGCTACGTTACCTTCTCTCTTCCAACATACGTCTCTGGCCTGATGCAGCGTTCCCTAGGACCATTTGACTGAGGAAGAAACACCTCAGATAGTTTTGCGTGGCACGTAAATACCACCTGAAATGGTAGCGGAGAGTGGCCAACACCGCAGCCCTACTCTCCGACAGCCCCGATGGACACTGTTGAGGGCAATTCCACCTAGGAGGAAGGACTTGGAGTGGTCTACCTGATTCTGTGAATAGACGCTCACACTGGTTATGGGTTTTCCTTCTCTGTCCACATGTTTCTGCCCAAATCACCATCCCATGGTCTTACAGAATTCCTTGTGTGCCATCGTGGTATTCTACAAGTACTGCTTCCAATCAAAGGACTCACTTGACATCAAATGAAATGAGGCAAAGGGCCCATGCTCATGGAATTCACCGGTCTTACCATGTCCCCCTCATCCTGAAGCAGCTTGAGAGAAGTCGAGTGGCCTGAGGGTGCCTGCGTGGTTCAGTCAGTTAAACGTCTGGCTCTTGGTTTCAGTTCAAGCCTCACACTGGGCTTTGCACTGACACTGCGGAGCCTGCTTGGGATTCTCTCTCTGCCCTTCCCCTATTCTCTCTCTCTCTCTCTCTCTTTCTCAAAATAAATATTAAAAAAAAAAAGGAAGTAGAGTGGCCTTTTGAAGACACAGTTAATGCACCAGCTAAGTGCACTGCAGGACTGGGCAAGGTCCTCCTGGATGTTGTATATGCTTTGAGTCAGGATCCAATATATGAAGCTGTTACGACCATAACCAGTATTCACCAATCCAGGGGTACAGTGGTGAAAATGGGAAGGGTACTAGTCACTGTTAGCTCTAGTGATCCATTAGCAAAATGTAACTTCTCATCCCCATGATGTATAGGCTCTGCGGGTCTAGAGGTCTTAGTTCCAAAGACAAGAATGCTTCCACCAAGGGATCCAACAATGATTCCACTGAAATGGAAGTTGAGACCATTGCCTGGGCCCTCTGGGTTCCTCGTGTCACTGAATGAACAGCAGAGAAGGGGGTTACTTTCTGGTTGGATTGATTAATCCTGACTATCAGGGAGAAATTGTGTTGCTACTACCACACAATGGGCATAAGGAGAATATTTGGAAAGCAGGAAATCCTCAAGGTACCTTTAGTATGCCCATGTCCTATAATTAAAGTCAACAGAAAACTACAACAACCCAATTCAGGCAAGGCTGCTAATATCCCAGAGCCTTCAAGAATGAAAGTTTGGGGGGCGCCTGGGGGGCGCAGTCGGTTAAGCGTCCGACTTCAGCCAGGTCACGATCTCGCGGTCCGGGAGTTCGAGCCCCGCATCGGGCTCTGGGCTGATGGCTCAGAGCCTGGAGCCTGTTTCCGATTCTGTGTCTCCCTCTCTCTCTGCCCCTTGCCCGTTCATGCTGTCTCTCTCTGTCCCAAAAATAAATAAAAAAACGTTGAAAAAAAAAAAAAGAATGAAAGTTTGGGTCACTCCACCAAGCAAAAAGCCATGGCCAGCAGCCGAAGTGCCTGCTGAGAGCAAAAAGAATATGCAAAGGTAGAATGTAGGAAGAGACTAGAGTCACAAATATCAGCTAGGACCATGTGACCATTGCAGAGACAATGATTGTAATAGTTATGAATATTTCTTCCTTATTCTAATGTAGATGTTTCCAGGGGCGCCTGGGTGGCTCAGTCGGTTGAGTTTCCGACTTTGGCTCAGGTCATGATCTCACGGCTCGTGAGTTCAAGCCCCGCGTCGGGCTCTGTGCTGATAGCTCAGAGCCTGGAGCCTGCTTCTGATTCTGTGTCTCCCTCTCTCTCTGCCCCTAACCCACTCGCATACTGTCTCTGTCTCTCTCAAAAATAAATAAACATTAAAAAAATTAATATAGATGTTTCCATATATGTTAACCAGACATTTTTGTTTTTCTTTTACATCCCTTTATCATCTAATACAAGATGTATTAGTAATGCTTAACTTTATATCTCAGGATTTAAATTATAAGATATCAAAGGAAGAATGTGAACCAGCTTGGAAAAGAATGAACATCACTCAAGGACAAAAATGGAACTTTGCAATTCTCTTCTGGGGAAACAGCGTTTTTTTGTTTTGTTTTGTTTTGTTTCGTTGTATGGGGGATAGTTGTATGATGCTATGCAGAAGTAGGACTTTAACATTGTCTTTCTTCGGAGATTAAGTATACTTTAAGGAGATATATATGTATGCTAAGTTGATTAGAGGTGAATTTTAATGGCTTTGCAATGAGTCAACTTGGCGAGACTGAGCTACATTTCCCAGAATTCATTGTCTTGTTTATTTCCAGTTAGGGTCAGTCACAGGGGAGATTCTCGGGGAATCTGGAGGCTGGAAGGGAAGCAGTCAGTGGCCATTTTGTGGTTCTCACCTTGCCAATTTGCTGACTTACCTCGTTGATATGAAGCAGCAGCTGGGCCTGCAAGTGCCCTGCCTTCCCCGATCCTCCCTCAGCCTGACTCCTAGGTCAGGTGTATGTGTTTAGCTCTGTGATAAAGAGCCCCGCTTCTGCTGGTAGATACCCTCATCACCAAGGTCAGAGGTAACAAGAACTGTCATAGGTTATAGCCCTTCCCCACGGAGTTCCAGCTCAAGCTTGTGGGTTCCAGTCTGCACTTGATCTCCTCCCTGCACTTCATAGCTTTCCTTCTCTACTGCCTGCCCCCATGAACTTCAAGCTCCAGCATTAGACTCAGAGATAACAGCCATATGATGACTGGTCAGCAAGCTCCCACAATTGCCTAAGAGCAATTTTCAAATCCATACTGGCCTTATGCAATATATATCCCTTACTGAGTTGACTTCTCTGGTTAAACTCAGACTGACACAGGTGAGGAGCCAGTGTGGAGAGAAAATGAAGTTGGTTTTGAACATGCTAAGATGGCAGCAGTGCAGGTGAAACAACAACGTGGAGACGTCTGGTGCTAAGATAATTTGCAATTCAGTAGGAGAGTTGAGGAGAGGGATATAGATTCGAAATGCTTGCATGGAGGTGAAAGATGAAGTCAGTGCTGTGGATGAATTCCTCAAGGACACTGGAGATAAAAGGAAGAAAAGGAAAACGAGGATATACAAGCAGAAGAGGGGAAAGTGAAGGAGGCTGTAGCAAACATCAGCTAATGGATCTCCACAGGAGACATCTGAGTCCCAAAGGGGAAGGACTTTTTTTTTTCTCTTGCCAGGCAGGTCCTGTGGAAAGATATACAAGGGAACATGACCCAGGACTAGAGGCTGACAGAAAATGGAACAGTGAGGAAACATCAGTTAGATCCTGTGGCATAACTTCTCTCCCATAAGGATTGAGCCCCGTAACCTCAAAGCCCTCTCCTTGGCTTGGAATATGGTTTGTGGCCTTCCTCCCCCTTCCTCACAGAAGAGCAGAGAAGCAGAGGAGCCAGGAAGGAAGACTTTAATGTGGTAACGAGGAAACAATCAATTGCTGCCCCAGAGGCTATGCATCTGAAAAGGACTGTTAAGTACCTTGGCCCTGGGGATGCTTTTTGCTAAAAGCAAAAAAGGCCATCCCGATGGCTAAAGGCCATCGGGATCCTCAGAGATCTGCTCTCAACCTTTAGGATACCAACTTCTCAAAGAAGACCCCAGTCCTTGGCCCAGTGGGGTCTGTTCAGGACTCTGCAGAAGCGGTTTTGGCCCTTTCACCCTTCATTTCCAGCAAGATTCTTGGGCTGCCAACTTTGAAGGTGTTACCACCGACCCCCTGCTTGAAGGCTGCATCCACTCAGCTGTTCCCCTTCTCTCTTGTTAATCCCTGCTGATTCTGTTGATGTTGGCACATCCTGGGGCCTCTGTCTTTTAGAATGCTGATTCATCCAGAAAGCATCTGCTGGAGGTAACAGCCTTGTCACATGTTTCAAGTCAAAGAAGGATGTGTTGGAGGAGAGGGAAAGCTTTCATTTGCTCTCGTATAATCAACCCAAAGGTCAGCATCACCGCGAGGACTTAGACTGGAAAATTAGTTTTAGAGATTGAGCTCAAGAATGGCTTCCAGCTGCAAAAACAGCTAACACACACCCCCTGTATGTGTGTGGACGGTACAGGCGGCCTCTCCCTGTGGTTGTACCCATGCCCTTTCTCCTCGTTCTCCTAAAGACCTCTCTTGGATCCTGAGAGTTTCTGGCTCCTTGTGAGGTCCTCAGGGAGGCCAGAGCACATGCAGAAACCCTGCTGTTTGGCCAGAGCTCTGAGGGCCCTGGCCAAATACAAAAGCAAGCCAATTTTACAAACAATGAGTTAATAGTCCTTCCTGGGTTGCATCATACTATTAGTGATAACTAATCAAATGCTTCATTTAGTCAAATCCTGTTGGACTTTTTGTTCTGAGTGCTTTTCAAGGATCAGCCTTTCTCTGACCCTGGTAAGTAGCCAAAGAAAAGTTGATGCATGGAAAAGTTACAAGATTTGCACAAAGGCCCACAAGAGTTGAACACACCCAAGCTAAACAGAGATTCTGAGCTATCGGCTTTCGGATTCTACATTAATCTTTTTAGGTGGCTGCTTGAGCCTTCCTGCATTGCTCAAGTCCTTCTCTCTTTGCTGGATGGAGTGGGTTCAATTTCTGTTTGTTTGGAACATATACGACGTAGGCACTTTCCTCATGTACCTCATGCCCCCTTCTCTTTCGAAGGAGAATACACCAGTGATGTGTCAAGATCTTGAGTGTATGATCTGGTACAAGGAAACTTAATGTTTGGTACACCTTACTCTCAAATGCATGCTATTGCATGATGGTCATACTGTATCGTTTTCTTCTGGCTCTTTCCTTTTCAGAAAAGTTGTCTGAACTCTGCCTCTATCAACCTGCTCCAATCTGGGTCCCACACTACTCCTCTGAGATAACTCCTGCTCTTACAAACTGCGTATTGTTTGTATCAATAGACGTGTTTTTGTCCTCATCTTTATACACTTCTTGAAAGCATCCAACACTAATGACTACTTGTCACATCCAGGAACACTAATAATATTTAGCGTCCAGGACACTGCACTGTCATTCCTCCAACCACTCTGCATGCTCCTTAGCCTCTGGCCACCCATGACTCTCTGGGCAACCACTGAATGTTAAATTCCATGAGAATCTCTATACTCTTTCCCTAAGTGACCCCATCCACACTCAGAACTTTAATCACCGGCTGAACACTGAGAACTCATAAATCTATCCCTTGGGCTCCCCTCTGTGCTCCTGACCCTACTATATAACTTCTCTTGATTGTTCAAATGCATCTCCAACTCTACATATACTGAATTGATTCAGGATGTTTCAGTCTGTGTTCTGTTTCTTTCTGCCTCAGGGTCTTTGCGCATACTCGTCCTTCTGCTTGCTTTTCCTACCCCTTATTCTAGATAACATCTTATTTTCAGGTTGTACTTTCCATGGAAATTCAGGGAAGCTTTCTTAGGCTCCCTAGGAGATAAGTTTTAAGTCTGCCCGTTTCATGTGCTGTGTATTTTCCAAGATGGCTGCAACAATACCCCCTCCCCCATCCCTCAGGTTCTTCGCAAGGTGACATTGAACACTCCTGCCATCAAGGGAGCTCTGCACTCTCCCCCCCTTTATCAAGGTGGGTCTGTGGCTATGCCGGAAGTGATCAAGATTAGGTCATAGGAAGTGATACAGCTTTGTCTAGTCTCTCTCTTTTTTTTTTTTTTGAGATACTCTTAGAAGTCGGCAACTGTGATGTACACAAGCCACATGAAGGTTTCGCATAGGGGTGTGCCACCTGACAGCTCAGATGAGACCCCAGTCAGCAGCTAGTGCCAACTGCTGGACAGGGGAGTGAGGAAGCCTTCAAAATGACTCCAACCGCAGTCACTGTATGACTGCAACTATATGAGAGACCCTGAGCAAGAACTGTGCAGATGAACCCGGTCAACCCCTGCAACTGTAAGATAAATGATAGTTGTTATCTTAAGCCACTACCTTTTGAGATGATTCGTGATGCAGCAGTAGATAACGGAAACACGTGCTTCTGAGCATGGACCTATTATCGTACCTATTTGTGTGAGTCATTTGAATCTACCATAGTGTTTATCTATTTGGGTAAATATTTGTATTTGACTGACACCTGTACTCCCGACAGACTACGATTCCTTTGATACAAGTAGGGACAGTGTCTGATTTGCTCATCATTGTCTTTATAGCACTAACAAAGAGTACATGGTAGGTATTCCAAAAACACTTTGTAAGTAAACGAATGAATTCCTATTTGCACTAGGTTTAGAAACTCTGACACATGAGAGCTTAGCTGAACACTTTAATACATTCAATTGTGTAATTTCTTAATACTTATTTGAGGTGACATTTCTCACTATAAAATGAATTACTCAAAGCATGAGGACTGATGATTTAACATTCATTCATCAAACACGTGACTATATGAAAAGGCACTTTGGAAATATCAGGAGTTACACCACAGGGTTTCTGCACTTCAGTCGCTCCCACATGGAACACTTCAAGAATTTACCAGAGACTACTGGCATTCAGGGTTTCCACATTCCCTGTGTTTATTTTTGTGAGAAATTACTGAGACACTTACTTGAGTTTTAAAGGTTTAGATCCTTAGCTGTTCAGTGAATGGCTCTTGACTCTCCAGCATCTACATCCCCATAGACTTTTGTTTATTGTCTGGTAATGTTCTTAAAGTGATTCAGCCTGTGTCTTTGTGGCATTAACTTGTAGGGTGGTCACATCCAGGAATCGCTTGACTACTGAAATGTGATTAGGGCAAAAGCTGGGAAGGCATACAGAAATATTTGCATTTGATGGGGTGCCTGCCTGGCTTAGTAGGGCATGCGACTCTTGATCTTGGGGTTGTGAGTTTGAACCCCATGTTGGGTATAGAGACTGTTTAAAAAAAATAAAATCTTAAAACAAAGAAATATCCATATTTGATGTTTCAGTGGGTTAGAAGACTTTGTGAACTCGGAGCATGTGCTGGGTGACACTATGGGTGGTGTGGTCAATGAGACGTCAGGATGGACTGGAGGTGTCAGGAAAGCCATTATGGAGCAGGTGCAGCTCAAGGCAGGTTTTGAAGAATGGAGGCTGGGAACAATGTGACCAGAAACATGGAAGTGGGCATGTGCATTGCAATAAAGACGGGAGCAGAAGGGTCATGGAAGGGGACAGTGGGAAAAGCAGCGGGAGAGGATAATCAGAGCCAACGTTATAGGTTCTTGAAGAGCAGACTAAAAGCTATGTACTTGATCCTAGAGCCTAGGACTTATAGGTGAGTGATGCTTAAGGAGACTGCAATGTGGCTTCCCGGGGTTGTGAAAAACACCTGCTTCTGTAAAGCCTGATTTGCAGCACCCTGCGGGGGCTGTCCTTCTTGTTTCTTTCCTTTTCCAGGATCCCGTCTGTAGTTAAATAGTAACAAGCCCTTGTGACCGATAGGCATATGTTGTTTCTCTGAGTGGGTTGGAGCAAAAGAAAGAAAATGAAAAGATTGAAATTATCTGTAATGCAATCTGTGTCTATCCATTTAGGGTTTTTTTTTTTTTTTTAAAGCATGAAAGTCATATGTCCAAGGCAGACTCTGAGGAAGTTGACTATGGCAGTGAGTGCCAGGAGTAAGAAGGGCAACCCAGAGGCAGAAGCTGATGCCTCAAACACTGTTGATCGCTAATCAATATCCATTTTCTACATCTTCACTGCTGGCAGAGCCCCAGTTTTGTGCATTTCTTGCTCCACAAGATTTAGAGGAATTTGACCCCGTCGCCTGCTCCAAAGGCAAATCCTACTTGTCCTAAGCCGATTGTGCCAGCTTCCCAGGGATCCATTAATGGGTGTGCATGTGACACAGTCGGACACTAAGATGCGAGGGGATATCAGAAAGATTTCTTTACTTCTTCTTATAAATCATGTTCCCTAAAAAGCAAGCTCTGAGAAAACAATGAACAGGCAGGAAGTTCACAAAGGAGTGCGCTTAGGATCAACACCTGTGGGACGAAAGAGACGGCAACAAGAGGGGGCAGAGGGAGAAGTTCAGCTGTGATATTGTCTCTAGGAAGACCTCAGCCACCACAACAAACAACTCTGAAGATGGTCTTGTAGAGTTGTTCTGAGTTAGGGTGAGGAGGCTGTGACTTCATACACTCGTGACACACAGTTATTGGATATTGGCCACTCCCAGGAAGGGAAGGTGGGCATGAATCAGGCAGTTATCATCTACAAAGAGCATTTCCAAAAAGGGCCGACAGCTGCAGGCTCTCCAGTCCTGATATTGCCAGCATTTCCCACTATCCACTATACTCCTAAAAGAATCATAAGACAAGAGAAGTTCCTCTCTTTCCACGGATGTTGTTATTTATGGATGTGATGCCTAGAATGTGTCAGCCATTTTGCGACCAGCTTGTGACTAGAGCCAACATATGGACACGGGGAAAATGAAGAGAACTGTAAGCCACACAGAACCAGAACCCAGATCCATGGTGCCTGGAGCCTACCTGTAACTCTGGCCTGCTTGATACAGGTGGTAATAAATGTCCTTATTGTTTGCATCAGTTGAGCTAGGATTTTCTCTTACATGCATCCTTAGCATCCTAGGCAAGGAGGGATAGTTCAAGCAACAGAGGAAAAGGCTCAGAAAACATATAAAGAATGGGGAAGAAGGCATAGGTACAAGAAACATTACAAAGAAAGCATCAGTAAAATCTATATCCTAGCAGCATATAAGGTAAAAGGGTGACTTTTTTTTTTTATAATAGCCACAATCTTGTTTTTGGAATGCCCAAATAAATTAGATGGGTCAAGCATTCCATCTTTAGTAGACATGTCTTATGATAGACCAACACCCCTTCCAAATGGTACCCCAATTTCTTTCTGGGAAACTACATCTCCCTTTTATAAAAAATCTATTGGGGTGAGAAATCCAAATGGCTCCCTTTCCAACTATGGACACCCAAAGGGTTTCAGGCGGTAACATCCATTTGATTCTTCCTTATTTCCCCAATACAGTGTCAGGCAGGCACCATTTCTTTGTCATTTGGACCCTGAACCTAGAACAAGTGACAGAAAAATGACAAAATGGTTGGGGTTTTATTTTTTAACCCAAGAGCAGTGCCTTGACGATTCCTATGATGTGTGACGATTCCTATGATTTCCCCGTGCACCCCATCCCCATCCAAAGCGACCCTTCTTTTCCTTCTTACCAAATCCTTTCTTCTGCCTCCCTCTTGATACTGAGCATTTCTGACATCCTAATCACATTCCACCAATATCCAGTCTCTTTTACCCTAGAGCTCCCAAGCTTTCCCTAGACACTGGGATTCCCAGCTCACGATGATACTTTCTCCCTTGCAGTTTGGTGTGGTCATGAAACTAAGTTTTGGTCATCAGAAGTAAGTAGAAGTAATGTATGCTATTTCTACTTGTCTTCTCACAATGGAAGGTTCATGTGCTCTCTTGAGCCTTTGCCTATATTCTTGGCTGGGCGATGAGAACTGGGCAGCCATCTCCTATGAAATAAATGGGAGCCCCATACAGAGGATTGTACAGCAGTTTTCTTAACCTTGGACAGCACAATTCTGAACTGTGATCTGAGACAGAAATATACACCTTGAATAAGCTACTGAAAAAAGGGCTTCTGTTGCAGCATCTTATCATGTGGCCCAAGTGACACAACTTACAATAAGTTTTTAATTTATAATCAAACTTATCTGATATGCCTAGGATATCAGTGTTAATAATATGGGCATATTAACAAAATTCAAGCTTTTGTGGGATTTCCCGGCCCAAATATTGATGGACATGAAATATTTAAATATTTTTGCAGCCAAGAGAAGCTGCTGCAGACACTGGGATATTTATAGCGTAAGACAGGAAGAATCATGGTATTTGTGTTTCCATAAGACGAAGGAACCATTTTCATCTTGGATCCAATTTAGAAATTATTTTTCCTGCCAAAGTTGAACTTGGATAAAATTCTCTCTTTCACCATTGTGGGGCAGAAGCCATAGGAAGAGAAAACTGAGTTTCCACTGAACAGAGAATGGAGCCACAGCACAGAGAATATGATCTTATTTCCAGAGTTGTGCAATAAAAGCAATGGGCTTTTATGCAGTGTTGGAGGGGATGAACCTGCCTACATCTTAGGACTTTGAAGTAAACTTTGAGCAATTACTCAATGTAGACATAATTATCTAAAAATTTTCTCAAAGACCCTATGACACAGACATTTATTGATCACCAAATATCTACATTCTCCCCTACATTTTCTAGCCTGCTTGCAATTAAGTGGAACCATGGGCTGATTCTGGCTGTGAGAAACGTGATACATCATTCCTAGGCTTTAGCACTTAACAGCCAACATGTATAGTTAAAAGTCTTCCTACAAAGAAAATTCCAGGCCCAGCTGACATTATTGCTGAATTCTAACTAACATTTAAGGAAGAAATAATAACAATTCTCATAAACTCAGAGAAAACTGAAGAGGAAAAGATATGTCTCAACTCATTCTATGAGGCCAACATCGCTCTGACAGTGAAACCAGACAAAGATATTAAAAAAAAAGAAAACTGTAGAATAATTTCCCTCCTGAACATAGATATAAAAATTCTTTAAAATTTAGCAAATTGAATCAAACCATATGTAATGTAAAAAGTACAATACATAATGACCAACTGGAGTTTATCTTAGGAATACAAACTAGTTTTGACATCCACAATTCAATCAACGTATTTCACCACATTAACAGACCATAAAAGAAAAACTATACGATAATCTCAATACACACAGAAAAAGTACTTGACAAAATTCAATATCCCTTCCTGGTAAAAAAAAAAAAAAAATCAGCAAACTGAGACTAGAAAGAAACTTCTTCAACCCAATAAAGAACATTCACAAAAGAATTTCAGCTAATATCATACTTAGTGACAAATGACTAAATGTTTTCCCCCTAAGATTATGATGTCCACACTTGCCACTCAACTGGATGCTCAATATTGTAATGTAAGTGCTAACCAGAGCAATCAGGCAAGAAAAGGAACTAAAACTTTCAGACTGTGAAGAAGAAAAAGCAAAACTTTGTACTCAAAGATGAAATAATTGTCTATGTGGAAAATCAAATGGAATCTGTGAAAAAGCTATTAGAACTAATAAGTGAGTTCTTTATACTATACACTATATAAACAATTAAAAATTGAAATTTAAATATACTACCATTTGCCATAGCATTAAAAATATGAAAGATTTAGGGATAAATTTCACCAAAGCTGTGTAAGATCTAAATACCAAAACCATACAATATTGTTCGGAGAGAAATTAAAGTTCATGGATCAGAAGCCTTGATATTGTTAAAATGTCAGTTCTCCCCAAACTGATCTATCCATTAAACTCAATCCAAATCCAAATCTCAGGAGGCTTTTTAAATAAAAATGAACAGGCTGATTCTAAAATTAACACAGAAAGGCAAAGAACCTCGAAAAGCAAAAACAACTTTGAAAAAAAAGAACAAATTTGAAGAAATAACACTCCTTGACTTCAAGATTTATTAAAAATCTGTATTAATGAACATAGAGTGGTATTGGCATAAAGGTAGACAAATAGAGGAATGGAACAGACAAAATCTAGAAATAGGCCTGCCCTTATAAGGTCAATTGATTTGTGACAAAGGTGCTAAGGCAATGCAGTGGAGCAAGGGTAGTCTTCTCAACAAATGGTGCTGGAATGAGGAAACATTCATATGTCAATAAAAAAAGAATTTTGATCCATACCTCACACTAAAGACAAACGTTAATTCAAAAAGAATCGTAGTCCCTAATGTAAAACATAAAACTGTAAAATATCTAGAAGGAAACATAGGAGAAAAACGTTGTGACCTTGGGGTAGGCAAAAATTTCTTAGATACTACACTAAAAGCACAATCCATAGAGAAAAAAAATGTTAAATACAACTTCATCAACATTAAAAACACTTGCTCTTTAAAAGATAGTGTGAGGAAAATTCAAAGACAAACCCCAGATGGAGAGAAAACTTTTGCAAATCACATATTTAGCATATGTAAAGAACTGTCAAAACTAAAGAAAATAACCTCTCAAATTCATAAAAGACAGTTCATCGAAGTAGATATATGGAGGGCAAATAAGCACAGAAAAGATACTCAACATCATTAGGGAAATTCAAATTCAAACCATAAAGAGATCAACTACATTCCTTTCAGAATGACTATAATTTAAAACACTGGCCATATATACCACGTGTTGGCAAAGATGTGGACAAACTGAAACTCATTCACTGTTGGCGGAAATGTAAAATGGTTTAACCACTTTGGAAAATACCATAGTGGTTTCTTAAAAAGACAACCACACACCTACCATAAGACCCTACCATTCCATTCAGAGTAATTATGCCAAGTGAATTCAGCCGGACAAAAAAAAAAAAAAAAAAAAAGAGTACATATTGCATTATTCCATTTAGGTAAATTTTAGAAAATGCAAACTAATCTGTAGTAACAGAAACCTATCATTGATTGTCCTGAGGGAGAATATGGAGAAGGGTGAAAAAGAGAGGTTGAAAGAGGCATAAGATCATTATACGGAGTGTGGATATATACACACACCCACCCACACATGTCAAAACGTGTCAAATTGTACATTTTAAATATGCGCCATTTATTTTACTTCGATTATACCTCAATAAAGCAGCATTTTGAAAAGTGCTGTAGGGTAAAGATCAGATCAAGGGTGTGGCCCTCAATAAAATCTCTCTCTTGTATAAAATTACTAAAGGAAACGATCTGATTAAGATTATGGCCTTCTCTGTCCTATATTCCTTTACCATTAAATCAAAAGAAAGAAAAAGATGGGGAATTTAGAAAACAGGAAAAAATGCTCCAGATCTGTTAACTATGTCCCCAAATGAACTGTGAGTGTGACTGCAACACAGAATTAATTACAATATGTTAAGAAATTTACTAAGTTCTTACTAAGTTTATTTTTTAGGTGTATAGTTCAGTGATGTTTAGTATGTCACAAAGTTGTACAATTGTCACCATGATCTAATTCCAGAACCTTTTCATCATTCCAAAAAGAAATATCATCCCAGGTAGCAGTCACTTCCTTTTTGCCTCCTCCCAGAAACCACTAATCTGTGAGCTTTTGTATCTGACTTCTATCACTTAGCATAATGTTTTTGTTTTTGTAAGTCTTCCAAACCCTGCATGTTTTTATTCTTATTTTTGTTTCAAGTTTTTATTTCAATTCTAGGTAACTTACTGTACTGTTTTAAGGTTCATCCACATTGTAGTATGTGTCACCACTTCATTCTTTTTCATGGCTAAATAATATCTCATTATATGGATATACTACATTTTATTTATCTGTTCATCTACTGTTATGTCGGTTATGTTTTTAAGAGTCTTTTTCTGCTCAAGAAGCTACAAGCCTGAGCAATACCAAGCAAAACAAAACAAGCCTTTGACTATGTAAGACTTAAAACCGATCTTCTAATTTTAATTTTAATCCCCAATCTTCTAAAGGCAACTGAGAAATCTATACAGATTTTAAGGAGGGCACAGATGTTCTTCAACAGCTACTTCAGATGTGGCAAGGAGTGTTATAGGAAAGGAAAAACCTCCAAAGAGCAGATTCAGGGACCACAAAGAACAGTGGACAGTGGTGTTACTCCAAGAGAGAAAATCAGGGCCTGATCCAGAATGTCCTTCATTCTCAGCGTGGGGGGGCCTCCAATCATCTGCAAAGCAGAGTTTTGAAATTGCTACATCCCACTGACTTCTGTGTGTCTCCCTTTTTCCCCTTTCCAAATAGGAGTGTTTATTTTTGCCCTTATACATCAGATGTATGTTGGAGAGTAAGCTGGATAATTTACCTTTTTTGTTAGTCTTTTACACCAAGTAGAACCAAGACTGGTCCAGATGTAGTCACCACGTATCACCCAGAGATGCAGGATTATGAGCTAGATTCACTGAATAGATGGGACTTTAGCGGCCTCCCTTGGAGAATGGTGGAGCCTGTTCTGTGTGTGGGAATGTTTTAGATCAGGTTGTCTAGAAGTAGAGTCTAAGATTCTTGTTCAAGTGATTTATTGGGAGCATATTCTTAGGATAAAGGAATTTAGGGAAGAAGGATAGAGCAGGGGGGAAATCTAAGCATAACTGTGGTATTAGGTATAGAATAGATTCACTGTGATCCTATGGGAGACCTCTGGAGCACTAGGATTAGCTACCCTGATGCAAGAGAAATGGCCTTTGGAACCCTATGTCATTCAATCACTGGCTGAGGTCCACTCCCCAGGGATAGAAGGTCCACTCACTTTCTGTTCAAAGAGGCTTCCCTTTGGCCAAGGACAACTTTCTAAAAGAGAGAGAAGCTGTGAGCCATTGGCCAACACCTAGAGCAGCTAGGGATGTGTCCATCTGCCTAATGAAAGACATCAAGGTGGGGCACCAGTAGCATCCAGTATAGGGAAGTGGAAAGCATTAAGGATATTTGGTAAACAGAAGTGTGAACTGTGGCAGAGACATTTACTGCTTATTGAGTATCCATATATTTCTCTACATTTCCAGATTCCCTTTATAGTTAAATGGAGTCGGATGGCCAAAGGACTTGAAGAAGTAACATTTGTCATTTTCAAGCCAAAGCATTTAAGAGCCTGATAGTCCCCCTCCCTCTGTCTCAGCAACAATGAAGCTCAAGTGTTAAGATGTCAGCATCTCCGTTGGCCTATGTCCCTGAGTGATTCTGTGGAGCAGAGCCACCCCATCGCCCACCTTGTTGACTCACATTGGACTTAGAATCTGAGCTCAAAATAAACCTTTGTTAGGTTAAGCCACTGGTTTTGAGGTTAATTCATTAACATAGTATAAGTGAGTTTGTCCATTAGCGTTCAATTAGGAAAGCAGAACTCCTATAATTGATATGGCATTTGGAAGTTAGACCTTAGACAGCTATGGGATCTGGTGAGGTGCTATATGTCTCTGCATCTGGTGATGAGCCCAAGGTCATTACAGGTATCAGGGTTAGAAAGAAGAAACACTGAACTTGAAGAGGAAGAGAGCAAGGACACACTGGAACCCACAAGGACAAAGCCAAAATCATCTGTTCTCACCATCTCAAATTTAATGATGTGGGGAGCCTGCAGAAGTTGGCACCTTTTGTCAAGGAGCCGCATAAGCATCTGGCCCGGAACTTGAAGCTGAGGAAGATCCTGCAGGACTTGAGGAGTCTACAGGCCCAGAATCTGTTGTCCCAAGCCCGCATATCAGCAGCAATGAATGAACTCTGCAGTATTGCCTGGCACCTTACATTGACCTTCAGCGAATAATGACTACTGCCTCATCTTTACCTTCTAGAATCTCTTGTGGCCCACCAGAAACCAGAACCACACAAGGAATGAAATTCTGGGAAACACAGTCCCAGGTTAACAGCGAGGTTGACACAAGACAAAGTCAACACATGTGGCCTAACTTAATACAGGCCTTAATGGAGGGGGCAATGTGATACCCAGAAGGGGGCTTGTCAGTGGAACCTGAGTGACAGACAAAATAAACTAAAATAGGATCAAAACAAAGACCATTTTCTTAGTTACACCTGGTGAAGGATAGTCATCAATTCTCAGAGAGAGAACAAAAATACATATTAATGCAGGGAATGCAAAACAGTGTTATACTTTACATAATTTACAGTGGCTAAAAGCACAAGTTTTGTAAAGTCAGAAACCCATTTACAAGTTGTGTGTGCTTATGTGAATTATCCTCTCTGTGATTCATTTCTACATCTGAAAATGGGGATAATAAAACTCTTCTTATAGGCTTGTTGGTAGGATTAAATGAATTAATAAAGAGAAGGCACTTAGAGCAGTGTGTGGTATGTAAGTGCTTATTAAGTGTTGTATATCATCCTGCTTTACCTTTACAATAAAATATATACATTTATTTTTATTTTTTGAAATATATTTTTAACTTCATTTACTTATTTTCAGAGACAGAGAGACAGAGAGAGAGAGAGAGAGAGAGAGAGAGAGTGCTTGAGGGCAGAGAGAAGGAGACAGAATCCTAAGCAGGCTCTGCACTGTCAGCACACAGCCCAATGCGGGGCTCGAACTCACAAACTGTGAGATCATGACCTGAGCTGAAACCAAGAGTTGGACACTTAGCAGACTGAGCCACCCAGGTGCCCCTAAAATATATACATTTATGATTTTCAGTAAATTTCTAGGTTGTCTTCATGAAGTTCTGGGCGAAATGCTTCTTCCATGTGTTATGTATTTCTCTGCCTGATAGTTGTAGGCAAGATTCTGGTATCCACAATAGGGAAAACCAAGTCTGTAGACTCTCTTGCAGAATGTTTCCCATTCAAGAAAGTTTCTGATACAATATGCACCTCATGAACATGAATTATTCTCCTTTCTATACATTTATATGTCTCATCAACACAGGACTGCTGGCGTAGAAAAATATATATTCACGTTCCATGAATAATCAGAGCAAAAGCAAAAAACCATCTACTTTTTAGGAAGCTCTTCTAAATTCCGCCCTGTGTGTTCAATCAAGATTTCTCAGGTAAATAAAGTCAAGGTATTCAAGCAAGTGCAACTGTGGTTTATCAGACTCAATTCTAGATCTGGGATGATTTTTACTGGAATGCGTGTGCATGTACGTGTGCGTGTGTGTATGTGTGTATAAGAGAGGCTGTTACCAAATCTGAGTTTGTATTTAGTAGATTTTCACAGCCAGTTTGGTTGATTGTATTTTGTTTAAATGTTATTTGAAAACATTCAGTACCTTTTTGGGGGTAAGCCAGGGGTGCCATGATTGTATAAGACCTCACTGGGCAAGGAAGTTTATAATAGAACCATCTCTTTTTTATAAATGAGGTGTGGCTGAGCCTTTCCAGTTGTTGTTATCCAGAAGAAAAAAAAGTCTTCAATGCCATGTAAAAATATCATGAAGTTGTATGCTATTGAGTCTCATGTCTGAGTTCTTTCCAGGGTCTCTAGGGTACTGAGAAGACTCTTCTCTGTCAACTGCTGGTCATGGATGATTCCATGCCATGGTTCACAAAAGGGGTTCAATCGACCCTCTTATCTCTCTTTAGTGGGATCCATAAAGAAAAGTATTCTCCCAAGATCCTCTCTCTTTCTGGCCACATTGTTCAACTTAAACTAGATCAATGTGGATTTTTAAAACTGATGGATGACTGTGGCAGACTTCTGTTTACTAACAGAAGCCCGATTTTTAGCTAGGTACATTGCTTCCCAGAATAAAGGACTACATTCTATGCCCTCTTTTGTTGAAATCAAGTTTTAGCCAATAGGATTTGGTGGAAGTGGCATATGCAACTTTGAAGGAATTTCTTTAAAGGAGCTGACTCACTTTGCGGGGAGAGCCTTTTTGCTTTCCTTCCGTTCTCTTTCCTAGACTGCATATATAATGGCTGGAGCTTTGGCATCTACCTTGGAACATGGGATGACCTTAAGGACAGAAGAAGCCACATGGTGAGAATGGCTAGACAAAAAGGATGGTCCTTGATCCCTGATGACTTTGTGGAGCTGTCACATGAATAGTAGACTGTCTACCTGTGATCTGCTTTTATGCAAGAGAACAAACATTTGTGTTTTTAGGCACCGTATTCGGGTTTTGACTAACAGTAGTTAAATGCAGTTCTTGAATACATTTAGGAAATCTTAGAAGGTTATTAGGAATATGCTTTTTACCTCTTGGCTCAGGCTTTTGCCTCGATGGTGTTCCCTGTGGACCCTCCTTTGGGTCCTAATCTAGCTTTCCTACCTCAGGCTGGTGACAACTGATTAAATTCACATGGCCATTGAATGCCCCCCCCCCCCATATGATTGCTTCAGCCCTTCCCACAGGAAGAATTTTACCCCCAGTTCCTTCAAGCACTGAGCAGTATCTTTGATTTAAGCCAGTAGACCTGGACAGAGATCAGATACTGGTTCCAGAGCAGTCTCAGTTTTACGAATGAGGATGAGTCCAGATCATCCAATTCTAGTTTAAATACCTCATCAATGAAAACTGCAAAGTGGATGGCCCTTTTAACTGTGCCACCTACTGTGTCCATTTAGGTCCTCTGAAAAGCAGATGCCAATATGGAATTAAATGTGCAAGAGATTTATTGGGGGTAATACCTGTGAAGAAAAAAGGGAAAAGGATGAAGAGGCACAGATTTGCCAGTAAGAAGTGATGGACTTGGTCTGTAACAGATGGGGAAAATCCCAGCTTTGCTAGCCCAAGGCTGAGGTCCTGGTTTGAAGTGAATTTTGACGATAGCCAGTTATTTAATGGGGAGACCCAGGAAATCAGAGAAACACAGGAATGCTGAGATAGATTCTCCATACCCCCTCCGTGGACTTCCAAACTAAAAAACATTGGGGAGGGCCAAATGATCCTGGAGAAAAGTGGAAGCCAAGGGAAACACGACAACTGGCTACAGCTTTGAATGCATTCCTTAACCATGCACAGTTCACTCAGCAAAGGGTGGAAGTGTTATGAGCTCAGTTGTTAGAACACAACTTAAGCCAAATTAATTGGCTAGACACTAAGCTACTCAGACCCAGAGTTAACCTTTAGAAAGTTGGGCTAAAATGTAAAAATAAGACGTAAAACTCTGAACAAAGATGTCACCAGCTGCATACTGGGACTAAGGTGGGAAGGGAGGGGTTGTGGGGAGGTAAAGACAGATCCTGCGGTTTAAATTCAGACAAGTTACTAAACACCGAACAAACAAAGCAACCAAAGAAACACTCAGAGAAATAAAATAATCCAGAGTTATTATAACATATAAAATATTACCTGAAATGTCTACTTTTAAACCAAAATTTACTAGACATACAAAGATTTTGCAAAGTAACCCACACTCAGGAAAAAAGTAGTCAATAGAGACTGACTCTGAGTGGACCCAGATGTTGGATTTAGCAGAGAATGTCTTCAAACACTTTAGCGAGTGTTATAAATTTGTTCAAGGAATTGAAGGAAACTATGCTTGACAAATTAAAAGAATGTTAATAATGAGTTAACAAACAGGGAATCTCAACATAGAAAAAAAATCATAAAAACCAAATGAAAATTCTAGAGCTGAAAAGTACAATAACGGAAATGAAAAATGTAACAAAGCTGTTTAAAATATCATTTTGGTCAATTGCTTTCAGCTCTCTTTTTTTGGCAGTTGTAGAGGATAAATTTTTAGCCTTCCTACTGAGACAAAGAGTATTTTTTAATACAGAGAAATGCAGAGAAATTATTTTTATTGCAGAGAAAATTATTGTCAAATGTTGTTATTTATATTTCTACTGCTTTTTTCCTGAAAATATTTTGAGGTGGTAAATAATTGTTGAAATAGAAACACAATTTTCTTATATGGTCAATTAATCTATAAAAAGGAGGCAAGACTATACAGTAGGGAAAAGACAGTGTATTCACCAAACAGCGCTGGGAAAATTGGATAGCTAGATGCAAAAGAACGAAACTGGACCATTTTCTAACACCATACATAAAAATAAACTCAAAATGAATTAAAGACCGAAATGTGAGACCTGAAACCATAAAAATCCTACACAAGAACACAAGCAATGTCTCCAACATTGGCTGTAACAACATTTTTCTAGGTATGTCTCCTCAAACAAGGGAAACAAAAGCAAAAATAAATTATTGGAACTACATCAAAATAAAAAGCTTTTATACAGTGAAAGAAATCGTCAATAAAATGAAAAATCAGCCTACTGAATGGGAGAAGATATTTACAAATTATATATATGATAAGGGGTTAATATCCAAAATATATAAAGAACTCTTACAACTCAACACCAAAAAACAAATAATCTAATTTTAAAATGGGCCGAGGACCTGAATAGACATTTCTCCAGAGAAGTCATCCAGATGGCCAACTGACACAGGAAAAGGTGCTCAACATCACTCATCGTCAGGGAAATGCACATCAAAACCACAAGGAGATACTATCTCGCACATCAGAATGGTAGAATCAAAAAGACAAGCAGTAGTAAGTGATGACAAGGATGTGGAGGAAGGGGAACCCTCTTGCACTGGTGGTGGGAATGCAAACTGGTGCAGCCACTCTGGAAGACAGTGTGGAGGTTCCTCAAAAATTAAACATGAGATACCATATGACCCAATGATTCTATTCCTGGGTATTTAGCCGCAGAAAGCAAAAACACTAATTTGAAAAGATACATGCACCCCTATGTTTACAGCAGCACTATTAATAATAGCCAAGATATGGAAGCAACCTAAGTGTCCACTGATAGATAAATGGATAAGGAAGATGTGACACGTATACACAGTGGAATATTACTCAGCTGTAAAAAAGATGAGATTGTGCCATTTGCAACAACATGGATGGACCTAGTGGGTATTATGCTAAGTGAAATAATTCAGATAGAGAAAGACAAATACCACGTCATTTCACCCATATTTGGAATCTAAACAAAACGAAACAAATGAATAAACAAATAAATAAAAAGAATCGGACCTATAAATGCAGAGAGCAAACTGATGGTTGCCAGAGGGGAGGGGGTGGGAGAAGGCACAAAATGGGTGACGGGGAGTGGGAGATCCGGGTTTCCAGTTATGGAACGAATAAGCCATGGGAATATAAAGCACAGCATAGGGAATATAGCCAATGATATCGAAATAGCGTGGTATGGTGACAGATGGCAGCTACACTCGTGCTGAGCACAGCAGAAGATACAGAGAAGTAGGATCGGTATGGGGGACACTTGAAACCAGTGGAACACTGTATGTCATCTATACTCAAGTTTAAAAATAAAAAAAAATGGTTAGGACTTACCAACTTCCCTATCATTGCCCTTTCCAACTCAGGGCTAAGCAGAGAAAGCCAAATACGCTCTTCAACACAACCGCTAGGATGCCCCACTTCTTGTTAGCCTACCCAGGGCTTTCCCATGCCACCAACTTCTAATTAGAGCATACCTGAAGCCTTCCATTTTTTTTCACCATCAAGCTCTTCCACTTCTTACCTATCTGTGTCTGCCAAATGCGAGTGGCCATGGCTGACTCTCTTGCTACACCAAGCTGTGAGCAAATAGCTCCCCTTCGTTTAAAAATAAATACGGAAGCCATTTTCCAACTCCATCGAGCCTTACACAAATGTAAGAACTCTCCCTGCAGTAGATTTTGGGAGGTCAGATTTTTACCCTAAGATTTAGAGGATTTGGCAGGCTATTTGATCATTGGTAAAATCATTTATATTACTTTAAGAAACTTGGACACGGTAGGCAGTTGCTTAAAGGAAAGTGTATTTGTATTATGAAACCAAGTTGCTTCAGCTTTTTGAGCTATGCTCCAATCCAAGTTCAGAGGGAAGGTCCATGTCTCTCTGTATTATTTGGGTTTCATTTCTCTTTCAATCTTGGCCACTTCAATCCCTTCAAGGCCTCTTTTTAAGGTCTCCTATGGTTGGTGAAATGTCACATTTCTTCCAACCTCTCAATTTTCTCTTTCATGATTATTCCCCTTAGTATTGGACACCAACCCTGAGATAGGTACTCTGCTTGGCTCCTTATGAGGATGTAAAATCTACCACGTGGAGAATTTTAAGGAACAAGTGACAAAGATCCGCCTCCTAGTCTGACAACAATTTTATCAGTTTATGCATGTATCTTACTCCTTTTCTTATCGCTTCACCTGCACCCTGAGCCCTAGGTCTTACATTTCAACCCTTAATGAAAATAAATTGTTCTGGTTTTCTAAATACGAAATCCTGCCACTAAGAAGTCATAACCCTACGATGTAGTTCTGACATTGGCCTCATGCTGAAGACTGGGGTGTGGTCTTTTGGAGTACTCTCTCTCCTGACTCCTGAAAACACTTACTTGGATGTATTCGTGCATGGAGTAATCCCTTTACTAATGATTATGAAAGATAGGAAAAACACTGTCCAATTATGTTACCCCATTCAGCTTTTCAGGAAGGAGGAGGCATGAAAATCCTTTGCAAATCAATGCAAATGCGTCTGTTACAAACACAGGGAACAGACAAGGTGTATTGTTTGATATTTGGGAACTTCTAAGAAAACGGGATAAATTCCTCTTTCTGTAGATCGTAGACAATTCCTATTCTTCCATTTCCTCCTTTTTCCATGTCTTCCCACACATACAAATGTCGCTGGTGTCTCTATCATACCACCCAAAGAATCTTTTTTTTTGAGCACTTGAAAGTGAAAGAGATATGGGATATTCCATGTGTGTTCTTGGAGCACTTCTATGATGACATCACACTGACCATATCCAGTATATCATATGTGCTAAGATAGAGGGTGCATATGTTATGGTTAAGGATATTTTCATATACTGCAAGAATGAATGTGTAATGAGCATTTTTTTTTTCAAGTGCACACCACAGTCTGTGTGGGTGGTAGGAAGGGGGGAAACATCTGTGTGGATCTTCACTGAATATCCTGGAGAACAGAGCTGACAAAACCTAGAAGACGTGCCCATTTGCTGGAGTACAAGGGACACAATCAGGGCTGATGTCAGCAGGTCCTTGTGATCAAAAGCAAGCAGGGAGAGTTCGTACCTTTGTGTAAGGCTCGATGGAGTTGGAAAAGCCAAGTCATGTCATTATATCTGAAGCTAGTATGTACTCAGATCGGCAAAGGGGAATTTGGGATTTGGTTAAATTCCATTATGTATTTTCTAGTATTCCTAGGAACTCACAGTCGTGCTTTCGCAACGTGACTGTTTTATGAGGATTTAACTGTCTTCAAAATGAGTTTTAGTCCATAAAAAGTATAAAATATTCCACGGTCCTTCACTCAGGTAACTGTAAACGCACGTGGATATGCCCTCCACTGGCATATACAGTAAACGTATTCAACCGTGGCAGCTTTCTTGTTTTCCTGGGATCACAGTTAGCCTCCATTTCCAATCTACCTTGAAGTTGGGCCCATACCATTGAATGGCAATGGAATGTAGGCAGAAGGGATATGTACAACTTCCAGGCCTGGAGGATGCCAAGGCACAAAGGTGATACCAAAGCCACCAAGTGGTAACAGCCAAAGGTCCCTGACTTACTGTGTGAAGCAAGGCCATCCGCTGACCCTTGGTATATTTTGACATGACCAAGAAATAAACACTTATTGGTTATTAAACCATTTAGATTTAGCATTTGTTACAGCAATTAAACTACATAGATTCATGCAACGAGGATCTTTAATAGAAGACAAGGTAGAAATTTCTGATGTCTAATGATCTCACAGTTCGCTTGTGAGAAATAACATTCTGAAGTTTTACAGTAATTGGCCAGTTCTGATCAGTTATTCTCCACTTGATGTATCACAATTGCCTATGGAGTTATTTTTAAAGGCATATCCAGGCCCTGGTCTTGACCTAGTGAATCAGAACCAGGTAAGGCACAGGCAGTTATTATTTTTAAAAACTTCCCTGTGTTTTACATATACCCTTGGCAATGAGGCATTACTCTAAAATAAGACAGATCTTACCTTCAGATTAAGCTAGATTGTCAAGCCTCATGGTTTGGGGAACATATAATTTGACTGAATTGAGTTCTTTAAAGTATATTTTGATTAAAAAATATTAACATCTAACAAAATTGACTTTTAGATGTACAGTTCTATGAATTTTACACAAGTATCTTTTCAGGTAACACTACCCAAATCAGCATACAGAACAGTTCATCTCTCCAACAAAAATTTACCTTACACTAACTACCCTTTTGTAGTCACACCCTCCCCTCCCCTCCCCCAAAACCCTCGCAACCATCCATCTGTTCCCCGGACGTTTCGAGAACGTCATAGAAATAAAATCACATACAGGTGACCTGGTGAGACTGGTTTCTTTCACTCAGCATAATGCTTTTGTGATTCATGACACTGGCATCTATCAACAGTTTCTCTTTAATGCTGAGTAGTATTCCATCTTAGGGACCTACTACTCTTTGCTTCCACTCACTATGGAAGATAGCGGATGGTTTCCAGGTTTGGGAGATTGTGAAGAGAACTGCTATTAAAGCATTCGTGTATTGGTGTCTGCGTCATCCTAAATTTTCCCCTCCCGAGGGCCATGTTTCGCAACTTCAGTACTGGTGACATTTTGGGATGGGTAGTTCATTTGGGAGGGGCCGTCCTGTGCACTGTAGGATGGTCAGCAGCATCCCTGGCTTCTACCCACTAGATGCCAGCAGTACCCCCACCCCCCACCTCCCTGCCCTCCTTGTGACAAATAAAAAAAATGTCTCCAAATATTGTCCCCCTAGTGGAGAACTACCGCCTTAGGGAACAAAAACCTGACGGGTATCACTTTTTGTCTTAAAATGCCTTTATTCACCTACATTTCTGAAGCAAATTTTCTCTGGACGTGGAATTCTAACTTGACAGTTGTTTTCCTTCAGCATATTAAAAAAAGATCATATTATCCTCCAGATTTCATTGTTTCTGTTGACAAGTCAGTTATTAAGTGCTAAGTGTTCCTTTTGAGCTAATGTAACATTCTTTCTGATCACCTGCATAGTCGTACTATGGGTGAAATGAACTCTTGACAGAAAGAAGATCTACTTCTGATAATGAAACCGATGAGGCCACACACATACCCAAAAAGCAGGAAAGCTTTGCGACACACACGATGAGGCTCACTGGGGAGAGCAGGGTGGGCTTCCCGAGCTGGTCTGAGAATGGTTTGAGAAAGCAAGGAAAGAAGAATGGCTTGGGATTTTTGTGGTGGTCAGGGAATGGGGCTGGACTAAGGGTTCCCACCTATAGGCCAAGGTTTGAACTTTGGTCTGATGCCAAAGAAGAGAGCACCTGGGCTTTCTTTACAAAAAAAAAAAAAAAGATTTTATTTTTAAGTAATCTCTACACTCAACGTGGGGTTCGAACCCACAACCCCGAGATGAAGAGTCACACGCTCTAGTGACTAAGCCAGCCAGGTGCCCCAACACCTGGGCCTTCTTTTTTTAATTTTTTTTAAATGTTTACTTATTTTGAGAGAGAGACAGAGCGCGAGCAGGGGAGGGGCAGAGGGAGAGGGAGACACAGAACCGGAAGCAGGCTCCAGGCTTTGAGCTGTCAGCACAGAGCCCGACACGGAGCTCGAACTCACAAACTGTGAGATCATGACCTGAACCGAAGCCTGAGGCTCAACCGACTGAGCCACCCAGGCGCCCCAACACCTGGGCCTTCTTATCAGCTTGCCCAGATGTGGGGCAGAAGGGAAAGAGGGTAAGGTGGGCTTAAAAGTTGTCAAGTAGCATAAAAAATAGGAGCCATACTCTATTATAAGTGTTATAAGGTTTTCTATGAAGTGCACTGGTGTGGGTTTATATTTTCCCTGCTTGAGGTTTGTAGTGCTTCTTGAATTTGGGGGCTAATTTTTGGTCTTGAAAAGTTCTCAGAAATGATTTCTTTAAATAGTACTTCCGTTCTATTTTCTCTTTTCCTTTTGGGATTCCAAATACACACGTATTCAACCTTTTCACAGCACCACAAATGTCTCAACGACTCTTGTATATTTTGCATCCTTTTGTCTCTTTGTGCTCCAGTCTGAATATTTCCTTCTGGCCTAGCTTTCAGTTTACCATTTTTTTTTCTGTCCATCTATTAGGCCCATTTAATAATGTCTTAATTTCACTGCTTGTATTTAGTTCTAAAATTCACATTCAGTTATTTTTTAAAAAAAAATATTTATTTTGAGAGAGAGAGAGCAAGTGAGCAAGGGGGGGGGGGGCAGAGAGGGAGGGAGAGAGAGAATCCCAAGCAGGCTCCATGTTACCAGGGAAGAGCCCAACACATTTGGTTCTTTTTAAAATAGTTTCCATTTTCTACCAAAATTCTCCATCTTCTTCAAAACTCTCCATCAAGAATTCCTTGAAAATGTTAGAATTTAGGAACAACTAATACCTTTTGCTGAAAAGCAACCTCATGTACCAGGCACATCTATTCAGGCTTCCTTCCTCCCAAATTTTGGCCCCATACTATCTTCATAGCACTTTGATACTTTCAAATTCTTCAAATACATGTATTTGACCAACTTTTCTATCTGTTCCCAGCGCCTGGGTGGTTTGAGCCACTTCCTAGGAATTACCAGAAGACTACAGACTTGCTTTGTTCAAACAAAAATTTTAATGCTTATTTTTTGAGGGAGAGGGAGAGAGAGCGTGAGCAGGGAGGGGCAGAGAGAGAGGGAGACACAGAATCCGAAGCAGGCTCCAGGCTCCGAGTTGTCAGCACAGAGCCCGACACGGGGCTTGAACTCACGCACTGCGAGATCGTGACCTGAGCTGAAGTCAGACACTCAACCGACTGAGCCATCCAGACGCCCCCAGACTTGCTTTAAAGCCTGGGATAATTTTATAAGACAACTGTCCCAGTTTGTCAAAACTTAGTGTCATGAAAAAAAGATGATGAGGGAACTCTGTGAGATTAAGAGAGACTTGAGAGACAACCTAATATAATGCATGGACCTTGTTTGAGTCTCCATTCAAGTGAACCGGCTACTAAAAGGTATTTTGGGAAGAACATGGGAAATTTGAGGAAGAGATTGGGGAGTAAATAGGTGATATTAGAAAATTATTGATAACTGTGTTAAATGAAAATGTTGGCATTGCAGATATGCACAAAAATGTCATTTTTAGAAATGTATACTGATGTGTTTAGCGTTAGAACATCAGGATGTGCTGGTAGAACATGGAACAAAAAGCAAAGTGTAATTGACTTAAATCCGCATGGGGGTTTGTGGGCATTTATTATATTAATCTTCCTACTTTTCTACATATTTGAAATGTCTCACGATAAATTTGTTTAAACACACAAGAGGTAATGTTACCAGATTTCATATTTAAAGTCTCTAGCTTTAACTTCTAAAGTTGTATAGTATCTAGTAATGAGGAAAATCAACCAAAGATCCATCTGAGGCTTAAAAGTTTTCCCAAATTGGTTTACACTTTTACATAATTTTGTAATTCTTAATTACTATATGCAGTAAATTAAATAATTATAATAATTAAGGAGCTAATATAAGTCTGATGACTAGCTGGAAAATAAACATTATCCAAACAAATGAAATGAAACATTCCTATGCGCAGAATTTTAATGATTATAAGCAACTGATAGACTTTCCTTAGAAAACTTTTGTTATAATAACCTTCATGCCCACAGGGAAAGTTCTGTAAAAATTTAAAAAGTAGCGTACTACTATTTTGACAATTCTAAACAAATTACTTGTAAAGATTGATTGTGAGGAAGTTCAATAGGTTTTCTAGAATATAAAAAAATTTTTTTCACCTTAGGACAGATGCTTACCATTGACTGAACCAGCTAAGACTTTTCTTGAAAAATTTTTTAACGTTTATTTATTTTTGAGAGAGACAGATTGTGAGTGGGGGAGGGGCAGAGAGAACGGGAGACACAGAATTCGAAGCAGGCTCCAGGCCCCGAGCTGTCAGCCCAGAGCCCGACACGGGGCCCGAACTCACAAACCGCGAGATCATGACCTGAGCCTAAGATGGACGCTTAACTGACTAGGCCACCCAGGCGTCCCCCCAGATAAGACTTTTCTTAGGTAAAAATAAAAAGGGATTGGGGCACCTGGGTGGCTCTGTCGGCAAAGCATTCGACTCTCGACTTCAGCTCAGGTCACAATCTTGCGGTTCGTTAAGATTGAGCCCCACATTGGGCTCTGAGCTGACAGTGCAGAGCCTGCGTGGGACTCTCCTCTCTCTCTCTCTCAAAATAAATAAACTTAAAAAAATAAATACAAAGGTATCGCCATTACTTTACACATTTCTTAAAATTAGGCCCAGCTCTCTGGTCCACTGCTAACCTTACTTAAGACATCTTACCTATCATAATAGACCTGTGTTATACATGCCACATGAAAGTGGAAGCAGGTGGAACTATTTGGGAATGCAGCCTGGCTCGGACAGGTAACATTTCCTGCTGTAGTTTTAGTAAATAATTTTAGGGTTAGGATTACATTTCCTGACATTTTCAGTAATTAGGATTGTGTAGTGACATTATACCAGAGTATCATCTGTCACAATTGTTGGAGGAACTATTTACCAAAAGCCTGTCAGTCTGTGGTCTCTTTAATGTAGCTTCTTCCAATATAAACATCTCATTTTATCGTATTCAATATATTTATACTACATTATGCCCCCAACATCCCATACTCCCAAGAAGGCTAAAGGTACATAGGTATGCAACCAAAAACTGACCTTAGTAGGTCACTCTTCTCATTCTTTAAAAAAAATTTTTTTTAACATTTATCTTTTGAAAGACAGAGACACAGAGCCTGAGCAGGGGAGGGGCAGAGACAGAAAGAGACACAGAATCCAAAGCAGGCTCCAGGCTCCCAGCTGTCAGCACAGAGCCTGATGTGGGGCTTGAACCCATGAGCTGTGAGATCATGACCTGAGCCGAAGTCGGACGCTTAATTGGCTGAACCACCCAGGCGCCCCTTGGTAATTCTTTAGCTCTCTTTTCCTGCTGAAAATCTGATATCAAACTAGGGAAGATTACAATTCAGATAAATCCAGGGCCCAATTAATTCTTTCAACATATTTTCCTTGTGAACAAATTTCTCTTACCAAAATTATATCCTTTGTTCAGAAGGGAGGTCACAAATTGCTTCTTGTGGGCCAAGTTTGGCCTGCAGCGATGGCTTGGCTCTCCCTAACTTATGTATGTACATGCACGCAAATGAGTTATCCATATAAAAACCCAGATTTCCACCTTCTTTTCAAAATGCTGAGAACCGGGGGCGCATGGATGGCTCAGTCGGCTAAGCACCTGACTTCAGCCCGGGCCACGATCTCACGGTTCATGGGTTTGAGCCCCACGTCAGGCTCTGTGCTGACAGCTCAGAGCCTGGAGCCTGCTTCGGATTCTGTGTCTCCCTCTCTCTCTGCCCCTCCACCACCTGCACTCTCTCTCTCTTTCTCTCTCAAAAATAAACAAACATTAAAAAAGATAAAAAATAAAACGCTGGGGATCGGGGAATACTGGGCGCAGTCTTGAGAAACAGCAGTTACCAGCTAGAAGAGAGCAGCCACAGCTCCAATATGCATACCCGTTTAGCCTCTGAAAATACTTTAGTTACGTGACCCCTGGTTTAAATGCGCTGTTTGTTTAATTCAATAAAATATCCCCATCACTCTTGAGATAAAGACTTTCCAACCTTTTGATTTGTCTCCTCTTTTTACTTACTCACTTCTTACTCTTACAAGGCAAAAAAGTAAGCCACATCTTCAAGCTCTGTCTAAAAAAGATACTGTTAAGCTTTTTCAAGAACTACTACCAGATGAAAAATCTTTAAACCATGTGCCCTGCTGGCAAAAGGCAATTGTATAAGTCTGGAAATGTCTTCAGTCTTGGTAGCCTCCCAAACTCCAAGCAGGCAGAAAAATGCTTAATTGAAACTCAGGAGCATGATAACGTAATCAGTCTGGTTGTCTCCCCCAGTAATTATTCAGATTTTCACCTCTAACCCCATTGCCACTTGGGCCCCTGAGGGTAGAGGTCTGTGACAGTAACTTTGGCTTCATTCTTGTGGCCAACCCTGATGATTGAGTTGGCCTCATTTTCTTATGGATGCTTCTGATCGTGTTCACTACTTCTGTTGGAAGAGTTTCTCCTCTGCTCATGGCAAGACTTTCTTTTCCCTCTACGGATTTATAATGGCCTATGGGCAGCAGCATTATACTGCAAGAAACCATACGGCAAATACTTAAAAAACTGAGATTAAACTTACAGTGTGTGTGCGCAAATTTCTAAGAAACAGATCCTTACCCAAACTCTATGTCTGTACACGTGAAAATTTGACAATCATTTGACATTTAACACAAGCCCACCGTGTGTGGGATCCTGGAAAAGATAACACCCCGTGACAATTCCTGCTTTGCTGTAACTGGTGGTACACGAGATAGAAATCTCAGTATCACAGAGCACCTCCACTGAAGATACCTAATCAGTAAAGATCCAGAATTTTGCAAGTCTTTTCATTTTAGGAAAAGTCATAGCAAGAATATACAAGGGTAGAGACTATGAACAACTGAGGATGTTTTGTGTGATCTGTAGCTCTCAACCTGACATCTTGCTATGGGTTGAATGGTCTCCTGGAAAAGATATTGAAGTCCTAAGCCCTCACAATGTGGTATTATTTGGGAAAAGAGCCTTTAAAGAAATGATCAAGTTAAAATGAGGTCAGTAGGGTGAGCTCGAATCCAGTAGGACCAGTGTCCTTACCAAAAGGGGAAATTGGAAACAGAGACGGGCACGCACAGAACAAAGACAATGGGGAGACAATGCAGTGCGAGGACAAAGGGTTGGAGTGATGTATCTAGAAGACAACACCTGAGGCTACCAGAAGTCAAGAGAGGCTCCCTCCAGATGGAGCATGGCCCAGCAAACACCTTAAGTTCAGACTTCCGGCTTCCAAGACTATGAGACAATAAATCTCTATTGTTTGAAGCCACCCAGCTTAGGGTACCTTGTTACGGAAGCCCTAGGAAAATAATACAAGAACCTTTCCAGAACTGTACGGTTTCTTCATACATAGCAAGGCCTTAGTGCCTCCCAAGTTCTCCTTTTTAACGTTTTGACATGGATTTGCATGCCCTTTTATGATGCCTAAAAAGTTCTACCACTACTGACATTTTCAAAGTTAATATCCATTTAACATTTGGTTCATAATGATCTGAACAAGGTCGGTGAACCCCTAAATGTTAAGTCAACAGATTCTATTTTCAAGTCCCAGAAAGGTCAGTGAAAACACCCAAAGCAGGGGCACCTGGGTGCCTCGGTCAGTTGAGCGGTTGACTTTTCATCTCCACTGAGGTTCTGATCTCACAGTCTATGAGATGGAGCCCTCTGTCAGGCTCTGCACTGACAGTGTGGAGCCTGCTCGGGATTTTCTCTCTCTCCTCTCTCTCTCTCTCTCTGTTCCCCCTCTCAAAATAAATAAATAAACAAACTAAAAAAATGTCCAAAGCAAATTTTTTATATACAGGAAAAAGGAATGAATGGAAAAGACAATGAAGATGAACAGTTTGGGGATTGAAATAAATCATTTCACTTTCTATGAAGCTAAGGCTAGTGGTAAATAGAATTCCTTTTATTTTTGAAACTAGTATAAATGGATCATTCTATTCAATTGTATCAATGATCTCTTCTGGCTTCTTTTGAAGAGTTCTCAAATATGTTAGCTTTGTTTTTTGTTTAAGTTTAGCATCCACTGATCTCCTTTCCATCCAGTTAGGAAACTTAGGTTTCTAAATGGCCCAAACAGCTCCAGGTGAGAATGCAGAATCGTTCCCCATCTTTTCCCTTCTACGCCCATGTTTTCTTAGTTTGTGGCATCATATCTGGCCATAGGAAGTGCTCGGTTACTATTTCTTCAAAGTAAAAGCCAGATATGAGATCACATTTAGAAAATCAATAGAATACAAGCATTTACAGGGGCAGACAACTGGTATGGTGTTTTGATGCGGCTTTTTAAAAAGGCATTTACTCCTATACACTAAAACGGACTCTCGGTGTTGACGATTCTGCACCAACCACCTTATTAAAGTCTGAACTCTTGCAGACATCTGAGAAAGCAGGGATGACATGATGCTGTCATGACATGATGCTGGTCTCATGTCCACCTCTTCCAAGGGCTTTGACTTAATCCTTTCTTTGGTCTGTAACCCAACCCGTTCTCCTTTTCCAGAATCGGCCAAATGACTGGTATGGTGGGTAGGCTCTGAGATGGCCCTCATCACGCAGAGCCCTTGCCTCCCGGTCTTCGTGCCCTGCCCTCATCCTGAGTATGAGTGGACCTTGTGGCTTGCTTCTAACCAACAGAATGTGTCAACGGTGACAAAACACCACTTGCACGATTATGTTACCTAAGACAGTGACCTGTGTCTTGTTAGCAGCCTCTATTAACTCTCATGCTGGCTCTGATGGTGGAAGGCTTTTTGCCAGAATAAAAGTGCTATTAGTTTCTATCGCTGCATAACAAATTACTGTAAACTTAGTGGATTAAAACTATATATATTTATTATCTCGTAATCTTCCTGGGTCAGGAACCTGGGTGCTGCTGAGCTGGGCCCTCCGCTCAGGGCCTCACAAGGCTGCAGTCGAGATGTCAGCCAGAGCTATGGTCTAATCTAAGGACTGGTTTCCTCTTCCAGCCTCACCAGTTATTTGCAGAATTCAGTGCCTTGCACTTGTGGGATGGAGGCCCTCACATCCTCGAGGCTTCCCACCATTCCCTACCACACTGTCCTCTCTGGAATATGCAGTTTGCTTCTTCAATGCCCGCATCTCCACTGCTCTCAATTGCTCTGACTTCTTCCATCTCTCATCTGTAGTGCCTCTTTGAAAGGGCTCACCTGATTAGGTCAGACCCACCTAGGATCATTTCCCTTTCGCTTAAAGTTACCTGCTTAGGAATTTTAATTACAACTGCAAAATCTTTCACCTCTTCCACAGAATGTAACCTAAACGATAGAGTGGTATTTCATCATATTCACTGCCCATGCTCACGGGGAAGGGATTACTCAGGGCAACTATACCAGCCGACGGGAACCTGGGGGGCCATCTTTGAAATGTGCCTGCCACAACCGGCATGTCTCAGTACCATCTGTGTGCTTTATTTCCACTAGGCTCCTACAGTTTACATTTTGGTAAAGGATTTTTGCAATACTATACTAGCACTACAGCGGCAACGGCAAAATCAGAATTGCCCTAACTGTGATATTTACACGGAAGACCATTTTGTACCATTTCAAAATCACATCTACTCTAGACCAACGATCCTTTGCATGAAACACAAGAATGGAGTTTCTTTTCCTGTCTTCAACTGGGGCAACGGTCACTGTGATCGAAGAATAAAATGTTGCAGTCAGAAGCCCGAATGGCCAAGACAAAGCGGTCTGCTCCATGAAACGCATACTATCTGTGAGCGCAAGACAGCCACGTTTCTATCGGAGCAGACTCGACAGCTTTCCCCTTCCTACTCCTTGTGGCAGAGCACCGTGTGACGGAGTCAACAGCACTTATCACGGTCAATGCTGGAGACGGTTGAAGTGAGCAAGCCTGGCCGTGTTTCGTTCCGCCACGGTGGTGATCTGTGGCAGGTTAAACGCTGCAGATCTTACCACACAGTCTGCCACGCCTCCATGCCAAATCCCCTCCCTGAACAAGAGTGGGAGGCAAAGAAATGTCAACAGTTTCTCCACAAAGACGTACCGCTGACACGGGTGCGCTGATATTTTCTTTACTCAGAGGTAAACGAATTTTGTGTCTCTCAGTATTTTAAAACTAAACAGGTTGTTTTTGGCCCCCATTCTGTCAACTGATAGAGAACTCCAAGTACCTCTTAATTTTATTGATATTCACACATTTAAACAGTGGAACCGACCAGATATAGTTTATTAAAATGTGTTCATCAAAAACAATTTTGACTCAGTTTTGAAAAATTGCAAATACATTAAAAACTGTTACAGTGTCATGAGATTGCAAATATTGCCTTATGAAATGATAAGGAAATTGTTCAGTAAAAACTATGAAATATCTTAATTTAAATTTCACATATAAAAATATATATTTTACGCAACACTGAACAGTTAAGGCCACAGAACTTGAAGGAGAGTTTGAGATACACATATTTTGAAATCGCTGGTCAAAAATATTAGCATAAATAAACAGCAAAACTGGTCGTAACATTCAAAATAAAACATTAACTTCTATGTTTAAGGGTTTGTTATCAGAAACTTTCCTTCAGAAGTCAGAATGGTTTTCAAGTATAAATTACAACGTGCTTGGTGATCACGGAGACATAAATGTATATTTATAGTATCGTACAAGATTTTGACCTTCTCGCCATACTTGGGGGTGAAGTATCCTGATGATTTTGCCCCATGTGGCTCTGGCTGGCATCTTTCTGATTGCTTTTAAAAGCTATTTGATCTCCTATTGGTTTTATCTCTGAGAGTGGCTCATTATTACTCTGCATACTTTTCTGACTCGTGAGTGACATCCTTTTAAAGAAGAAAATCTAGAAAAAAAACCCACACACACAAAGAATTCATTTCAGTAAGTGAATAGCCACTTAATAGGATTTAGGGGGGATAATTTTCAACTAGTCTGAACATTGTTTCATCACACCCTTACAGGGCGTCACATGTACAAAGGGACATGCTTAGTGTCCAGCAGCACCTTGTTTTACCAATGGCAATCATGCCCCTTCCCTAATATAAGACCTTTCAGGGTTTAGCTTTCAACACTGTCAGTGCCTTGGGAATACATTACCATTTTTCTTTAAAGAGCAGATTTGTTATTTCACTTTGTTGTGACGAGAGAAAAAAAAAAAGAAAAGTAGGGTATCCTGGAGGATTTCCCCATTCCTGTAGATGGGACCTTCTGGGAAAACGCTGGTGCTGCCGAATGATGGCTTTGGGGGCCCAGGGGCCTGAGCAGGCAGCTGGATACCTGGGTCTGCTACTCGGGGGAGTCCGGGGCCGTGAACAGGGAGAACACACACAACAGCTGGAGAGAGGAAAGTCGATGCCATAACCCAGGATCGCAGGCAGGCAGAAAAGAGAACAGAAGAAAAGAGACTGAGGAAGAGCCAAATGTGAGACACAGGTGGAGGAAGAAGAGCCGGCACTGGGGACAGAGCTTTGTAGGAACACAGGAAAAAGAGGCACCTCAGGAGTCAGGGAGGAAAATGTATCAAGAAGGGAGTGGCCAACAGAGCACAGACAGGAGAAATCAAGGGAGATAGATGATGACTGGAAAGTTCCATTTGACTTAACCCCTTTGAGGATTTAGTCAGAGAGAAAACAGGATTCCTGAAGTGCAACAGCACAAATATCAGTTCTGACAAGATGCCCCAAACAAAAAACAGGTGAGAACTCGGCTCCTTCGGAAATCAAAATGATGCAAGTAATTGCTTGCTGTCAGTCTTGAAGAATGGAGGAATTAAAGCAAAAAGGTGTAACCCAAAAACTCAGAGTCTAGCTAGAAAAGGGTCTATGGACTAAACCGGGGGGACCCCTCTTTCGTTTCTGCTTTTGTGCGGGAATCCCTATCATGAAAATTCTGCTACTACAAAACATCAAAAAATTCTAAGTGTAAAAAATCTAATTTTATGGTGTGTACAGAAGTTCATGAAAAAAATGAAGGGAAATCCCTGTGGGCCACAAAATGAAGAGGGTGCAGGAAGCCTCAGAGGTGAGCAAGCAATAAAATGGCATTTATTGATCTCACAACTTAGACTCGCTTTGGTAAACGTATCTGATCTCATAAAATGTGGAAAATCGGGCTGAGACCCCCCTACATAAAGTGAGGACCCTCTAGGGACTATGCCCTTAATTAAGTCCACTGACACACACTGGGAGACGGCCAAATAACCTGTGTCCCTTGGTCTAGGCTGTGAGTGAGGGAGAAGCACGTTCTCCTAGTGTGACGCTGGGCTCCCGTTTACTTTACCGGTGCCGGTGAGGAACGCTTCGTGCTCCCGGAATGGTAATGCCCAGGAGAGCTACCAGAGGCTCTGACAAATTCTCTATGGATGGATTTTCATGGAAGCCTTAAGGGGCATCCACAAAAAGTCTCAGCTGAACATGAACTCAGAATCCAAATTTCTTTTTTTTTTTTTTTAACGTTTATTTATTTTTGAGACAGAGACAGAGCATGAATGGGGGCGGGTCAGAGACAAAGGGAGACACAGAATCCGAAACAGGCTCCAGGCTCTGAGCTGTCAGCACAGAGCCCGACGCGGGGCTCGAACTCACGGACCGTGAGATCATGACCTGAGCCGAAGTGGGCCGCTTAACCGACTGAGCCACCCAGGCGCCCCCAGAATCCAAATTTCAAAACACATGAGGAAGCAGGACACTACCAGCAAGTCAACCAAAGCAACAGACAGATTTAGATTCCTGAAGATGTCTGACGTTGGGATGACTAAATATACAATGTAAGTGTGCTTAAAGGACCAGGATAAAAAACATGAGCACGAAACAAGATACTAGTTTTTAAAAGATCAGATTGATTTGAAGAAGAATCAAAATAGAATTTCATTTCAAAATGAGAAAAATATAATCGATGAAATTAACACTCAACAGGTAGGTTAAAAAGATTAGTTTTGGCTGTAAAGAAACTATGGCATCAAAGAGCTCTGAAATATGAGGGCTGTGACATTCCCCCAAAATATTACTTAGACACGGACAATGGGAAAGTAACATTGAAAGGCATGGACAACAGAATGAAAAATTTCATACCAGGGAGCGCCTGGGTGGCTCAGTCGGTTAAGTGTCCGACTTCAGCTCAGGTCATGATCTCGCGGTCTGTGAGTTCGAGCCCCACGTCAGGCTCTGGGCTGAGAGCTCAGAGCCTGGAGCCTGCTTCGGATTCTGTGTCTCCCTCTCTCTCTGCCCCTCCCCTGCTCAAGCTCGTTCACTTTCTCCCTCTCTCTCTCTCAAAAATAAACATTAAAAAAATTTAAAAAAAAAAAAAGAAAAATTTCATATCAGAATTCCAAAGAGGAGGGAGGAAATACTCAAATACACAATGGATGAGAGTTTTCTTAAACTGATGAATGACCTGAATTCTAAGAGTCAAGAGTCATAATGAATTAGAAGAAAGTTAAAGCAAAACAGTTCACACCTGGGCATCTAGTAGTGAACTGAAGCACGTTAAAGGTAAACAGCGTGAAAAAACAGCCAGAGAGAAATGACAGATTATATACAAAGTCATCAGCAATTACACTAGAGCAAATTTCTTAAAAGGAGCATAGGAGCAGATACCAAGAGAAAGTGAGCATTGCCCAGTCACCTCAATGTTCATTTGCAAGTGAACAGAAACTGACAAAGTTAACTACAAAATGGATAGGAACTTCCAAAGTTCTGACAGGAACCTCCAAAGGATTTCTTCAGGGAGAAGAAAAAGCATCTCAAAAAGGACATCTGAGATGTAAAAAGGAATGGTGAGTAAGAAAGTGGTATAACAAATAATAGTTAACATGTGATTGGTGACGCTAAAAACTTAAAATACTTGACACTATAACATGTAAAATGGGAAGGAAGGGGTGACAGAAGACTCCTCTAAGATCTTGCTATTATTTGGGGAAAGGACAGGAACATTAATTAGCTTTAGATCTTAGGTACGTATATTAAAAATTTCAAAGACGCAAATCCAGCTTATAAGCCATTTGCAAGAGACTCATCTAAAACACAAGTCAAAGAATGAAAACAGATGTATCAGGCAAGGGCTAACCAAAGCCAAGAGAGTATGGCTATATTATTAACAGACAACACAAACTTTAGCATTTTTTAGGGACAAGAAAGAATACAAATAGTGAGATGACAAATTTAAATGTAACTGCATTAATGATCAGATTAAATACAAATGGGCTAAGTGCTCCAATTAAAAGGCACAGATTGTCAGATTAGATAAAAGAGCAAAACCCATCTGGATGCTGCCTGCATCAACGCACTTCAAATATAAAATCACAAGTGGGTTAAAAGCAAAACGATGGAAAAAGATATAACATGATAACTCTAATCAAATGAAAGCTTGAATCGCTATATAATATCAGACAAGCAGATTTCAGAGTAAAGATTATTATCACGGGTAAACAAGGCCATCTCATGATGAAGGGGTCAATTAATTAAGAGAATATAACAATCCTAAATGTTACAGAACCTAGTAATAACTTTAAAATACGTGAAGCAAAAACTAATAGAAGTACAAAGAAAGTCGACAAATCCACAATTATATTTAGGGTTTTTTAGAGCTTATTTATTTATTTTGAGAGAAAGAGGGAAAGAGAGAGAGAATCCCAAGGAGGCTCTGCGCTGTCAGCGTGAAGCCCAATGTGGGGCTTGAACTCCCGAACCACGAGATCATTACCTCAGCCAAAATCAAGAGTCAGATGCTTAACCGATGAGCCACCCAGGAGCCCCTATTCAGGGATTATTAATGCTTTTCTCTTAATAATAGATCTTACAAGTAGACAGCAACTCAAAGGATAGAAAATACATGAACAACACCGTCAACCAACTTGATGCAACTGGTACTGACAGGACACAACAGTATTCTTCTCAACCTTCTCAAGTGCACATGGAACACTTGCCAAGATAGACCTGATTCGGGGCCATAAAACAAGTCTTAATAAATTTAAGAGGACTCAAGTCATACTAAGTATGTTATCCAATCACAATGTAATTAAATTAGAAATTAATATCATAAACATCTATGGAAAATCCCCAAATAAGTTGAAATTAAAGAATTCATGAGTCAAAGAAGAAATCCGAAAGTATTCTGAACTGGATGAAAATGAAAACACAACATAACAAGTACTTCAGAGGAAATTTACAGCACAAAAAGCCTGTTTTAAAAAATAAGAGAAGTCTCAAATCAGTGACTGCAACTTCCATGTTAAAAAACTTTAGGAAGAGAAGAGCAAATTAACCCAAAGAAAGTAGAAGAAAGGAAATACAACAGTAAAACCTTGGATTGTAACTTGTTCTGCGAGTGTTCCGCAAGACAAGCAGACATTTCTAATAAATTTTAACTTGATAAATGAGCGATGTCTTGCAATATGAGTAGTACGGGATGCCAAACGTCACATGATCACAACTGAGCCAACGGTTCTCGAAATTTGCTTTGATCTATGAGTGCTTTGGATTACAAGCGTGTTTCCGGAACTAATTATACTCACAAACCAAGGTTTTACTAGTAAAGATTAGAGTGGACATAAATAAAATAGAAAACGATACGGAAACATCAATGAAACCAAAAACTGGTTCTTTGAAAAGATGAATAAAAATGATAAACTTCTAACCAGTTAATCAGGGAATAAAAAACAGAAGACATACAATAAATCTGACAAAATCCGTGTAAGACCTGTATACTAAAAACTACAAAACATTCCTGACAGAAATTTAAGAAGACATCCATAAATAGAAAGGTATCTCCATGAGTTAGGAGACTTAATATTGTTAAGATGTTAATTCTTCTCAAATTCATCTGTAGATACCAAGAAATCCCAACCAAAATCTCAGCAGACATTTTTTTTTTCAGTAATTGTCAAACTGATTCTAAAAATTCACATGGAAATGCAAAGGGCCTCGGATGGCCAAAACAAGTTTGAAAAAGAACAAAGTTGGAGGACTAACGCTTCCTGATTTCAAGACTTATTATGAAGCTACAGTAATCAAGACAGTGTGATATGGGCACAAGATAAACAGGTGGAAGGAAGAGATTAGACTCTAGAAATATGCCCACACATGGAAAAGTTAACTGATTTCTGTGAAGACAATTCAGTAGAGAAAGGGTCATCTTTTCTCAACACGTGGTGCTAGAACGATTGGATGTCCATATGCAAAAAAAAAATAATAACTTCAATTCATACCCTCATCATATAAAAATTCACTTAGAATATTATTCAGCAACATAAAGGGATGAACTACTGATACATGCATAGATGGGTTTCAAAATAATTAGGCTGGACAAAGGAAGCCAACAAACGAAAAGAGTACATGGTGTAGGATCTCATTTATATAAAAATCTAGAGCTTGCAAAATAATGTATGATAATAGAAAGCAGGTTTGCTAAGGATAGCAGGGGGCCAAGGGGCATAGACGGGGATCACAAAAAGGCACAAAGAACCTTCCGCCAATAACGGCACTGTTCACTCTCTTGTGATTATGGTTTCATAGGTGCACACACGTCAAAACTAACCAAATTATATACTTTAAATATGTGTAGTTTATTATATGTCAATTATACCTCAATAAAGCTATTTTTAAAAAGCAGGGGAGTCATTATTGGGTAGCCTGAGACCGTCTCAGGTTTCAAGCTTGGGAAAAACTGACAATGATAGGACACCGTATGTGTAATCTACCTCGAAGTTTTCTCCTAATACAGAGTAAAGCTAACTGTGTACTTGAGGCGAGTGCTCATTTGTAGCTTGCAATGGATGAACAAAGCATACCATCAGAGAAAAGATAGCAACTAGGAAAGACAAGAATTCACAAGCATGTTTTTTTGGTGGAGAAGTTCTCATCTCAGCGTCCTTTATTTATGGTAGTGACAACGGATAAAAAATCTATCGACTGTTAACGGGCATTGGGAGCTATCCAGAGAATCTGGCATGTTCCAGCTACTTTCTGAGGGAAGGCAGTGCATCTTTAACCTCTGAATCTGCCGCCTCTGGCCTTGTGCCTGGCACATTAAGAGATAACCGATTAGTATATGCTAAATAAATACATGAATAAACTCATTCTATAATGTAAAATTCTTCTTAATAGCTGAAAAGTTTATCGTTTTTTTCCTTAGCTACCTTAGATGGAAATTAGGCCGATAACATATTTTTCTTAGTGACTAACTGTGGATCCAAATAATCAGCACTAACTATAGTTTGGAAAAGTAATATTGGGTAATCTCTAGATAGAACAATCACCTAACAAAAGATCTCTGCCACCCGTTAAAATCATAGGTCGTAACTTGTCTACCTGAAACATTTAAAATCACCAAAACAAAATTCAGTGGTGAATTCTGTTTTGTAGGTGCCAAGAGAACAATTCTTTCTTTTCTTTTTTTTTTTTTCAGATTATCTTTGGGATGTCTAATTACCTGGGGGAATGGGGGGGGGGGGAGTTGGAATGCAAAATCTCAAACATGTTTCTTTTGATATGATTTAACGCATCATTCATTTTCCAAGTTTTAAAAACTGTCTGATTTGTCTCAGATGGTATAAAAAGGTTAGAGACACTGTAGATTAAAAAAAAAGGTCATGTGGGAATGACTGAAAGAAAATCTCACCTAAATCATCTATTTCCTTTTTAAAATATGTAGAACAACAGGATATTCTTTAAGTAGGAAATACATTTATTACTGCTTGACTTTTGAAATATGATTTTCATTACTTTCTTTTCTTTAACCAAGGACATATGCATTTACTGAAATACATTTTTCCACTAGGTGTCAATGAGCATTTAAGCAGAATCCAAGTTTAAGACTGAATTCTTCAACCTGGCACCTGTAGCCCACTATACCCTGGCCTGACCTCACCTCTGTCCCATCCCCTGGTGCTGGCGCTAGAGCTCCCTGCTTGGCCTGCTCTGTATGGGAGGCACCACTCTGCTTCCCACAGGGCACTCCTTCCCTGGCTCGGCCCCCTCTCCTAGTCCTGTGTATCCAAATCCTACCGCCTATGGGCAATTGCAACGCTTAAGACTGGAGAGCCTGAAAACTTCTCGAAACTCAATCATGTATTCATGAAAAATCATGCATACACATTTTCATTTGGTCAGAGGTATGTTTCAAATATTTCTTTCTGCTGCTTCACTTCGCTTTTCCTATCAGGCTCCTCCGTCTCCTGACTCCTTTACTTTTCATCTTGCTCCCTCACATTTCATTTCCTTTTCCAGAGTCTTTTCCTGAGTTCTTATAATTGGAAAAAAGTCTTCACGGGACTGCTGTGTAGTAGAATATCTGGTAAATGTTCTTTTACTAGACAGAGAGTCTAAAAAGTCCCTAACACTTGATTGGATATGCTGATGACACACGTTACAATTCTGAGAAGGACAGTAATTCTGGAGTATCTTTTGAGCCAGGTCACAACTCTCTCTTGGATATGATAATCTAAACAGAAGGCCATTTTCATCAGGGTAAGATTATTCACCAAGTAATTTTTAGTAAAAGATGACCACAGTGGGACCTGTGCCAGAAGTCACCGTGAAAGTAGTTTCAGAGTAGCCAGAGACAAACCGTCTACTGCTCTAAGGGCTGCCCCTGCTTTTACCTTCACCCTATCCTCTTTCCCACCTCCTTATGTTCTATAGTTCACTGTCAACCAAAATTATTTACTAAGCATTTACCATGTACCAGGGACAGTGCTACCTGCTAAAGATCCATCGGAAAGCAAAACAGAAAATAGTTTCTATCCCATGGAGCAGCAGGCCAGTGGAGAGAGAGACAGTCATAAGGCAAATAAGCATACACTTCACTGTGCGATTGCCAGTTACGAGAAATACAAAAAAGGATAAGAAAAGGGTGTTATGTGAGAGAACAGTAAGGGGACATAATTTACCCAAGTGCAGCTGGTCACAAAAGGCCTCTATACAGAAGTGACTAACTTAAGCCCAAACCTGAAGGCTGAAGAGGAATTAACAAGGCCTTTCCGTTACCCTTTATCCACATTTCCTTGTAACGCTTCTACCCTGAAATGTGGCCTCATGGGTAAAGAAAGTTCTTCTGCAAGTGGAAAGAGTAACTTCCAAAAAGCAGCGGCATCTCCCCCAGACTGTTAACGACTTCAGAACAGGTACTCGGCAGGAGAGACTGGAGTAGCTCGTAAGTTCTCCTAAGCACGGGTATCTTGATTTTTGCATTCATCCTCTCTAATTCTCGGTTTTGCCTTACTTTCTCCAGACTCTCATGATGATTATACTCTTATAATTCAAGCAAGAAAGTTCTTTTGCATTATCTTTTACCGTAAGTCGAATCAGCATGAATGGGATTACTGAAAGGAACATGCTATTGAATTCTGGCAGGGCAACCTGACTCCATCTAAAGTCCAGCAAATAGATATGCATGCTAAAATGTGAAACATCACTTGAAATTCTTCACGTTTTTGGGTTAAATTATGTGGATCGCCATATAAAAAGCAGGAGGAGGCAATTCAATACTTTGGTCTTACCACTAAAATGAAAAATAAATTTCACTTACCTTCATTGATTTTTTTAGGTCTTTACTTGTTGATGCAGTGTCTTCCAGGTCTTTTGCAGAACTGCTCTTTGCGCGGCCATACATGCTTCCTACAACAGGATATATTTAGAAATATTTTTTTCTAAGTAATGAGAAGAAGAAAAGTTCTGATGCCCTCAGCGCAACTCCATCAAGCCTGACTTACGGGGTAAATACTAAAGAGGGCGTGACACTGGAGCACTGAACAAGGTCTACAATGCATATTTTCTGAAAGGCTGAGTTAAGGCAAAAAGCCCAGAATGACCTGACCAATGTAGACGTTTGCATGACCAGTACCCAAACACAGCTACAAAGGTAACAGTGTTAGGAAAGACTTCCGGAAAATATAAATTTCCTTTTTTAAATTAAATTCTTTGCACACAAATGGACATGTTACTTTTTAGTGTTTCAAATTGATCCACAAGTTATACAGTTGGAAAATGATCCTTTTTTTTAATTAAAAAAATTTTTTTAATGTTTATTTATTTTTGAGAGAGAGAGAGAAGAGGCAGAGTGCAAGCAGGAGAGGGGCAGAGAGAGAGGGAGACACAGAACCTGAAGCAGGCTCCAGGCCCTGAGCTGTCAGCACAGAGCCCGACGCGGGGCTTGAACTCACGAACCTCGAGATCATGACCTGAGCCGAAGTCGGATGCTTAACCGACTGAGCCACCCAGGTGCCCCAAAAAATGATCTTTTAAATACACTCATGAAGCACATGCATTCTTTTAATTTGATATTATCAACTACTTAAATCTTACTTTTAATTTCTTTTTCACACTTTAGACTACATGCTAAAAATACTTACAGATGATAAATATTTTAACATTTTGCTTAAAATATTCTAAAACTTACTACTCTTTCTGCAGAAGTCAGAAGGAAAACAAGTATCAAGGGAACTATGCCTCCTTCTGCCTAAGTTCAGATCAGATATCCACCGCTATGAACGGTTATTTTTAATGAGAACACAGTAAAAAGCAGACTTTGATGTGGCGGTGTGGAAACATGATATAGGGGTGGGCTGTACAGCAAAAACAGATGATTTCGGTGTAGAGAATGTAGGTCTCAAGGGTAACCACAGTCCCCTCTATTCTGTGGCAACTGTTCTCTGACACCAACAGTCAGGCTTGGGGAAGGACCTGTCTTAAATGTCTGCAATAAGATCAACGACTCAGGTCTGAGCTCTGGGGGGTACATGAGGGGATAACCGGCCGTGGCTCTAGCAATGGGGTCTGGCAGTGCCCATCAGGCATGTAAGTTGAGATGTGGGACAAAAGCCTAACTTACTACTACTGATCGAAAAGAAAAAAAGACAGTGAAAAGGCTGTCCTAAACCACTTCACACTGACACACGAGTAGCCATGAGTAATGCGAATATTTTATGCGAAGAAATTGTGGTGGTTATTCATGAGAACAAATAAGCCTGTGGCACATATTTCTTAGCTTGTTATGAGAGCCAGGTGACAGTAAAAAGGATAAAATAGAATACAGGTGTATAAGCTATAATGACTCAGCGACGGCATACATGTGCACACATGCATGTGTATGTACGTGTGTGTGTGTGTGTTAAGGTATCTAGCCTTTTGGAAGCATGCTTTTGAAGTCAAATGTGTTCACACCTTTTGGATTCTCATTGTATTCACAAATAGCCCGTTCCTCTTGGTTGGTTTTCTTGTCCTATAAGCGATAAAGAAACAATGTAATAAAAAACCATAATTGTGATGGCCTAGAAAATGTCATCCTGGTTTTAGGCAAGGGTTCTCAAGTTCGCCTCCGGCTAACAACATAAACAGGCGACTACTGCTTCACTTTGCCGAACTTCTGCCTTAGATGCTGAGTGGTTGCTAATGTCCCTTCTAGCTTAAAGTTCTATGATTACAAAAAGTGGCAGGATCCTACTCAAAGACGATTCAGGAACGTTAGTTGGTGTATGAATTAGCTCAACATTTTACACTGTCAGACTGGAGTTTGTTCTATGTTAAAGAGTTTTAGGGACCCCCCTACCTGGAGCTCATAAACATCCCTTATAAATCTGTCCCTCCCTCTGAAAGAAAATAGTAATTGCTAGAACACTTTTTTTTCTCAGTGAGAGGAACGAGTCTTGAGAAAGAAAATGACCTCTATAGCATAATCCCATTTTGTAAATTAAAAATACATGGACATGAATCAACACACGTTTTAAAAGAGGTACAGACACTGAAACCAAAACTGAATCAATATAGTGTTGTTCAGTTTGGGTTTCTGAATTCCATGCCTGTGAAATTAATCCAGAGCAGTGTTAGCAAATGAATGATTTCAAACCTACCAACTGTCTCCTAGCAGTGTCACTCGTGGACAAAACTGCCAAAAAGAGATGATTCAGGGATTCCTAGCTCCACTCTTAGGCTGACTTTCTTTTCCTCGGTGATAGCGCCTCCTTATCCTCCTATAAATCCTTGCTTCTACATCACATCTGTGCAGAAGTGATCACAGCCTCCAACACTGCTGTGAACAGCTTTCACTTAACACACATACATGTAAAGATACACTTAGTATGTGTGTGCACACACACGTTCCCCTTTCTGCCACCAGTATAGGGCTCCTAACTTTGTAATTTCATCCTTTCAAGAACCCAGTGCTGAACTTTTCGGTTAATTTCTCAACAGTGTACTATACTGGCCTGTATCAGTTGATTTCCACTCAAGTGGGGATCCAAATGCCACCAAGAAGTGTGGAAAGCGTCAGAAACAAAGTGTGCCTAATTCATAAATTTGCCCAAAGCTTTTCCTACAGCACATGAACAAAGTTATTCAGAGAAGTATTTCTGCTCCCAAAGGAAGTTGGGATCTGCCCTCTGTAGAGACCATGGAACCCACATACTTTCTCTTGGGCAGGATAGCAGGATTTAAGCACATATCATCATACCTTTCAGTGGTGTCAATACCTTTTCAACTGAGTTGTCACTGGCTTCATCTACAGCAACTTTTTTCTCGCCTTTCAGGTACTCATCAGTTTCATCCACGTCCTCTAGCTCTTCATCTTCCGAAAATTCATGATCCTGTGTCAAAATTGATAATCAGGGAGGAGTTAAGATTTTCTTTTTTAAAAAAGAGATTTGATATTGCTGTCATAAATAATTTCTACTATCTCAAAGAACACACAGAATATGGATTCAAATGCTGAAGTCAAAGAAATAAAACACTACATAATCTATGACGCATGTCAAGTTACTGTATTACCAGGGCTTTTATGCACATCGTTCTATTTCAACATTTTCAATGGCCAGGATTTCCAAAATTCTATCTGCATCTATGACAAGGTTAAACGGGGGAAAAAATTAAATATGCTTTTTGAGTTGTCTCAAAAGAATGCTTTTAAACTTTAGAGAAGTTAAAAAGCTTTCTACTGTAGCATAACATGATCACATCTATATATTATATTTATTTTCCAAAACATAGGGATTTAAAATCACTCCAGAAGTACAGTTCACCGATATTCATGAGAGAGAGTTAAGTATAATTACTTACATTCCAGGAAGAAGATAAAGGGACAGAGGCAGTTTAAATGCTCTGCTCTTGGTAATTTAAAGCAGAGGGAAAACCCAAACAGAGGCAGAACTTAGTCCATCTGGCTCCTGTCCAACGAATCCAAATTATAAGATAACCTGTCTATGGATTTGATACACATAGTAAATCATGTAATATTAAGTATAGGCAGAAAAATATTCGTTATGTTCCGAGTAACTTTACCCTATACTGAGATTTTTTTTTTTTTTTTTTTTTTTTTTTTTTGCAGTTTCGTATTTTGGGTGGAATACTGCTTATTTTTTGTCATTAAGGGATCAGGCTCCTTACTGGACTTTTTCCCTATGCTTTTCATTTATGCACTTCACTAAAGGCACAATGGCCCCTAAAATAGGTGAGGCAGTAAGTAACTTGTGCCACTTACTCCCATGAAGAATGTTTTTACAAAGTTCACATGGGCCATACCTGCCTCAGACGATACACACCCTTTATATCCCTTCAACACTATAACTAGCTTCTTATGGTCACCTTCCTAGTCACTATTTGGCCAAGGATAAGCTGGACACCCAAAGGAATCTTTTGTGGGTGGTTTGAAAATAATGCTTGTAATTAACTCATCTCTTTTCTGGCAAAAATACAAAATGTGAGAACTCGGGCTAGGGAGAAGATATGTTTAGATTTCGCACCTTAGTAACAGATGTAAGTGGCATCCTCAGGCCAGTAGCAAAAAGGGTGTGGCCTAACAGCACTGCCACTAAGGACAAGCAATCCAGAAGTGAAGGCTTGAGATTTAAAAGAGTTTCAGAAGTTGCTCTGGGAGGGCTTGACTTAGGTCAAGCAAAGGTCAGTGCATGTGAGAGGGGAAAGCGGGAGAGGAAAACAGGGTGCCAGGGTAGAGAGCTATATTAAAGGATGCGCTGCACATTTAGGTTGGGTAGGGTTAACTACAAGGTAGCTACCATTTACCAAGAATTTCTAAAGCTTTCTTTTTTTTTTTCCTAAGCAACTTCTATTGTATATTATGCCTAGCCATAAGCACATTATGAGTATGTAAAATGATCAAAGACTACTTTGGAGGGGAATGGGAAGCAGGATTACTGGATTTAGGATTGATGGCTGATAGACAGATGTATTCATGAATGTACATAAATGAAGGCCAACTAGAAAAGAACAGTGTTCCTGAGAAGGACAATTTCAGACTGACTGTCTCCCAGAGGGAGGGTCAGTGTGCTGTGTTCCAGCAAAGTCCTCTTCACTTGGAAAGTTCTGCTAGTTTAGCACCTGGGTCAACTCTAGCCATGCCAGTTAACTAAGATATTAATGTAACCATAGGACAATATCATGAGATTATACAAAGGAACATGACATTTTGCCCTATTTCAGAAATAAGCAAAACACTCATCTCTTTTATAATAAACTATAAATTTACTCATTAACTTTATGAAAATCTGCAACAACGAACAACTGCTGGAATGATACCGTCTTCTCAATTTGAGAAAGCTCTTAGAAACCATTTTCACTAGAAATCACATCAAGTGTAGCATGTTGCACTTAAGCACATTGAAAATTAATCTACTCACATCTGGACAACTACTTTAAATCACATACAGTACTTACCTTCAAACCGAAACAATTTAGGAGAGACTGGCAGAACACTATCATTTTACAAAGAGAAAGGGTAAAGTTTAAATACATTCTTGTCACCAGAAGCACATAAGACATAAAGCAGTCTAGGATGGTCAGTGGAAACGCATGTTGTGTTGGGACCACAGTGAAGAAGTGATTAGGCCTGGCTCTCGCAAGAGGACCGTTGTCTCATTGGTCAGACACAACACGGGGAGCTGCAGTCTTGGATCTGGCCCAGGGCCCACACGTTTTACATTTCTTACGGGAAATACCAAGAAACCAAACGTTCCTCGTGAGGTTTCAGCTGGCTTAAGAATACCATCATATCGTATACTTGAAAAACTAGAGGTTGCCATCAGAAACTGGCACAGTGGTCACCCTGGGGGGGGATGGAAAATGCCTGTAAGAGGGTTGAAGGGGAGCTACTGGGGAGCTGACAGTGTGCTCCTCCTTGATCTGGATGTTGACTATACGAACAGGTTCAATTTGTGGAAAATACACTGAGCTGGACATACATGCATGAGATATGATCTTTTCTGTATATATTATATTCCAATAAAGAGTTTTTTTTTTTTTTAAAGTTTTGAAAAGACACTGTAAAGTGTAAAATTTTGTGCTACAATTCTGGATTTGTGAGATGACTCAATGTCATATAGGGCAGACAATTTCCAGCTAGGTTAATAGAGCATTAAACTTTGTACCTACATCATACCAGGTGGGGAAGCGTATATCCTAAAAGCTCAATTTCAAGGTTTTTTAGGACAAGAGGGGTTAATATGTAACTTCATGTTTATACTACCCTAGAAATCACTGAGGCAGGAGGAGAGAAGGAAGGGCATTCAATACAAAGACCTAACTACTGCTTTCCAAGCTCTGCTCCACCAATCACGGCCTGAGCAAGGTGCCTAATTAATGTAACAGTTTCTCTGTTAAATGGGAAGATGACACTAGCAACACCTACCTCGGCGGGTTTATATCAAGATTAAAAAGATTATTTACAGAGAAAATAACAAAAGCAAAGGATAAGTATCTGTATATAAATATAAGCGATTTAAAAACATATTTGTGATGTAAGACTCCCTAGTATACACAGAGGACTATCAAAAAAAAAACCCCAAGATGACTGGACACCTTTTCACCATAATGTCCCAGATCTTATCATCAGAAAGTAATTGATTCAAAGTGTACACTTATTTGTTCTACCCTCTTAGACATACCCCTTGATTCTTGCCAGGAGCCCGGCACCTAGAGCAGCCCAGGGGAGAAGGCAGGGCCTGTCAGGAGCAGGCCAGGATGACACGGAAGTGGAGGGCCACTCTGACTGGGCTGTGGGCCAGTGGTGCCTCAGGTTTCCAAGAGAAGTTTGAAAAACACTGCTTCAGTATAGAATTCCTGGGTATTTCAATGTTGGCAATGGCCTCAAATGTTAAAAAAAATCACTGTGTATGCCAAACAAAGTAAGTCTGCAGGCCAGATTGCACCTATGGGCTCCCAGGTGGACCTCCAAATTATTGGCTTTGTCACTACTTTATAATCCCTAAACGTTTCCTTCTTTCTATGTACCAAAACCCTTGGCTCATTCCTAACCCAGTATTTTCACCGCCAAATCCATTCCAGTTTGACTCTGACAAGCAGGCCTGCAAAAGTGAATATAATGCCCGGCATACAGAACTTCTTGTTGGTAGGCAGTTGTTATGTGTGGAGTTATTCTTTAACCTATCTTGATTTAAAAAAAAAAAAAAAAAAACTTTAGGACACAGGGAAATCTGTTGTCCTGTGACAGCAGTGATGCCTAACTGTGTGAGTACCATCAGCTCTCACCATGCTTCAAATGTTGAGGATGACCCATGGACGGTGTGCATAGTTTCACTCTACCCCATATTTAAGGGTACATTTATCATTATTGCAACTCACTTCATTCCCACAGATCTGTCTTAAGCCAATTTGGGGGGGCAGGGAGGGTAGCTATGTGGTATTTACACAGAAGTCAGGTTCACAGGACTAGACTCACACATATCTGTCAGTGACCTGGAGATGCACGAGGGTAGTTCTGCACCTGACTTGATGGGAGTCAGAGGGGACAGAGTGACACAGGTTACCATTTGCTGAGTACCACTAACATGTTTCATGTGTTAACTATCCAAAGACCTTTCTCTTTATAAAAAGAAATAAGACTCAGAAAAGTCAAAAAAAAAAGAAAAAAGAAAAAGAAAACAAAAGCTTTTCCAGGTATTCACACAGCTTAATCTGTGAAGGGCTGGAGTTTTAAATGCAGGCCTACCAGGTGCCAGGGCCCAGGCTCTTTCCCAGCTCTGCTCAAATAATGTGAAAACCAGAACCGCCACCCTCAGAGCTGTTTCCCCCACTTGCTGAAACTCAGGGCACTGTGGGCTCTTCCTTTTTGATGATAAGCTCACTTCAAGATCCTATGCTTATATAGCCTCATATAGAGTAATCGCAGGTAAAAGTCTAAGATGGTTTTTCCCACGGCACCAAAGTCCCTGACCCTTTTTCTCTGCAAGGCAGGCTTCCTGGGGATCTCTCTTAGCAGGCAGTGTGGGCTCTTGCCTGGCCTCTGCCGGGCCTCTCCCAGACCTCTCTGCTGCCCTCCACCACTGCTTCCTTGGCTTGGGCGGCGCCTCGCTTTCCTAGAAAGTGTTCCTACCTGGCCTCCTTCTCAGATTTCCCTCGCTCAACCTCTCCGTTACCTACTGATGTTTCCTCAAACTCTGTCTTCAGTTCTCTTCCCTTGGCACACTGTGAGTGCCGCCTCTCACTCAACTCCGTGCTTTTAACTCCCCGTGGAAGTCGGTAATGCCCGGCCATCTCCCCTGAGCTCCAGGCCCAGACGTGTATCTATCCGCTGAACACCTCCTGGATGAACAGGGCCCAGCAGGTTCCTGAATCTACCCCTACTCCTCTGTGCTCAGCCTTGGTGAATGGCACACTTCCTACCCAGTTCTTCAAACAGAAACAAGAAAAGCTTGGCCTTTTCCCTCCCTCCAACTTACATCTCTTTACTAAGCCCTCCAATTCTATGCCTGAAGTTCTCTTGATAACACATGTCCCCGACTCTGTCCACACTGTTCTAGTTCAGCCCCTCTTCTGTCTCTGTCTGGTCCCCTAGAGCAGCCTAATTGGCATCCCTAGCTCTGGTCCTCTTCCTCTCCAACCCACCCTCCATACTGCTGCCAGAATGTTGCAAAAGGCCAAGTGTGATCATCTTACTCTTGCTGTTTAACAACTTTTATAAACACATAAGGCCCTTTGCCTCCTTATCCAGGACCAAAAGATACTCTAGGCTGCAGTCACACTGAAACACGCTCATGGCTCCCATCAGCCTAGAAAGCCACAGATTTGTTTTCAGATCCTATTTTTCTGTTTGGGTAGTCCTAGCTAAGAACACGGGGGTATTGGGAAACACAAGGGCACTGTTAAGCCACAGTTAGAGGCAGAGCCCGAGGAACTCCTTTTACCTGGTGTTCTTGCAAGCAATCTGTACCTACCTAATGTCCCTGACAGGTAAAAAGGCCACAGGAGTTGGACTACAAGCAGCCCTCATTTCTGGAGATCTACCTGATTTTGGAAAGCTTCTGTTCCCTTTTTGGTGCTTAGGTACACGCTTATTGGTTGAGTGAATCATAGGCACCAAGTATGAAGCCATATGTCAGGCACAACAGAAGGAATGAAGGAAGGAGGAATCAAAGTGCCTTCCTCTACGGCAGTCTTTTATCTTTATATACGTGAAGAGCAAGTTTACCTCTATAATGAAGTAACAGAAGACATTTCATTGCACTCACCTCAAGAGCTGCTATTCAGCGGCAGCAGATGTTTCTGTGGTACTCCTTCATAGCTTACCTTAAACTATTTTTCTGCCAGAGTCCTCACCTGGAACTGTAACTCAATGGACTCTACACACACAACTCACACTGGCCTCAGTAATGATCAGTGATAAATGACAAGAAAAGCTTGATCAACCAGCAGATGGCGATGACAAGGAATGGAACCGATTATTCCAAGCTATTTAACCAAGTACTAACTCACATCTCAAAATGACTAGGCCTGTGCTCTTCCGACCAGAACACCGTGCCTGCACGAGCTACCCTTCCTAAAAGAGCACAGAACATGTTTTTGGCCAGGGCAATGTGAAGAAATGGGCAGGAAATGCTGTTTAAAAGCGGCTCTCTAGACCAGTTCCAATACTGAGATGGGCACGTGGTAAGAACTCCATTTCAGCATTGCTGGCTGATGACGTCTTTGGTGCAAGAAGAATGTCCACACCTTTTACATTAGTAACTTGAGTGCAAGAGTTTCTTTTCTCCCTGAAGGCTTTTCCTTTATGAACTCCTCTTCAATCATCCATCTCACTTAATCATTTTAAGTCGACTTTTCAATAACCATGGTAGGCCCTTGAATTGACAACACGGCACATACACTTTGTCAAAGTACCAACTCTACCCCACTGGCACTTACTGACTGTGGTAGAATTTGGTAGAACCCTGCAATGCCAGATTAGCATATTTGGTTAGTTAGGGGCAGCAACCACGTATCCCTGCAGCTAAAACAAAATCTACAATTGCTCCTAGGAGTTTCTTCTCTTTGTATTCTAGTCTCTCTCCCCAGATTCTTGTTCACGGAGAATCAAATGCACAGAGGATCCCATTACACAAAATTCACAGGAAGTTTACCATCAAGATCTTCCTTGATAAAAGAAAGTATAAGAAATCCCTAATGCCCAAGATATGGAAGGGACTGGAGCAGTGAACCCATTGAAAATGGAGCTATGAATAAAGAACGATCTGGTTGCATTACACGAACTGAACATTGTAAGGGAAGATTGAATTTACACTAATAGAAATCCAGCCTCTCTAAAATTCAATACATGATGTTAGTTTCTCTTTCCACAAACAATTACTGATGGAATACACTTAATGTTTATTTTACTTAAAACATTCTGACAAGCAATAAACTGAGAATTACAGAACAGTCAGCGAAAAACAGGTTGAGGGTACATCATAGACACTGGGAATGAAGATTCTGACAGTACAGTTAAAGCTCAGAAGTTATAGTTTAGAAATACAGAATGACAGAAGAGACATTAAAGCCGTCCTAAGTTTCTAAGAGTCAAGAACAATATTTTATAGAAACTCAATTAATTTTAGAGTATAATTTTTCTTCCTTAAAAACCTCTTCTGCAAATAACAAACACGATGGGAGTAAATCAGCCTGTTAGAATGAAAGAGTCTGAGAGTTAAAAGGGATTGGAGTTCTGTCATCCAATCTACTCCATTTTACACATGAGGAAACTGAAGCCCAGTGAGGAGCTCTGCCTGGGCAATAAATACTTAAAAGTTGTACATACTTCCAGAATAGATGCTTAAGTTCATCTCCATTTCATGAGATACACTGCCAGTTGCCCAGACAGTAACTGAAAGACATCACATTACAACCTGAGCCCTGAATCCAGCTGTCACTTGGTAAACTGTTGCAAAAAGGACACATAAAAGGTAAAAAGACAGCACCACTTTTTAAAAATGTGAATCTTCCATTTTAGCTTTAGAAAGCCCTAAAAAATCTTCAGAAAATCTTATAAAATTATTCTATGTATAGGCAACTTGTAATCAGAGACTGAAAGAAATGTGTAAGAAATGAGATGTTTTCATAGCCCTTAAGGATCTGTGCCATCTTTAAAGGGGCCAGTTTGTATATACAGACGCAATACTCCTATAGTATACTCCGATTTTCTCACTCTGCCCTTAATGAGGAATATATAATGTTAACTATCTGCTATGACCATTTTCTAGTGATAGATTTATAGTTTAGAGGGAAAATATACCAAAATATTGGCTTAAGAGGAGCCAAATTTACCAGTGCTTTGTGCTGTCTTATCAGTCGTTACTGTACCACACATAAAGTGACCATGACATAAAATCAATTTAATACAATGTACTGAGCGCCTATTACGTGTAAAATGTTCAAATTATTTGGCTGGACAATATCAGGTCAAATTTAAAGCTTGTCACTTCAATTCTAAATAATGTGGCAATACATTGTTCCAGAATTTTTCGGAACCTGGTGGCCCATTTTCTAAAACTTGTTTTGACTGCACTGGCATTTTGAACCTCTGTACCTTGTGCTCTTTCCCCTTTCCCTCTGTGTTAGTAGTAAACTTTTTGGGGTATGCCTTATTTTTGCCATATCTCACAGACCCTTTGATTTTGCTCACTTTGTTGGACTCTCTTCCTTCACCCTGCCTTTCCTGCTTTTCCCTCTCTTCATCTCCTATCTCCTTGTATTTCCCTTCTTCTTCCTCATCGTCCTCTTTGTCTTCCCTCTCCCTCACTCCCCACTCTGCTTCCTCCCCCTCTCCTTCCTCCTCCCCTTCTTCCTCTTCCTTGTCCCCCTCCCCTTCCCCCCCTCTTTCTTCCTCTTCCTCCCCCACCTCTTCTTCCCCCTCGCCTTTCTTCTCTTCCTCCTCCCCTTCCCCCTCTCCTTCCTCCCCTTCCCCCTCTCCTTCCTCCCCCTCCTCCCCTTCCCCCTCTCCTTCCTCCCCCTCTTCCCCTTCCCCCTCTCCTTCCTCCCCCTCTTCCCCTTCCCCCTCTCCTTCCTCCCCGTCCTCCCCTTCCCCCTCTCCTTCCTCCCCTTCCCCCTCTCCTTCTTCCCCGTCCTCCCCTCCCCCCTCTCCTTCCTCCCCTCCCCCCTCTCCTTCCTCTCCGTCCTCCCCTCCCCCCTCTCCTTCCTCCCCCTCCCCCTCTCCTTCCTCCTCTCCCCCCTCTCCTTCATCCTCTTCCCCCTCCTCCTCTCCTTCCTCCCCTGCTTCCCCCACTTCTTCTTCCTCCCCTTCTCCCTCTCCTTCCTCCGCTTCTCCCTCTTCTTCTTCCCCTTCACTTTCTCTTTTCTTTCCTTCATCCTCTCCTTCCTCCTCTCCAACCTCCTCCCCTTCCTCTTCTCCTTCCTCTTCCCCTTCCCCCTCTTCCTCCACCCCTTCTTCCTCTTCTTTCTCTGCTTCTCCCTCTCCTTCCCCTTCTCCTTCCTTCCCTTCCCCCTCTGCTTCCTCCTCTCCTTTCTCTGCCTCTCCCTCTCCTTCCCCTTCCTCCTCCTCCTCCTCTTCTTCTTCCCCTTCTCCCTGTCCTTCCTCTTGAGCTTCTTCCTCTTTCCTTTCTCCCTCCTCCTTGCCTTCTTTCTCTTCTTCCTCTTCCCTGTCTTCTTCCCCTTCTCTCCCCTCCCCTTCCTTTTCATCTCTTTGCCCCTCCCCTTCCCCTGTCCCTTTATGGTCTTGTTCCCTCTCCCTTTGGTCCTGGTCCTCCTCCTCTTCTAGGTCTTTCTCTCCCTTATCCAGGCTCTCTGTTTCTCCTCTTCCCTCGTCTTCCTCCTCTTCCCCCTCCTCACTCTGACTCTGTTCCACTCCAGAATTTCCCTCCCGCTGGATTCCCCCCTCACCTCCAGCTTCAGGCACATCCTCCTCCACCTCTCCCCCTGGCTTTCCCTTGCCCTCACTCACCTCAGTTCTGTCTGTAAGGTCGTCTGACAGGATCTCTATTTCCTTCTCCTCTTTTCCTTCGGGCACCTCCACATTTTCCTCATTTGCATCTACCTCTTGCTTCTCTATTTCACTTCCTTCTGACTCCTCTGTGCCTTCCTGCTCCTCTGGGATCTCTGACAAGTGCCCAAAGTTAAAATTATATTTTGTGATGAATGTGGACATTCTGTGTTCAGTCTCTTCCTCATGCCTTTGTTGAATAAATTTCCTGCTATACCACAAGTTTTGGTCAGTTTCCACTTCATCATCCTCTTTCTCTCCGCTACTAAATTCTACTGACTCGGGCTGCTCAGAGTCATCAGTGATACCTTGCTGACTTTCACTTTCTCCTTCCATGTAACCGTCTGACCCTATAGATTCTCTTTCACTGTCAAAGATCCCATCTTGCTTGTTCCTCTTAACGTGCTTAACAAAGCGTTTACTCTCTTCATCCTCAATATCCACATCTCTATTTGGTAAGTCGTCAAAGAACATATTCATAGTTCTTAAATTCTCTTCACTTTGTCTCATATCCTTCAGACCTGCCATTTCCGGCAGCTCAGCTCCTCTCTCAGACACTGCTTCTTCCGTTTCTGAGTCCTTCAGACTTTTGCCTCCATCACTTTCCCGTTCTATCTCTCTGCCATCAGGTGGGTAAATACCGTGCTTGCTCTCACATCTAAATATCTCTTTGCGCACACCCTTGGCATGGGTGTCAGCCTGAGGCCCCGGCTGGCCCCACTCCTCACCTAAGTCCTCATACGAAAACGCGCGCCCAGTCCCAGGTACTGGCAGCATGTACGTTCCCTTTGCCACCAGCTGTCTATATACTTTCCCCTCTTTCACCGTTCTGGACGTCTCTTCACTTGCACGCTCTTTACTATGCTGCTCCAGTTTCTCGACTGTTTCTTGTTTCTGCAAATTTTGTGAAATAATTGTCATATGACTGTTAATTGACAAAGGTTAACTTATCTGCTACAAAATACCGCCAAGATTCTGCAACACTCTTAAGTGTCGCTGGCAGAATAAAAAGCGTCCAGTTTGACCAGATGCTTTGCTCAGGTGTCGCTTTCTCTAGAGATGATTTATGCTACTCTCTAAGTCTACGGGGCAGCCGGTTCTGCTGTGGTACCGTATCTCTGCGTCTAACCTGCACATTCTTACCACCTGCTTCCGTTTGGCCATTACTCACACAGTACCATCGATATTTCTTCCCTACCCCTTTTCTCATCCTGAATCAATTCTCAAATGGAGTACACTTCCAGACTGATTCTGCAGAATAGTAAAATGTACACTTAAATGTACACTTAAAATGTACACTTAAAAATGTACACTTAAAATGTACACTTAAAATGTACACTTAAAAATGTACACTTCTCTTCCATGCAGTGCAGTTTCGTTTTTTCCTACCTTCCCTAGTATTTTAATTGTCAAACTGTGATTGGTCTTTTGATTCCATGAACTTCCCAAAACAAAATAAATGAAAACATGAAATTGTTACAAAATAGAACAAATGAATAGCTTATCTCTACAAGAAAAATCTGAAATGAAAACAACAAATGAAATCTTCTTATCCACATACTAGATAATATCATCTTTCTTTTCAAAACAATTCTTTGGGTTTTCAAATTTTTAACCCTTTCCTTTTATCTATTGTATTCTTTAATTATAAAAACTTGCATATGTAAAAGAAACCACTATGAGGAAAAAATACTTCAGGTAAAATGTAAGATTTTTATAAAAGTTATGAAACTAAACATTGTGACTCAAATGATACATTAAGAATATAAAATTAATTTCCTGCTGGACAAAATAAGGTAAAAATCAAATTGTTGGCCTAAATTCTACAAGCTAATGAATTGAAATATTTGATGAATTCAGCTCTCTGGATTGTAAAATCTCATGAAATCAAGTTTTAAAAATTGGCATGAGTGCTAGGCCTAGGAAGAGGTCATTTTTTTTTTTTTTGCTTAAAAATTTATTAAAACAGCACAAGTTAAAAATTAATATATGGAAACACTAAAATAAATCTTTTTCTGTTCACTAGAATAGGTCTTGTCAGGCTTCTACTTAAAAGGACTATGTGTATAAAATATATCTCAGTTTAAAAGGAAATGATTTCCTTTTCTGTTTGTTCTAGGTCCTATTTACAAAGTCACAATTCTTTCCAGAGCCCTAAAGAGAGACGGAGGCCCAGATGCCAGAAATGATTTCTACATGCATGTGTCTTTATTTCCCTAGTACAGTAAGGCAGCACGGAAGAGGAGAGCCTCGGGTCTAAAAGAGGAAGAAAATACACAGGAAAGATATCTGCGTGGAAGTATAGTCAGTCAACATTCGCTGGGCTTCCTCGGTGTATGACGACAACAGCTCTCCCATATTCAAAAGGAATGTTGTTATTGGCCAGGCCTCTCAGCAAACGAGAGATAAGACTAAATGAAGACTGGCACTAAATTTTTATAATTCAGCGAGACTCTCTTGCATTTTGGTTAAGGAGTTTTAGTTTATTAATGTGGCAAAGGCACTGAAAATGGAAATGAAATGTTTTCTATAAGCCTTCTTCCTTCAATTTATATTTCTCCAATTTACTTTTCTAATCGCCAAACCCCTCTCCTCCTTTCACCTCACTGGTCCTCAAAGCCAGGAGAAGCAAAGGATTTTAGGGCAGGCCTTTATCTTGACAGGGCTGTGAAAACCAGACTATCCCTTCCTTTTGCTGTTCATTTGTTATTCATTAAAAGCCTCCCTTTATCACCCAAGCATGGTTTCTGATTAATTTCCAAATGTTTAATTCTGTTTTTATGCTAGCAATTCCTTGACAGATTAAAACCCATTCCACACATTGGAAAAGCAATTATCAAATATTTTCACTAAAACCAGCAAATTTCAGAGCTAGAAAAGACCTTTTAGGTCAGCATGGTAACTCAACCAAAGTCCTACTCAACCCAAGTCTGAGAATTGTTCCGATAAACAGTAGCCTCTTCCAGTATTTAGGAAGTGCCGTAATAATCCTTTGCTTTGATGGTAAGAAAATACTGCTATTATGACTTGTTAGTGATACCAATGAAATTCTGTCACTCTTTCTGCACCACAGGAAATATATTCCAACAGAACAGACCCAAATTGAGGTTATCTACAATGTATTCCTGTGTCTGTTAAAATCTAAAGTAAGTGAATACTTATCTTTCATGTGTTCTTTCTAGAAACCTTTCAACAAAAAATGTAATTTAAACTGTTCTTACCCACAATAATGAAAATAAGTCTCCATATTTTACCTTTTGTTTTTGAACTGGTGATAATTTTAATGACTTTTCATTGGAATTCAGGCTCATCATATGTGTCTGAAATAAATAAAAAAATATGTTCTAAAAAGAATACTATGTATAGAATTACACATTTACACATTCTAATGTATATATGAAATTAACACAAAACAGTTCAGATAGTAATATAATCAACTCTCAACTGCATACTAATGTTATGAGGACTGAAAGTAATTGTATTTGTATGAAATCTGTATCTCAATAAAATAATGTGTAACATAAAAATAACAAGCAAAATGAAAACAAAACCAAAATCAAAAGCTTTTGTGATGCATTTAACAGTATAGGAAGTATACACACATATGAATACATGATGAACTAAAATTCAAAGAAATCTATATAGATAAATAAGAAAACCATTACCATATTTAAGACATCAGTAGTTTCTCCAAGGCTTTCTGAATCTGTTGCTGAAGAAATGTCTGTCTCTTTCTCTGTGGTCATTTTATCTTGAAAATAATCTGATTCAAAGGGAAAAGGGAAAACCAGATTTCAATGGAAAACTGAAAGACAACTAGACAATAAATTATTCCATAATGTAAAGTGCAGACATAATTTTACTAAAGTCCTTTAACTTCATGTTTAGGGAACTGAACAGAATTCATTCATAGTGATAACAGGTTTTAAAGTCTCTTTCTGAAAGTTGAAAGGTTTTGATGCTGATAACAACTGCTACGTTCATATGAACGGGCAAACACTATTCCTTTGGGAGATGTACTACCCAGGTATCAAGCACTGTGACAGCCAGTCCCTAAAAGGGGCCCCAGTGACCCACATCCTCCTGGTATGTGTGCCCTTGTGTTGTTCCCTTCCACATTTTACCAGGCTGATCTGTATGGCCAATAAAATAAAGCTGACACAATTGTAATGTCAATGCAGTTTACATCTTGGTCCCCCCGCCCCGTCTTTCTCTCTTGCATCCCTTTCTCTGGGGGAAGCCATGCTAGGAGCATTCCTAGGGAGAAGTCCACGTGCTGAGGAAGTAAAACCTCCTGCCAATCGCCACATGAGTGAACATGGAAGAGGATCCTTCAGCCCCAATTGAGCCTTCAGATGACTACAGCCCCATCTGACAGCATGATTGTAACTGCAGGAAACACTCTGAGCCAGAACCCCTCAGCTGGGCTGCACCTGGATTCTTGGCCCTCACAAACTCTTAGATAAGTTTTAAGGTCACTTGTTATGTAGAAAAAGATAACTAGTACAAGCACCTACAAACTTGCATGGAAAACTGTAAGGTTATTACATCATAAAGCAGATCATTAAAACTTATGAGCTTGGGGCACTGGGTGGCTCAGTCAGTTAAGCATCCGACTTCGGCTCAGGTCATGACGTCACGGCTCGTGGGATCAAGCCCCGGGTCGGGCTCTGTGCTGACAGCTCAGAGCCTGGAGCCTGTTTTGGATTCTGTGTCTCCCTCTCACTCAATGCCCCTCCCCCGCTCATACTTTGTCCCTCCCTCTCTCTCAAAAATAAACACCAATAAAAAAAAGACTTATGAGCTCTACTTGACCTTACATTTTTCTCATTTACTCTGCCTGCATTTAGCACCTGTATACATATTTGAGAGGAACTTCTGAATGAAGTCTTCGCTGAAAACACCAGTCCCCACTGATCCGTTCCTTGTAAATACATTCAATTCAAATGAGCAAATAACCAGTTTGTGCTTATTCCATGTGAGGTACTATGCGGGAGATAATCAACTTAAGTAACTACTATTTCTTAATGAACTTACAGTCTAGAAGGGAATATAAAATATGTGATATATCGGCATGAGAAATCACACCCGAATGTTGGGAATCAGGAAATATTTCACTGAAGAGGTGCAGGGAAGAGTGAGCAGAATTCTGAGAGGAGTAGATGAAGTGGGCAGAGAAGAAAAGGAAGCCCAGCACTAAGAGAAGTGGCAGAATGGCTTGTAATGAAGGCTTTCCATGTGCTGGGAGCGCATGCCTTCATACATGTTGAGTGACCTCCATGACAACAAGAGAGGTAAGTAGTGTATCTCCGTTTCACAAATTATTAAGTGCCAAGTGTCAATGTCAGGTCTGTCTTGACTTCACAGCTTTTCCGCTAAGTCTGACTGTGAAGAGCTCGGTTTGATCAAGATTAGGAGCTGGTAAACTATTTCTGTAAAAGGCCACATAGCAAACATTTTAGGCCTTGTGGCCATATAGTCTCTGTCCTAATGACTCAAACGCTGCTACTGTAGTGGAAAAGCAGCCATAGGCAATACATAAAGGAATGGCACGACTGAGTTCCAATAAAACTTTACTTACAAAAATAAGCAGCTGGCTAGATTCGGCTCATGAGCTGTAGATTACAGACCTGTGACCTAAATTAAGGTTATAAGAAAAAGACTATTGACAGATGAAGCTAGAAAAGCATGTTGGGAGTTATATGGGGAAACTTACACTTAATTAAAAAAATATTAGGGATTCTCAGAAGACACTGGAACAGACAGGAAATGAACTGTGCCTGAGGAAGGTTAACATAGGAAACGCTAAGCAGGATAGTTTGGAGACGGCAGAGAATGGAGGTTTGGAAAAGAGACAGTAGATCATTTAAGCTTTGCCTTATACCTGACTGAGAAAATAGAAGTCATCAGACCTGATCTGCCTTATCTTCCCACCAACAAATGTACACATTTACCTCAACTTTCCTGTTAAAATATAGGATGTGTCTTTCCTCTTATCCAAGACTGCTCGGTATGCCAGCCCCACTCTCCTCAAGAGTTTTGCACTTTGGAGATTATCGCTCTCGTGTGCTACCAATCCATCTGGGACTACTGGCTCGTGTCCATTAGCATACAAAAATGCTCTAACATTTTCCATTGACCCCACATCTCCCTCTAACTGCCAGCCCTTTTCTCCACTCCTCTTCATGACTAATATGCAAAAGGGTTATCTACACACCCCATCTCTTCACTTCCTCATTTCCCATTCATGCATCAACTCTAAACACTCTGGTTTCTGCCCTCATCTTCCCCTGGAACTACTTGTGTCAAGATCACCGGTGTTCTCCACGATGCCAGATCCATGGGATGCTTCTTTGAGCTTTTTCCATGACCTCTGAGCAGTACTTTGAATTCAGGACCCTACTCTCTCCTGATTTCCCTCTTCTTACCCTACTGGCTGATGGAGCTTCTCTGCTGGCTCTTCCTCCCAAACACTCTAAATGTTAGATGTTTTTAGGGCGAAATCCTGGGCTCTCTTCTCTAGCTAATAGGTGATTCTACCTATCAGGTGATTTCACCAAGTCCCACGGGTTGCAAATACCATCTCTGTGTTGTCTGGGTTCCAAAGTTATCTCTCTAGTTCAGACCTCTCTTCTGAACTTTAGGCTTGCATCTTCAACTGCCTGCTCAATATTTCTGCTTCGATGTCTCACAGGTATCTCAAACTCAATTTTTAATTTTTCCTTCAAGCTTGCCAACCATCTTCTTGCCTAGGAACCATCCTTGATTCTTCCCTTTCCTTCATATCTATGTGTAATCCATTAATAAGGTTGGCAAATCCAGTTAGTTCTGTCTAAAATGTATGTCCAATCTGCCCCCTTCTCTCCATCTCCACAGCAAACACCTTGGACCACACACTGATGTCTCCTGCAAAAGGCTGCTAAATGTTCTTCCTACTTTTGGTCTTTCCTCCCTACAATCCATACAGAGGCAAAGGGAGCATCTTAATATGTAAATTGGATTGGAGCACATCACTCCACTGTTTAAAACCCTTTAATGACTTTCTATTGCACTTAAGAAAAACACTCAAATAAAATAGGCTTCTCACAGCCTATAAAATCATGAATACTTTCCCATTCTTTCTTCAGCATCTTTCTAGCCTTTTCCCCCACTGTCTAGCTCCAATGGTCTTCCTTCCTTTTCTTATAAACTGCCTCCAAACCTTTGCCTACATTATTTTCCTTGCCTAAAATGCATATCATCCTCTCTCTTCATGTGGCTGTCTTTCTTATTCTTTATGTTTTAGCTTAAATGTCACCTTCTCAGCAAGATCTTCCCTGACCTTTCTACCTCCCCGATAAATACTGAAGTCTGCAAATAATTTAGAAAAAGTCACATTATATGTTAGACGTAACTTTCAGAATACTTTGTAGACACTTTTAGCAAACAGCCACAAAAAGATAAGGGATCACTTTTCTTTTGGATCTAGCTACAAAACTCTGTACATGTTCACATTCAAATCTCTTAAGGTAGGAAACGACTTCCCCCAAACTGTAAACTTCTCTTTTCCCTGTACACACTGTTGTTAGACTCGGCTTTTTCCATGTACAGGACAGAATGGTGCCAGTGATTCTTATCTCAAAAGGAATCATACAAAAGTTGTGTGTGAGATGCAAGAAACCAGCTCCTTACAAAGGTCCTGGTTGTAGATAATATTCTATTCTCATGGCATACAATTCTTGCTTTTATGACCTCAACTTCTGTCTACGTTCTTGATCCCAAAGACACTAAAAATTCTCTGTGCCGTGGTTCTTAATTCCAGATGCCCAAATTATCTTAATTCCAAACCTACTGCTTACTCTGATCTCTTGGGTCCTGGCTTCTTACCCTGCCCCTACTATCCAAGCACATTCTCTGCAGTAACATACATACCCTCTTAAGATACATAAATACCTGTAAACAAAATTACCTAGAAGAGGACTACATAGCCAAGGAGCTGGGATTACAATTTAAAACATTAAATGGGGGTGTCTGGGTGGCTTAGTCAGTTAAGCGTCCGACTCTGATTTTGGCTCGGGTCATGGTATCATGGTTTGTGAGATCAAGCCCCATGTCGGGCTCTGCACTGACAGCACGGAACCTGCTTGGTATTCTTTCTCCCCTTCTCTCTGCCCCTCCCCTGCTCACGCTCTCCTTCTATCTCAAAATAAATAAACGTTAAAAAAATAAAACATAAAATGTATATCTAATAGGCAGTGAGGTAGAGGTGTTAATAATAACCAAGATTACACTTACAAAGAGGTTCCTAGAGGTGCTAGGCTCAATGCTAAGTATTTTATATACCGTATCTCATTTAATCTCAATCACTCTCTAAAGAAGTATTAGACTCATTTCAAAGATAGGGAAACTAAGTCTCAGAGAAATTAAGTAACTTTCCCAAAGTAAATCACACAGTCAATAAATGTCAGAGCGGACATCCCACTCCAGGTCAACTGAACCCCATACCCCATGCTCTTAACCACTATGCTATACTATCTAAACGCAGGACTTCACATAGGTCCAGAAGACTAGTATTCAAATCCTGCTCACTTCATTTATAAGCTGAGTGGCTGTGACCAAGTCACTCAGTCTCTTCAAACCTTGCATTTCTTATCTATAAAAATAACAAATTTATTAACTCCCACCTATTTCATGGAATTGCTTCAGGATTTAAAGGAGATGATATAAGAGAAGGTACTATGTGTATTATACATTGCTCTATAAAAATACACTGCTATTGTTACACGGGATTTCTAGGGTCACTTACGATGCTCTGTATTTGTAAGAGTATTCCTGGACTTGAGCTCAGATAAGAGATGTCAGCCTCTAACTAGGAAGACAATTTAACTAATTGACAAAAACAGCTTAAGATAAACATGAAAACAACAGAAATAAAAGGTACATTTCTTGTGTGAGCCTGCAGAGTATCAGATGTTACCTGGTTCCATTGGCTGCATGAGGTCCTCATCTTCAGGTATCATGGTCTCTGGCAGATTAATTGCAGACATATGGAAAGGAAATGGAATGGGGGAAAAGCAAACAGGTGGCACAGGAATCCCTTCAAGTGGAGGTAGTGTTCGTGTTATTCGAAAAGAGTCGGGCGATTTCTCCTTTAAAATAAACAGGTTAAATAAACAGAGGATGTTTTTAATATTGATATAAACTGTTCTCCAGTTGCTAAAAATATTTAAGAAAGAGACTTCAAAGTTGCCCACTGTCCCACATTCATTTTTAAATAATCCCCAAGAACTCAAAAATGTTTTGTTCTGTTCTCTCTGTATCTAAATTGCTCTAAATTGTTAAGTTAGAAGCCTGTTTTTCACATGATGGGGAAAAGCGTATATGTATTTTCTCTGCTAGGAAACAAAAAATCAGTCATGAGGCCTAAACAAAAAGAGTAACTCCAAAACACTGATATTTCTCAATCTTTCTATATATGCTTTTTCATAACAAAAAGTCAAACTTAACCTTTTTACTTCAAAAGGAAAATGTTTTGGAACTTAATTTTTGTAAAAAAGAATGTCCCCTTTAAAATTATTTGACATTTTTTTTTAAATATTGTTATTGAAATAATCATTTTAAAGCTGAATGAGAACCTCTAAATCTCAATGAGAAAGAACACTCCCTATCTCGAACGGAAGTCCTTATTTCTGTTTCCTACATTTCATTGTTTATAATGGATAACCTTCCACAGCTCACGAGGTATAGCCAACAGATAAAAAGCAAAGTAGAATCAATGCACATAGAGGTGAGAAAACAATTCAGCATTCAACGTGAAGAGCTGAGATAGGCCTCTAAAAGGACGCTTTGTATCCTTGCTTTGTATCCACTCTCTGTAAGTCAAGGTTATCCATGATCATTTGAATTTTCTCATTTGTGTGTGTAACAGCTTAACTCTGAATTTGCTTCAAGTTTGTAAGCCTGAAACTCTAACCATTTTATTTAGTAAATCTGTCTTAAAAGACCCTTCTTTGATTTAAAAAGAAAATGAATTTTTTTGTTTTCTTTGTAGTGCCACGATATAGAATTGGCCACAATTTGTACCCTCTCTCGTCGCCGCACACGTGCTGATAGAGTTGTTTGCAAAACATTCCCTGAGTTCAGATTGCTGAGGGGCAGAGAAGCCTCTGCATGGAAGCAAGCATCCTTAACTTCCTCTAACTCAATTTCTTCTGTGCCACCAAGTCTCGGAACGGCAAAAACTAGCATGTGACATCCACCACAAGACACCTGCAGCATAAAACCACAGATAAATCAATCAACACTGGCTTCAAATGCAAATGGGTTTTTAACAGTTGGCAGCCACAAAACGTTTACTTAATGGTAGACTTCCTAGGTAGTCAGTCAGTCAGTCTGTCTGCCCCCCTCCCAAGTTACATACGCACACACGGATGGCAATATATATATTCTTTAAACACTGCAATTGAAAATGAGAACAAGTTTAACATACCATTTTACTTCCAATTTAGTAGAGTATAGAGAAAAAAACTATTTGGCACATTACATTTCTCCTAACTAGTTAGAAAATGTTATTTTAATTTGGGAGCAACGCTAACACCTTGAAAAAATTACTCCAAGAAGTTCTACTTAGAAAAAAGTGATCCAAGCATAAATCAGTCTCTTGGGGAAATTAAATCTCCAAACCTTTTTCTTTACATGAACACTTTTTTTATTTTAATGCTTCAAAGTCCTTAGAGTGAAAGGTAAGCATGCACAATGGTGCAACAATGAAAAATGAAACCAACATCCAAAGGATTTTCAGAAATAGCTGATTTTCAATAAAATGCCTAAACCACCATTGTGTAGCATTTGCAAGACACAGATTTTTAGTATCTTTATAGTGTTCAACGTGGTGGTTATAAGAATAGCATACTCTGAACCTTTACTTCATAATATTTTGAAATTATTTTCAAATAATATTATTTCTTTTTTAATGTTTACTTATTATGCTGAGAGAGAGCACAAGCAGGGGAGGGTCAGAGAGAGGGAGACACAGAATCCGAAGCAGGCTCCAGGCTCCAAGCTGTTAGCACAGAACCCAATGTGGGGCTCCAACTCAAGGACCACGAGATCATGACTTGAGCCAAAGTCGGACACTTAACCGACTGAGCCACTCAGGGGCCCTGAAATTATTATCATTTCAAATAAGACTCAGTAAGATCTAATTCAACAAATATTGACAGTGGACTACTGTCAGATACTCTGCTGGGCACTGGCAGAGGCCACAAAGCTTCCAGGCATGGCACTGTTCTGGCTCTCAAGAGACACAGGAGAACGAAGCAGAAGAGTCCAGATTAGGGCGAAAAGGAAGATGCTGACAGGAGGGAAAGTAGGAAAGGGACAGATTTTCCAAGTGGCATGATGTCTGACGTTTGGCTTTTAGGAAACGAGTATACTGATTAGATATAGGCATGATATTCTTTTATACAAACATAAAATTCCTTAGTTTCTATGAAATACTGAAACTCAAGTATTACAATATGAAAATGTAAACATGGAAATGTGGTACCCTTACCAATTGAGCTATAAATCTCAAAAAATGAGAGCACAAAGTGGGAAGGAACTGATTGGTAAAGTTCTCCAGTCCAAGACCTAATTTTCCATATCGACCATCTCCAAAAGTATACATAAGACCTATATCTAAAATGCAAAAAAAGAGAGAATTATAAAAGCCTTACTTATATGGATCTATTTGTAAATAGACAGACATATTTACTTACATTGCAATTGTGATTTTCCCCCCTCAAATTCTACACCACATTTACTCTGATTCACTGATATTTCCACACCCTATGTGGTCTCCGTGGTCCTGCACATAACGTTAGGCAACAGATACTCTGAGAAAAATCATTAAGCCCTTGGCGGTTTGTGAATTTGAAGCCCGGTCGTGTGAGGCACTGTGTGCAACAGCAGCAACCCAGCGGGAGCGATCTTGTGATGTGCGCCATACTCTCAAGGGGAAGGAGATTTTTGTATTCTGAGTCCCCTATGTTCCAATACAACCTATTTTTCCCCCTCAGGCCACTGATTACATCAGGGTTTCTCAACCTGGGTACCACTGACATCTGGTGTCAGGGAATCCTTGGTTGTGTGGGTCTGTCCTGTGCTTTGTGGAGTGTTTAGCAGCATCCATAGCTTCTCCCTACTAAATGTCCAGAAAACACCCTGCCTCTGCAGTTGGGACAAGAAAAAAATGCCTCCAGACACTGTCATGTGTCCCTGCAGGACAAAATCACCACCGGTGGAGAACTACTAGCTTGGACCAATCCAACTGTCTCTTTTACTAATTCGGTCCCTGGGCCGTGGAATGCCCCTGAAGGAAGTGCCGTAAACCAACCAGGTGGACTAGTCCCTATACCAATAACCGAGGACCCCTTTGATGATGGGGAGACATCTGGCTGCTTCTCTGCAGTTAACCCTTTGCCCATATGCACAGCGGCTATTCTGAACCTTTGCTCCTCTTCTCAAGCCCTCCTTCACACTTTCTCCCTCAGGTGGGGGAAAAGGTCATGGAAGCAGAAGGAAAGGGGGGCAGGAGGGGATTTCTTTCTAGTGTGGGGGTTAGGAAGGCTTTCAAGCTGAAACCTACAGGATGGTTAGGATTTTAGCTGCAAGAAAGGAGCACATCCAAAGGCTCTGAATCAAGAGAAAACATAACACAGTCAAGAAGCTGAAAGGCAACTAATGGAAGGAGATGAGTCTGAAGAGGTAAGAAGAAACCACACCACAGAGGACCCAATTAGTTCATATTAAGAATTTTTAAACTCTATCTTAAGGGCAATAAACTGAATGAATGGTTTTTAAAAATTTTTTCAAAATGTTTATTAATTTTTGAGAGAGAGAAAGAGAGAGAGAGAGAGAGAGAGAGAGAGAGAACAGGGGAGGAGCGGAGAGATAGGGAGACAGAATCAGAAGCAGGCTCCAGGCTCTGAGCTGTCAGCACAGAGCCCAACGCAGGGCTCGAACTCACAAGCCGCGAGATCATGACCTGAGCTAAAGTTGGACACTTAACCGACTGAGCCACCCAGGCGCCCCTGAATGAATGGTTTTGAGCTAGGACATGTTAAGATCTCATTTGGGAACTTCTAGTTTAAGAGGGCAAAGTAATGTCATCCTAAGAAAATTCAAGAGAACTAAATGAAAAATGAGAAATAACATTATGCAGTAAAGTGTCAAGTTCAAAAACCATAAATAAGCAATAAGCAGTATTTACACCCTGAATTTAGACTCTTATAATACTTAGTATTAGCTAATTTCTTTTCTTTAGATACCCTCCTTATCATCCTTTTCCCTTCTTCCTCTTCTTTTGACCCCTCATTTTTTTATCCAAAGTGCTTTTTAGGCTCTATGTTTTAACTTGATGATCTATAGCCAGAAAAAATAAACTCTGATCCAAGCTACTTTATTGTACTTCCAGCTTGAGAGCTGTTTAAAACATAAGCCACTGGCTACATAATGGGGAACTGGCAAGAAATTACAGATAACTCACTACACACCTCTCATTAGTCCTGGAAGAAAAAAATTCCTAACACCTGCCCCCTGAGGAGGCTTCATGAGCAAAAAGACAAACCAAGTTAATGTTCAATTATTTGTGCTATGACTTCTTCCATCAGGAGGAAAGGTAGTATCAAAATTTAACCAACTAGTCTAATTGTATGTTAGATGATCCATAAAAAGTATGTATTTACCATCTATGGCAATTTAGAGTTGATGAAAAACAGCAGTAAGGACAGTTGATGAAAAACTGACATAAAGACCCTGCAGTAAGGGATACATATCAACAACCCTTGTGGGACCATGAATGAATAATAATTCTTTATGTTCTATATAGTTTGATTTCATGCTACATTAAAAAGGACATTGGTACTTGAAAATGGGCAGGTAGTTCTCTCTGAAAGGCTCTTCGGGGAAGAAGGGCAATGTACGGTAGTACATTGTGTTTGCAGATTACCAGTTCCCCCAACTAGATATCATTAGATGAGCTTCATTTAGCAGTAGCTTTTTTAGAAAGAAGGAAACAAATGTGGAAATACCAGTATCTGGTTTATTTCAAAACACTGTCTGATTTCTGCCTTTTTATGTTTGACTTCATTTTTAGATAGAAATGTGAGCCAGAAAGACTGAAATTACAGAGGCTTTTGTTCCAAAGCAATGATAATTGTGCAGTGTATCAATTATCTACAGGTAAAGTAAGGGAGTCATTTCTAAGGGAGAATCTTATATTGAGTCCATATTAGCAGCACATGGTTTCTAAGGTTGAGAAGTAGGCCCAAAGCAGTCTCCATGGATGATGGAGAAAGTACAGAGCGAAAGATCTCGAGGACTCAGGTGTCCACTTAGCAGCCTTTGAGGTGCCCTTCGATCACTGGGGAGAAAGTAGCAGAGTCACTCCTGAAAACGCCTCCTAGTGGCAAAAGGTTCGTAGGAACCGACTCAGCCAGAATATAGCTGTGTCTGACTGAACGTGGAGACTCTTTTATAGTAGGTTCTTTCTTATAAGACTTTTTCCTCTGGCCTGAGCAGAGTTAAGAGCCTGCAAACTGATGCAATTTCAAAAAGATTCCAGCTTTCTGCCAGAGCAGAAAGTGCTACTATAGCACTGACTTGTTTTGAGGTTCTAAATCTTTGGATCATTTACACTGATTTTAAATTGAACAAATACTAAAAAAGAGTTTACAACTTTACACTTTGGCATATTAAACAAGAACTTCTATTTTGTCAGTTATTGATTCCTTTGCTTAAGTTAGATACAATCATTCCACATAGTTTTTATTTTGTACTAAAACATACCCAGTTCTATAAATATGTAACAGAAATTCTCATCTGTACCTGTTATCAGAGCTGTGTGATTTTCTCCACAGGAAATAGAACTTATTTTCTGATCCTTAACATGCTCAATGACTTTGGGTACTGAAGTTTCGAAAAGAAAAGTACCAAGACCCAGCTGACCGAACTGTCCCAGCCCAAAGGTATACACGGCTTTCTCTGAAAGGGAATGAGCAAATAAATATAAGAAAAGGACTGCAGGGAAGCAGACACAGTCACCATTATAGCTAGAAAAACTGTCACAATCAAACTTTCATGATGAAAGTTAAGTGCCTCTGAAATACCCATATAAGAATGCCTAATACCTAGGTACACATTCTCAATGACAAAGGAAGAGAAAAATGACAAGGCACACAATTCTAAAAGTTAGGGCATGGGCCTGGTTTTATCTTTTACGTATAACCATAAGAAGAATTGCTAAAGACACATAACTCAGTGAACTACCTAACACGTCCTTATAATTAGCACTCAGCTTTTTAAAAATAGCATCAGTTGTCATTAAGCTAATTCCTTTCATTGCCTTAAAATAAAAACGTGAGTAGTGTTTCCTCCAGAAAAACTCCTTACTTCTCAAAAGTAGTTTAACAGAGTAATATATTTTGTAAAACAATTTCAGAGGAGAATTTACATGAGAATTACAAGTCACCAGGGGCGCCTGGGTGGCTCAGTTGGTTAAGCATCTGACTTCAGCTCAGGTCATGATCTTGGGGTCCATTGAGTTCGAGCCCCGTGTCAGGCTCTGTGCTGACAGCTCAGAGCCTGGAGCCTGGTTCGGATTCTGTGTCTCCCTCTCTCTCTGCCCCTCCCCTGCTCACACTCTGTCTGTCTCTCTCTCTCTCAAAAATAAATAAACATAAAAAACCAAGTGCCTATCTCTTGCTGGCCGATAATCACTCTAGCTTGCGCAGGCTGAGATGAGCCTGGGAAATGAAGCCATTTCGGCAGCCTGAATCAGGCTACACAAGTTTTGCTCCTTACCCTATTGGGTTCGCTCTTGGGTACTTGGATGATTAGCAATGACAACAGTTTCCATTTTTTAAAAAATGACCTAAGACTCTTTTAACTAAGGACGTTACATTTCACAACTAATATATTTTTGGTCATATCACCTTTGTAACATTTAACAATGTAATTTGACGCTGATTAAGAATACCCTATTAGGAAAACCAGTTTTATTAGCTTCCATATTATTCTGATTTCTCAGAATACACTTGATCTCATGACTAGTAGCTTGCTGCCATGTACAGAACTTGAGTTTGTCCAAACATAATCTAGAGAAGTTAAGGTAAGTTCTTACTTCCCTTGGGATCCAGACTTCACTATGGACCCCATCTTATAAGCAGGCCTGTTTTGTTTGTCGGGAACGCTGTGGATGACATACCAGATTACATCTATCACTCTGTCTCACTCAGTGTATCCCAAGTTCCAGGCTGACACTTTCTCAACAGGAGTCCACTGTCGCCCTGATTCTAAGAAGAAACTAATCATACCTTCACTACAACCAGTAGTTTCATTTTCTAACCTATTACAGTCAATGTAGAAACATTATGTTTTAAATAAATTCATCAGCAATAAAGTAATTGAAATTACCTTTAAAGTATTTTAATGAATGATACCCAAACAGCTTTTAAGATCAGAGTTACAGACAAAAGGAAAAAGAATGCTAGGGAGGGACCCCATAGAATCACCTAATCCAAGCCCTTTCCTTTAGTGAAGGGAATGGTCTGGAACAGATGGTTAGCTATTATTTCCTTTAAGGTCTTGCACAGTATTCTATAGCTCTCAAGTATTCAATTTAGCACTTAGTCAACGATAATCAATACATGCTTCGGGTCCATTTCTTCATCAGTTAGGACTAAACATTTCTTTCCACACTGTACTCCGGGACACAGGTTTCTCACCAGGGCTGGATCATAATAAAGCTGTCACAGGTCCGTGGAGATATGTGAAAAACAGGTAAAGTAGTGACTTTTCCATACAGATAAATGTATATAATTTAAGAGAGAGTTTTACAATAGAATTGAGAGCTTATTAATATTTGTTTTGAAATGCCTCTTATTTATGGTATAATGATGGAACGCTTACATTTTTTATGCAATGTCCATATTTAGCCAAATGCAAATCAGAACATGGCAACTGTCTTTTGGTCCTTGTATTCTTTTTTTTAAAAATTTATTTATTATTTATTTATTATTTATTTATTTTTGAGAGAGAGACAGAGTGTGTGAGTGGGGGAGGGACAGAGAGAGAGGGAGACACAGTATCCAAAGCAGGCTCCAGGCTCTGAGCTGTCAGCACAGAGCCTGACGCGGGCTCGAACTCGTGGACCACAAGATCATGACCTGAGCTGGAGGTGGACACCTAACTGACTGAGCCACCCAGGCACCCCTGATGGTCCTCCTATTCATTTCACAAAATTAAAAATTTTGAATATGAGAACTTTACTGCTCTATGACATCCTGAAGGCTGCAAGAATCTAGAGAGAACAATTTCTGGCAGCAAAGTTTTTAACCTCAAAATTAAATCCACAGAAAGGTAAATTTCTATAATCCTGCAAGAAAATATCACGCTTCAGTGCATTTTTAAATTTTAAGTATAATTAAAAGTATTATGGATTATCTGGGTGCTCATTTTCTATAACAGTATTTTATAATATATGGCTGAATGACATTATTATTATATAATCAATATTTGTGTCCTTTAGAATAAGCTTCAGTCTCCTAATAAATTCTTTCTATAATCTTTGTAGAAACTATACAAAATATATGACATATAAAGAATAAGTTGTATTTCTGCCTATAGAATACATTTTCAGATAATTTATAAAGATTAATTTAAAAGTTTAATTTCTAGAATAAATCTTTTTTTTTTTTTTTTTTTTTTGGAGAGAAAGAGAGAGAGAGAGAGAGCATGTGCACAGGGCAGGGGCACAGGGAGGAGGAGAGGGAGAGAGGCTCCATGTCCAGCACAAAGCCAGATGAGGGGCTCACTCTCACGACTGGAAGATCATAACCTGAGCTGAAATCAAGAGCTGCACATTTAACTGACCGAGCCACCCAGGCTCTGCTAGAATAAATCTTTCCAAAAACATATGAAAATTCATTCTGTTAGCAGAAATTCAAAGAAATCTTAAACCCCAGAATTATTTCCAAAATTCAGAGTGGAGGTCTTGGAAAAAAAATATTTCTAACCTGGAAAAAGGACCCCATCGGGGCACTGTAATTCTGGAAAACCATAGCTTAATAAGCATGACTGGGATTTAGACCAAAAACTTAAGGCAAAGTGATAGAAGGGAGGGAAATCTAAAGGTAAAATGTTGCTCAATCACCTTGCAACATTAAGCAGATCATCTGAGAATTGGATATTATTCAAAATTTGTCTAGAATGCTAACTTTGGGTTACTTGACGATTAAGTGGTAACTTCAGAAACTGTTCATTTCTTTTTGACCAAAAAAAACCCATAATTCACTGACTGTATTACCTGTGTACTACTCGTCATAAAGAAATCTGATGCCGAACAAATTTAGGGGCAGCAATTTAGTAAGTGTATTATCAAGAAGTACATATATTTCACCGGATTGACTAGGATCCTGAAAAGTGACATGTCATACCAAATACGAAATTCAAAAGCCAAAAGTGACATTGCGTTTAAGGCTGTAACTTTCTTTTATTATCTAGAATTTAAAACTTAACATTTTTTGATGAATTACTATAACAGAACATAAAAATCACAAAGAAATTACCAACTTCTACATTGTGAATATCACAAAGAAAAGAATCATCAATGACATGTAGAAAATAGCATGAACAGAGAAAAGAAAATGTTTCAGGAAAAATAATGTCAATTTTATTATTTTTTTTGTTTAAAAAAAAATTTTTTTTAATGTTTTTTATTTATTTTTGAGACAGAGAGAGACAGCATGAATGGGAGGGGCAGAGAGAGAGGGAGACACAGAATCGGAAGCAGTCTCCAGGCTCTGAGCCATCAGCCCAGAGCACGACGCGGGGCTCGAACTCACGGACCGCGAGATCGTGACCTGAGCTGAAGTCAGACGCTTAACCGACTGAGCCACCCAGGCGTGCCCAATAACGTCAATTTTAGATAAATATGGAATATATATACACACACGCGTGGGCGAGGAAAACGGTCCTTGAAAACAAGCTAAAACAATGTTATCTGCTGCCGTTAAAGGTGTTAAGATCATGAAAATGTCCACTATTCAAACAAAAGATTCAAAACAATTCAAAAAGATTCATTTTTTTCTACTTACAAATTTCTTCCATAGGCCAGGAATGTGTGTTAACGATGGAAATCAAAGGTGGGGATCTTAGTAAAAACCAGATGCAAGGCCAGCCTATGTGAGGTATCTCAGACGGTCAAGCTCATAGAAGCAGAGACCAGAATGGTGGTTGCCAGGGTTGGGAGGGGAAAGCACTGCAGCTTATCAATGGGTACAAAGTTTCAGTTGCGCAAGATAAGTTCTAGAGATCTGCTGTGCAACACTGTGTCTAGAGATAACGATACTGTATTACAGACTTAAAAATCTGTGAAGAGGGTAGATCAGGTGTGAAGCTTTCTCATCACAATAAAAGAAAATGAACGTAAATGTTTTTTTCATTAGCCAGCACAGAAAGTTGGGAACGCAGCAGCGAGTTCCACACGTACCTGTGAGAACCACTGTGTGCCCTCCACCACAAGCTACCTGGACCACCTTCTCGGGAATTCCAGGCACCGGCTGGGGCATCCTGTGGTTGCAAAGCAGCTGATTGGGAAGACCTAACTTCCCACTCTCTGGTTCTCCAAACGTGTACAGTTCTCCCTCCGCTATTGAAGGAAAAGAACAGTAGTCAATGACGACAGACCTACGGACAAAATACTGGTCTTTGAGGTACACGTTCTCACGTTCAACCAAAAATGCATTCAATGACAACTGGATAAATTTAACCTTTCTTGAGATATTTTTACTGCATGGTAAGGAAATAAAGCTAAGGTTTTCTTTTCCCCTTGATTATTCTAACCCAAAATGTTCATGAATTCACAACCATCACTACTAATGAACTAGAAAAGGATTTTAGCTCTTTCATAAGACATAGAGAAGACCATCTTACTTCCACTTACTTTTAGTAAAGCAAAACGACTAGACATTAAGCCCACATAGGGACATGGATTTTGTCTTGTCCATTTTGGTATTCCAAGAACCTAGCAGTGTCCAGTATATGAAATATTTAATGAATACTTGTTAAATGTTTTATGAAATTTGTTTTAAAAAACTCATTTATGTGTGAAGTAAATATGCTGAGTAAGCCTTAAGATAGCAGATTTTACTCAAGTAGATGGCACTTCCTCCAGAAAGATTCTCTTATCAAGGAACTCTTGATGTTTAGTCACTGTCTTGTCCGTACTAGTAGTCTTGACTTGCTTCTGCTATACTTATCACACTATGACTATGAGCTTCTTGAAGGCAGGTACATTTTTTTTTACCCATTTCTGTAAATGGATAATAATTGAATTCTACAAGGCAGGAACTTAAAAATCTTTGTAGATATATAATGTAATCTGACACAGAACATATCACCGCTGGTGTGAGCAAAGAGGGAACACGGTACATCTGATTGCTTATCACTTGCATGTCTCCAAGAGAACCACGATTGACTACGGACCAACCCCGGGGAACGAGGCCCTTGGAGTATTCTTTGTTAGTGCTTGACATTTTTGTTTTGTATACCTGAGGCAGCGATTTATGCCAGCGTGGGTCCTTAGGGCACCTGGTTTCATTGTCGAGGGACCTGAGTTTCAGTTGCTGTGACTACTTGCCAGCAGGTTATACCTACACTGCCAGCCCCCCACAAAGAAGCCTCAGGCCCTGAGAATACAGTGGGCTTCTCTGGGCAGGGACATCACACACACATCCCTGTAGCTCACTGCCAAAGAGAAAGCACGTCCTGTGCAGCCTCAGAAGAGAAAGGACTAGGGAGCGTATGCTAGACTTCTCTGGAAGACAGGTATCTTCTTCCAGCTGCTCCTGCTCTGTATCCTTTGCTGTAATAAATATTAGCCGTGAGTATAACCTGCTATTGAAGCTTGAGAGTCCTTCTAGTAAATCAGAACTTAGGGAAGTTGTGGGACATGCCTGGTATGCACCACTTAAAACTTGATCAAATACTACAAAGATAGTTGTACCAGTTTTCTGGACTGATCAGCATAGAAAATCAAGTAGCAAACGCTGGCATAGAAGTGTCCCATATGTCAGCTCCCTTCCTCTTTTCTCATGCCTCTTTCCTCTCCCGTGAAAGGAGTCACTAAGTCCAAATGAGTTTCTTTCCACTTCTGTCTATAAATTTCCTGCTGCTCCTCACATCTTAACATGGGTGAATTGTATGGTATGGGAGCTACGTGTCAATAAAGCTGGTTTTGTGTCTGTTGACTTAAAACAATTGTTTTTTCATTCCAGCCAGTTAACGTACAGTGTTGTATTAGTTTCAGGTGTACTATATAGTGACTCAACACTTCCATACATCACCCAGTGCTCATCACGACAAGTGCACGCCTCAATCCCCTCCACCTATTTTACCCATCCCCACCCCCTCCACCTCCCCTCTGGTAACCAGCAGTTTGTTCTCTATAGTTAAGAGTCCGTTTCTCAATTTGTCTCTTTTTTTCCCCTTTGCTCATTTGTTTCTTAAATTCCACTCAATAAAGCTGTTTTTAAAAAGGCATAAATACAAACAAAACAAAAATGCTCAGTGTAATGCCTGCTGGTTATGACGAGCAATTCCCCTTGTTTTCCTACTGGCCAAAGCAGAGTTTGCTCATAACATTGAATCTGGCACTTTTATTAAAATCTAAATATAAGACAATGCTTTTGCCTGGGGTTTTTGTTTGGACTGTTTTTCCATTTGTGTGCTCTTTTTGTTTGTCTCATAAAGTGAGCACAGACTAGAGCCACCCCACAAGCCCAGAAACTGCCAGTAAGTTGGTAGGTTGCATTGCCCCAAGGAACACAACTAATTGTTCATTCACTCCCTCCCTCATTCGGTGATATTTATTATTAGCTTGTTCGAGACACAAGCTGATATAGTGGTGAACAATGCCAGGTGAGTTGGGAGTTTGCCCTCTCTTGGTACCATGATGCTACCAAGTCATTGGTAGATCTGGAGCCACCGGGATGGGCCAATAAGCACTTTCTAAATCTGAATCTGACGTGCATGAAAAACGGAGTAAATGTATAAAACAAAGATTTAGAGATATGTAAGAGGGGCCACAAAACTACTTCTTCTAGGTGTTTTCGTGCTTAGAAAAACCTCTGATAAGATGGAAGGATCATACTTCAATACTCCTGGTGTAGGTGCAGATGAAAACATTTTAAATATTTTAACTACGGCAGAAAGGGTTGCCAGGGAGCCCTGGAAAGGGAGAGACTGTGGATACTGAGCAAAGTCCCAGCAAAGGAAATCATATCCCATATTGAGCAATCTTCTTTTTTCATCTACTCTATATCCTTGCTCTCACAGTGAAAGCCTGGGACTCTCTTGCTGAAATAAAAGCAAATTATCAGGACAAGAGTAGAGTAGGTCTAAGTATACAGGCAAATGCACCCAGGGGAAACCGGCCCATAGGTCTCATTTCCAACGCCAAGGAATCCAAGAAGTTTGAGAACCAAAGTTGAGAAGAGTTTCTAACATCTGCATTTTGTTTTTCTCACAGACCTAATATTCACTGAAAAGTTAGCCTGTCGGAGTGAGTTTGAAATTATAAACCCTCATCACTAAAATGGAGAAACACTGTGACCCAAAGCAGGCCAAAATTATTTCATTAAATAGACGGCCATGGCCTCATTTCCACAGAACTGTAGAATGTTAGCTCATTTTATTATTGAGTAAACACTTAGAAATGGGAGAGACCATGATAAATCCAAAATGTCCTTTCTTACTTGTTACAAAAGCTGAATGGTAATATCCACAAGAGATCCAGGAAATAGGCTTCCCAACGGTCACTTGCTGAGGGACACACACATTAGTTACATCTTTCAAACCAATTTGCCCTTCAGAATTGTCACCCCACATAAAAAGCTCGCCATCCTCTATAAAGAAAACACAAGGAAGAAGGTTTTAAGAGGTAGCAATGCTATCAAGTCATTCTATTTCCAACACACCATTGATTTTTTAATTTAGAAAAACTACGTGTCTTGAGAGAAAATGCTAAGGTATTCACACCAGCTAGCCACTTAAGAGTTCAATTTCTATTATGAAATGCTTCTATGAGGTAAAGGACAGAGAATAATGTGATGCAAATCGTGTCCATATCTTGATCTCACTAGCAAAGACAGAGTGTTTTTCCCTACAAGAACCTTTTCCTAGTCTACCGTCTCTAAACAGAAAATGGTTCCTCCTTCCAAGCAGTCTGCCTGCAACTGAATGACAGCATGACTGGCACTGGACATCTCCTGGGCAAGTCCTAGGTCAAAAGGGCCTGGAGGACCTTGCTCTTGAGAGCACTGTGAGAAATGAAGTTTTAAAGGAAGACAAAAATACATAGAAATATATTTCACTTTTTTAATATAATTTATACTTGAAAACATGTAACACAGCTCCAGAGAATTAGGACATACAGCATCTCTGAAACACATTAGCTTATGTGCTTTCTGACAAGGGTTTCGATGGAAGAAAAAGTTAAGCTGGGTATGATACTTTAGAAAGTAAATTATCAAGACCTATATCTGTTCATTAAATTGAAAATTTTTTAAATCTCTGAAGTGGTGTAATAATGAGGCAAATAAAAGGAAAACTGAGAACAAGAACCAAAAGAAGGATGTCAAATTGCTAAGTGGACGGCAGACAGAGACGGAGGCGTGGGGCTGCGGCTCTGAGCCTGGCCTTCCTGACAGCCAGGAGCCGGGCGGGAAGTCACCGGCTCTGCCGACAGGAGCCCACAAGCCTGCCGGCAGCTCCCTCACAGGCACCAGGGAGATCTTGGCTCCAATTGTGAAGACATTTCTCAGATGGGCTTTTGAGAGGGTGGCCAGAGAGATACAATGACCGTTACAGACTGTATTTTAATAACATACATCCCATAGATTTCCATGTTTCTGATAGCAACTTCATTAAGCTGCAAATAAAACTTTCACTATACAATGAAGATAGTATTTAAGAACATCTAAAGGAGTAGATGGATGGCACAGCAGCTAAGTGTTGACGTCTGACTCTAAGCACAAAACTGTAATATATGTCATGACTCAAAGTTCGATTTTAAGTGTCTTCCGAAAACACAGTTAATGAAAGAAAACTAAATAGCAATGCTGTTGTCAGTTTACTGAGTTGGTAAAACCTGGTCTAAGGGAAAGGGATGGATCCCAGCTTGAAATGGAACAAAGTCTCACCAGTTAGTGCAGCTGAAGTGTTCGATCCAGCAGAGAGCTGTTTAATCTTATGCTGGGAAGTAAAAAAACTAATTAGATGAAAAGTGTTTCTCTCTTCGGTGTCACCAAGTCCCAGCTGTCCTTCATTATTTCCTCCAGCTGCATACACTTTGCCTCCTTCTGCACACGGAAAAGAAAACATCAGCATACCAGAGTCACCATCTTTACAAGATGGGCCAGTTACCAGATATTTCTTCTGTTAACAGTGAAGAAAGATGAAAGCTGACATTATCCTACAATTTGCTGAACTTCAATTCATTGTCAAAAACGAAGCAAAACAGGCAGGGTTATATATTTTTGTGAGATTTCCTAAATCAGTCTAGAGCTTAAGTAGCAATTGAAATGCACAGAATGTGGGGAATATATTTCCTTGCTAATGCAGCAGTTTATTAATTCAGAACAAAAAAGGGGAAAGTAATTCCCAAATTAGTTTATAATCCAAATTTAACTATTTTAAAAGAGATGTGGTTCATTAATTTTAACTTCCATGCCCATTAAATTTAAGATATAATATGTAACAAGTAAAATGAGGCAAATCCACAAAGAATATAATTAGAAACATGAAAACTCTATGTTGTGTAATTATTTTAATTTTCAAGCTAAATAGGAAGGCAGTATAGTATTGTGTTTAGGACAAAGGACTGGAGAGCCAGATTTCCTGGGTATAAATGCCAGCTTGCCACTTACCAGCTGTGTGACCTAGGGCAAGCTATACTTAACCTCTCAGTGGCTCATTTTCCTCCTCTGTAAAATGGGGCTAAAAATGCTGCCTACTTCACAGAGTTGTTATAAAGATTAAATTAGCTGACATAAAATTCTTAGAACAGCACTTGGCTCATTGTAAGTACTATATAAATGTTTACTTCATTAATTATGAAGTATATCATGCCTAGATAATAAAAATTGCCAGTAAGCTCTAAAGTAGTTTTTTAAAAACATACATGCATTAAAAATTAGTCATAAAAATGCACGTGAAATTAAATTATAGGGGAAACTGAGGGCAAAATCAGCCTGAATCAGTAAAAATTTAAAGAATTTTAGGAAAAAAATGAAACCCAACTGAGGAAGCAAGACTAGCTTTCAAATGGAACATACTAGAAGGCCAAGTGGAATAGGACCACACAATTTAACACATATGGCATGAACAAGAGCTGGTGGAATGCTAAAGCAGTTCAGAGAGCTGCATGAGTCAAAGTTGAATAGCCATGGAAACTTCCATGGAAGAAGAATTATACTTATCTTAAACGGTAAGAACCTGAATAAGAGAAGGACATTTCAGCAAGGAAGAAGTATGAATGAGGGCACAGAGCCCAGGAGAAGCTGGAGGCAGTGAGAATAACCTGAACACAGAAGGGAGGTAGGAAAGGAGGTTCGGTGATAGGTGCCTGGGTTTCCATTTGTTCCTGCAGCATTTGTTTGAAAAGATGACTTTCTTCCCCATTGGATTATCCCAGCACCTTTGTGAAACGTTAGTTGGGCATATGCGCGTGGGTCTACTTCTGGACCGTTTTGTTCTGTGAATCTTTGTCCCTATTTTTGCAAATGGCCCACTGTCTTGATTACTGTGGCTTTACAGGTCTTGAAATCAGTAGTGCTAGTCTTCCAATTCTGTTCTTTTCTAAACTCTTTTGGCTATTCTAGGTCCTGTGCTTTTCCATATAAACTTTAAAATTACCTTGTCACTTTCTACACACACACACACACACACACACACAGTTTGGATTTTGATTGGAATTGTGCTCACATTAATAGCCTTTCAGGGGCGGCTTCCACTAACCCTCAGAAAAGAGGGAAAGGCAAGACCAGGAGCAAGTGGCCCTTGAGGTGTGCACACAAGTAAGGAGATCTGCCCCTTGACATAATCCAAGAAAAGAGGATTTTCTTCAGCCATTTAACATTGAAATACATATTTTCAAAGGCAAACAAGTATACCAACCATTTACATTTTTAAAAATCCTAACCTTACTGTTGCCAAGGTACCATTTCTATTAATTTTACAAAGTCACAAATGTTACTGCAGTGCGACCTCAGTCCTCAGATAGGGCAGGAAGTCGTACAGATTGAATACTACACCTGTTGAGACTAGGGTGTGGTTCCTTCCACAGGCAGCGAATTTCACTTTTTCAGGTTTTAAAGCTAAAAATACAAAAAGATAGGACAATTAAACTATTTTATGGTTATGAGAATGATAAATAACCCAGGTCCAAGGGTAACTAAGCAGTAGAAGTAAGATTTAAACCCAGGCCTGTTGGACTCCCGAGTTGATGTTGACGAATGAACTGAAAGTTTTCAGAACTGGCCGTGCATCAGAATAACCAGCGGAGCTTTGAGAATGCAGATAGCTCAGCCCCGCCCCTGGAGAATCTGCACCAGTAGGCCTGAGGTAGGGCCTAGGCATCTACATATTTTTCAAAACAGGTAATTAATAAGTACTGAGATCCACTGCGCTGTTATGATGCCTCCCACCAAGCTCATCTATTCCCTCATCTGCTATCACCATCAGCAAGGTCGCCTTCTACCTCACACAATGAGATGCTACAAGTCCCATGTTCATAGGCATACACCTATGTTAAAGTTCTTCACTCATTCATTTACATATTCAAAAAAATCTACAGAATATCCCTCTAAGTGCTTAGCATAGGGGCTGCAAAGATCACTAGGACAGAGCCTCTGGTGTCAAGGATCTCAGAGTCTAGGCAATGCTGTCACCTCATGTATTAGATATTTGAGAGTAAAGATCATAAGGACTGTGAATAAACCCAGGGTTTAGGAGACTGTGCTCCATAAATACTTTTTGACCAAGTGGAATACTGTGAAAGCTCCATAACAACTTCCATGAATAGCATGGATATGCTAAATTACACTGCAATTTGGAGCTGAAATTAAAAATTTGGCTACGAAGATAAAGAATACTGCTGGTGTCACATTCCAAGGAATCTCCATCACCACTCACACTTAGCTGATGTCCACAGGTTATAGCCAAACAGAAGTTTCGCACATAATGCCAAGAAAGCTTTGTAAAGGTATTATACGCCCCACGTTTTTGAGGACAGTCCTGATTTAAAATAGTTTGTCCTGTTCTTGTAAGGACACCAGTATTAACCAACCCCTAGTCCCAATGTCTCACTCAGTACATCTACTCACTATATACCGCAGGGTAAAGTAGAACTTCTAAAAGCAGCAATCACATAAAACCATGATGTCCATAACTTGTAACAAATGAGACAGAGCTCAAAATTCTAATATATTGTATTGGTTGTTCTTTGTATATATAATAACAGTAATATTTAAGTAGGTTTACAGACAGGCAAAATAAAAGGATATTCAAGGGCAATACTGAAGAATCATCACTTCCTTTGTGGTCTTTGGGCTTAAAATCAATGTGATGTTTAGACCCTAACATATAAAAGTAGTTCCGAATATCACATAAAAAATAAAGTTAAACACCAATAACAGCCAAGTAAATACTAGAGAATAAAAGAACTAAAGGTTTTTCTTTTTAATATGATATTAAAGAACATTACAATCAGCATAAAAGTACTGTATGCAGTTTAAATATTTCAAGCAATAAAGAAAAGACCCCAAACCTTTGACACACGTTGGCTTGCTAACAGTTGACTTCGATCCTAATCCTAACTGGCCCCAGTTGTTACTGCCAAACATGTAAAGTTTCTTATTTCCTGGTGGGAAGGAAAAAGACACAAGAAAGTGAAACATTTTTAACATAAAGTGATGAGAGATGAAGTCATCACAAAGCAATAAAAAAAGCTATACTTAAGAGTTGTATTGCTTTTCCATATTGAAACCGGTTACCTTGCCCAGGTTAAAGCGAATTATTTTAACTGTCCATCTACAGATTCTGTTAGGTGTAAAAAGTGTCTAAGGTTATACAGTAATCACTTTTGATTATATAGATACAGTAAAATAAATATATTCCAAGAAAGTAGTGTGCATAGAAAATCATAATTAAATATACTCAGGGAATTTAAAATTGAAAACACTCTCTTGATGAATCAAATTGTCAAGAATTCTCTGGTAAAAGAAAGAAAAATCACATTTCTGGTAAAGCAGAGTATATATCCAACATGTTTCAAACACAGCACATCTCTAAGATTCAGGATGCTCTAAGCCTTACTATCCTCTTTTAGGATTTCAATACTAACCTGTAACAACTGCAGTATGTTCATCTCCACAGGAAAGAACTGTAGGTATATCATTTTTAAACCAGAATTTGCTGGGAATGTTTTCGGCAAATCTAGTTTTTCCAAAAGTAAACACAGCACCTGAATCTGCAAAAACATACGACAGTTTCTATTTTACAACTTTCACTCTGCGGCCTGTTATTAAAAGACATTTTCAGTAATTTGTCTATACCGATTCCCTGTCTCCTGTCCACTTTGCTTCCACTCCAGCACTGTCTATGCTCTCTTTCTACCTTACTTCAGTCTTATTCCTCAGACTTGATTCGACTTTTATTTATGAAATCTGCTAAATTGTATATGTATTATTCATTTACGGGTGTAAAGTAAAATCAATCAATCAATCAATAAATAAGGCAGTCATCCGTTACTAAAAGTCCTGTTGTCCCCAGGTGGACCATCTGCTCCCTGGAATGAGCTGATACAACCCCTGCTGTTAACCCTGGTTAACACCTCATGGTCCAGCCCCTCAATGAAGGCTTTTCTCCACACGTGGGAACAGGACACTATTGTTTCATCATCAGCATCCTGTCAATACAGTACGTTGAGATTTAACGCTCTCAATGAATGAACACTACCTGATCTGTGTAGTATTCACAAACTACTTTGGTTCAGTACCATTTTGGAGAGAGACCAAAAATCTCTACTAGTTCCCAATAACCATTTAAACACATACACACACACCCAGATAGGCCAGATCCAGATTCTGAGGAAATCTCAAGAACAATCACACAGAAAGAAACTAATGGGTACCAAAAAGTAAAACATAGCAAACATAAGTATTAATAATAAATAATAATATATGAAAGACTAGGCACTATGAGAAATCTTTTGAGAACAACTGTGAGGCGTGTCAGTTCAAACTGATAATTGAGATGTGAGAGCCCAGGTTCTAGAACAGGCTCTGGGTTTTCCTAGAATGAATAATTTTAACTGTTTTGTCCTATTCTGGCCTTCCAGATAGCCGCCCTGATCCCCTCACCACAACACAGGGTTTGGTGGCTGTGCTCTGTCCACTGGTTTTTACTGTGAAATGGTATTGTCATTTTGCTTACTTTCTAGTATCTCTCACTAGGCTGTGAAGTCCAGGAGATCAGAAATCTAATCATGTCAGAGCCAACAGCATGGCAGAAAACACAATACATATTTATTTATTTCAGTGAATACTTGATTCTGCTGTAATCCAGTGTTATTTTAAACTCTTGTTCTTGAGCCATTAGTGGGTCAGAAAATCAATTTAGTAGGTCACGATTAGCATTTTTAAACGGATGTACTATAGAAAAGATCCGAGTGCAGACCAAGTGCTTAGAATAAGCACTACTTCATGAAACGTCTGTTTCTGCTACGCTATACATATGGGACAGGGTCACAATGTCAAACGTTATTTCTGGAACTGAGGGAAATAGTCTTCACCGAGCACTCGCTAACAGCTTTTATACCCCACACCCGACCCCCTGGTCACCCACTCTTTACTGCATTCAATACACAACTGCGTCCTGGAGACCTCGAAGGAGGTACTTTGGGAAGTTTATTGGGAGGTAAAAACCGCCCCTGCCTTCGAGAAACTCATCGAAAGCTTCTTTTAAAAGAAAGAAGAAACACAAATACCGCTTCCCCGTGCTCCCCCCTTCCTTTCTGCTCCTCTCAGTCTTGCGCCCGGACACGGCCTGAGCTCAGGACCCAGTCCCGCGGCCGCCGCCCGGGCCTTTCCCCCAACGGGGCGGCCCGGAGGCGGGACCTGGCCGCCCGCCCGCCCGCGGACCCTCCCTCCCGGCCCGCCGCCACCACCGCGGACGCGACTCACCGGGTACCACCTCCTCGGATTCCCCCATGCCGAAGGCGGTGCGGGAAGCCTGCGCCTGAACCGGAAAGGTGGCGGGGGCGACTCCGCGGGGTCTATGGCAGCTTCTCAGCCCCGACGCGGGCTGCGGAAGCCCCCCGAGTCCCCATAGCGACACCCCGGACATCGGCAACTGCCGCGTTCCCGGAAGTCAACAAACAGCCGCTAGGGGCAACGGGGGCGGAACGTTGGGGCGGGAGGCGGGGCGACCGTTGGGGAAGGGGGGGCGGAGGCCTGGCGCCGGGCGCCCGGCGCGGCGCAGGCGCAGGCGCAAACGCTGCGGGCGGGGCGGTAGAGGCCGCGCGCCCTCTGGTGGCCAGGAGGGGAGGGGCGGCCACGCCGTTCAGTGAGGATGTGGAGACCCAGGCCCTGCGGGGTCCTGTTAAGGGTAGTGACAGACGTCACAAATATCACCTGCTGTCTAACTCAGGCTGTGTGACACAGGCAAACGTCGACACACAAATGTCATAATACTAGTAATAAGTGACCATCTATAACTGTAAATGAAATAGGCACTATGTTAAATATCCACAAAAGGCATTTGTATCCCCAGCATATAAATCGAGACCTTGCATATACTAGATGCTCATTAAATCTTTATTGAATTAATGAGCCCTACTGCAGTCCTGTAAGGCAGTTAATGTTACTCCCTTTTATGGATGTGGAGGTCATACAATGGGGGAGAGCTGGGGTCTAGCTTAGCCTGCCCAACCTGTCCTTTGAGTGTTCCCCTCTGTCCTCCCACAGAAGATGGCTGAGGTGTGCAATCTGCTACTGACAGAAAATCCACAAAGAGATTCGCCAACAGCAGCACATCATTGCTTTAGAATTCATCCAGAAATGTTGTATTTTTCTACTAACTGTAGTTTCCCATTCATCATAAAACAAAGAGGCACAAAGCCATCCTCCAGGAGGAGTAAATGTATGCACATGTGGTAGTTGTGGCCACGGACTCTAGAAATAAACAAAGCTGGATTCAGGGATCTTGTGTGTACTAGAGCATGTTATTGGCTTTCTCAGGGAGTCTGATTAAAATGGGAAGGAGAGATTAAACTATGCAATACACAAACCATCAAGCGGGAGTTACCAAGAAAGTGTTTAAGGGAGAGCATTGACCTGGTGTGAGAGGTTAAGAAATGCTTCTCTAAAGAAACATCATTAAATCTAAGAACTGAAGAAGGAGAAGCAGGGAGAGGTGAGACAGCTCTGGGAAGAAAGTAAATTGTGGGCAAGGACCCATAAAAAGTGTAGCCCTTTCTAGGAGCTCAAAGAGATAACACTGGCTCATGGCAAAGTGGCAGGGTCTTGGGCCTGTTAAGGATCTGAGATTTTATCCTAAGGACAATGGGAAGCCACTGAGGGGTTTTAAGCAGTGGAGTGACAGGGTCAGCCATGTGTATTCCTGGGATCACTCTACCTGGCTGATCTGTGGGGAGTAAATTGGAGCAAGGAGGAGGGTTCAGAGGCTAGTGCAGATAACAGTGACCATGGCTTGGCATATGGTGTTCTGACAAATTTGGAGCAGGCAGATTTGAAAATATCTTAGGAGGCAGAACCAACAGGGAATGGTGTCTGACTATTGACTCTTAGGCAGTGCAGGGCTACCAAATAGCTCTTACAACAACAGCAAAGGGCCCTAAATTATTTTGGGAAAAGGTTAATATTCTTTATGAAAGCATCATAATAGTAACTATGGGAAAATAAGAATTTCTAAACACTTACTTTAGTTATGATATGCTTTAGTTGTTTTTTTTTTTTAATTTCAAAAAGAGAAAGCACATTTTGCTGCCTGAGCATTCCAGAAGGCATTGATGTAGCTCTACTCCAGGGTTTCCAACATAAGCAAATAGGGGAAGGGTGGTGCCATTCACCAAGATGGGGAACACTGAGGAAAGAAAAGGAAGGGTGGAGTAAAGTAGGTGGGGCGGAGGGAACAGTATGGTTCAGCCTTGAGCACACTAAGGCATCCATCCAACTGGAGGTGCCGAGCTGAGCAGCCAATTGGCAAGTAGGAGTCCCAGATAGAGGCACATATTTGGGGGTGCCTGGGTCTAGGAAGCCTTGGGAAAGACTTCTAGGTGAAAGACTGGCTATAAAAGTGACTATAAAAGACTGGCTATATGGTGACTATAGAAGGAAAGAAAAGAGAGGCTAGGATGAGTTGTGATGAAGGCCAATATTTAATGGCCCAGCAAGAGACGATGAAGCTAAAAAAGAGAGAGATACCACGGAGGGAGAGCTGGACAGAGTAGGGTTTCAACAGGAGGGGTGTGGTCAGTTGTCACGCGACGCTCAGAAATGAGGTAAGGTGAAAGCTGCCCACTGAATTTCGCAATGCAGGGATCACCAGTAGTGCTGAAAAGAGGTGTTTGGTAGAGTGATGGAGGAAGAAATAATACTGGAGTTGAGAGTGGGAGAAGCTGAAAGAAACAAGTGAGGGTGAACACTTTAGACACAGGAGATTGAGATGGAATAGGAGGGGACAGGAGATAGTATTTGGAGGAGGAGGAAGGGGGTAGATGGAGGGATTCTGATAAGTTTGGGGAGACTTGAGAATACTGAGGGGCAAACAGAATAGGACAGAAAACACAGGTTCAAGAGAGTGAAAGAATAACCAATAATATAAGGAAGAGATAGCATCCAGATCTCATGTGAAGGGACTAGTCTTAGCTAGAAGGAGAGACAGTATGTTTAGCATAACAAGAGGAAAGGAAGAAAGCCTCCTTGTACAATATACCACTGATATGTACATACATACACACACACATATAGTAGATTATAGCTATATAAAACTGATACATATGGTATAGGTACATATCACATACGTCATATAATATATGATGATACTATTTTCTATCTCCGAAGGTTATTGTGAGATACTAGATAATGCACATAGAACTTATACTACGGTGCCTGGACTAGAAAGTAACACTCAGCAATGTTAGCTGTTATTAATAAGGCAGAGTCATCTATGCTCCCTGTATCAGCATAACCCAGGCTATGCTGCATTGTAAGAAACACTCAAATCTCAGTGGCTTAACATGAACAAAAATGTTTTTTCCTCACTCATGCTACATGTCCAACGTGGCTCACTGGGAGGATCCTCTTTCACTGATCACTCAGGGGCCAGGACAACTGACGGAGGTTCAACAACCTTACAAAGGCACCATTGTGACTCCTGACCTCTTTGGTTGCCATAGCAGGTCAAGAGAGAGAGGAAGCAGGAAATGAAATGTTTCAGGCAACAGGTGACACGTTTGGGCTTCTTACAACCCATTGGCCTGATCCCATGAGCGGTGCCCCTGTGAACTGCAGGCAGGTGGGGAAATGTGGGAGCACCTGAGACATTCAGGGAGTGGTAAATATCTCTGCCACATCCCTATAGGCCGATGGTTTCTGTGGAATCACCTCCCTCGTGTTGGAGAAGGCAGGGAGTTCTAAGGTATAACTTTCTGACTCTTGGCTACAGTCCCGTGCTCTTTTCAGTGCCCCTTCCTAGGTGGCTAACCTCAGGAAATCATGTAGGTATACAGGAATCATCGCACGTCTGACAATATGCACAACTCTTGGATTTCCCCTATTAATTTTAGTTGTTTTTCATTTCTGGAGCATTTTGTGTCAACTTAAAAATAGAGGCATGTACAAACAAGGAAGACAGTTGACGGATCACGCTTCCTCGCCGAACCAGTTCCTTTCTTGGGGGCACTCAATGAAACTTCCAAGGCTTGCATTTTGAGTTGTATAACAATGTAGCTGCCACCACTGTTTCTTTCTTTGGACTCAGATAAACAGGTGTATCTCCACTTTGAAAACCCCACTCTGAAATCCCATAAACATCCACATTTACAAATCAGATTCTAATAGCTTCTTTGCTGAAATTTTGTGGTGCAGCTCCAGGATATATTAACTGAGGACATTTGGGTCCAAAGCCAGGGAATTTGATTTATAGAAAAGCAGCAGAAGGCAGGTGGGGACGACTATCCTATTACTCAGGGAAGAAAATTTACACTTTTCTTAATCATTTAATCTGCTATTTTAAAATCTTTAATGCACATACAAATCATCCAGTAGTCTTGTTAAAATGCAGTTTCTGATTTAGCAGATTGTGGGTGGGCCTCAGGAATCTGCAATTTTAACAAATTCCCAGCTAATGCTGACGCTCCTGGTCCATGGATCACACTTTATGTAGCGAGAGTTTAACTCATAAGCATAAGAAGTAGTTTATGGAAGCAATAAATGAACAGGCTGGTAAATGTGATTATAGACAATTTGTTGGATAAAGGATCTAGTATTCAGAGTATGTACAGAATACCAATGAAGCAGTAAGAAAAAGACAAAAATAATAAGAAATATAAAATAATCAAAGGATATTTCATTCACAGCAATAAAAATCCAAATAGCCTATAAACATATAAAAAGATATTCAACCTTATTGGAAATAAGGAAAATGCAAAAGAAGTAATAATGAGATAACATTTTACACTCATATTATTGGCAAAAATAATAACATTATTAATTTTAAGTGTGTTTGAGTATTTAGGAATATGGGACGCTTGCTAGTGAGAATGCAAATTAGTATGATCACATTATTTAAATAATTTGCCAAACTAAATAAAGTTGAAAAGGTAACTATGCCCAAAGTGTCATACATGAGGTTGTTCACAGCAGCACTGTTTATCCTAGAAAAAAGTGGAAAGACCCTAAATGTCCACCAGTAGAGGAATGGAAAGGCTGTTTATTCACACCGGAATGAATATTATATAGCAGTATAACAAAGGAGCCAGTTATACATGTATGGACATGAAGAATTCTCAAAAATGTAATGTTGAGAAAAATAACATTACAAAATGGTATGCACTATATGATGCTATTTTATCAAAAATAATTTATTTTATTAAATTTTATTTTAGAGAAAGAGAGGTGTATGAGTGGGGAGAGGGGCAGAGGAAGAGAGAGAGAGAATCTTAAAACAGGCTCTACACTCAGCATGGAGCCCGACATGGGGCTCCATCCCATGAACCTGGGGTCATGACCTCAGCTGATATCAAGAGCCACCCAGGTACCCCTGTTGAAAAAGAATTTAAACATGAAAAATAGAATATTTCTAGAGCGACATACATGCAATATGATCATTCATGGGAATGATGTACATCACATTAGGGAGAGTCATGTCTTCTGGAACAGGAAAGAAGGGATGAATGGTGGAACAAGCATCAGTAATGGTTTGCTTCTCTAAAAATAACAGAGATCTAAAGCAAATATGGCAAGGGGCACCTGGGTGGCTCAGTCGGTTGAGCGTCTGACTTCAGCTCAGGTCATGATCTCGCTGTTCGTGAGTTCAAGCCCCGCATCGGGTTCCGCGCTGACAGCTCAGAGCCTGGAGCCTGCTTCAGATTCTGTGTCTCCCTCTTTCTCTCTCTGCCTCTCCCCCACTTGTGCTCTGTCTCTCTCTCTCTCTCTCTCTCAAAAATAAATAAACATTAAAAAAATAAAGCAAATATGGCAAAATGTTGACATCTTTTCGATCAGAGTGGTGGATATGTGAGTGACTTATATTATTTTCTCTTCCTAAATGCACAATTGAAGTGTTTGTAATTAGAAACAAAACAAGTTTTCCTTTTTAAGTCAACCTGATCGAACATAACTGAAATAGAATAAATGCACCCATTTAAGTGCATACTTTGATGAGCTTTGGCAGATGTTTATACCATTATACCATGTAACCACCAGCCTAAGCCAGATGAACATTTCCTTCCCCACTCCCCCCTCCTAGGAGGAAAAAAAAAAAACATTCTGATTTTTTCATCAGTCATAGATTAGTATTGTCTTTTGTACAGCTTCTTTCAGGTCTGGTTTCTTTCGCTCAGCATAGTGTTTTTGAAATTATTTTAAGTTGTGTGTATTGGTAATTTGTTCATTTTTATGGATATACCTTAATGTATTTATCCATTTAACTATTGGTGGACCTTTGAGTCATTTCCACATTAGGGCTTTCATAAATAAAGCTGCTTTGGCTATTCATGGTTTTTTGTTTTTTGGTTTTTTTTTTTTTCGGACAAATGCCAAAACTTCTTTTGGATAGATATCCAGTGTCTATCGTCAGTTTTATGTATTATGAATATTTTCTCCAAGCCTATAGCTTGCCTTTTCCTAATCTTAAAGGAGAGAAAAGGAAAAAATAAATAAAAAAGATCTCAGCCAAAAAAAAAAAAAAATCAATGGACAAAATAGGAAGTTTGTACCAAAAAATTCAAATTTTAATCATTTGAAAAGACAGTTAACTGTATTATTAAAAGTGTAAATAAAACCATAACACTTATTTACTTTTCCTATTAAACTGGCAAAGATTAAAAAGATTGCCAGGATATAGTTAGCAGAAGAATAAGCACATTTATTCACGGTTTGTGGGAATTCAACAAAAATATGATCTTTTCGAAAGGTCATTTGGCAATATAAATTACAATTTTTTAAAAAAGGCATATCATTCTTACTCATCAAAACCATTTCTATAATAAGTTCTTTCAGAATTTTTTCCTACAGAAATATAGAAATTTGCACCAAAAATATGTGCACCAAAAATACTCCATTGTTTGTTAGAATAAAATAAATAAATAAATAGATAAAGACAGATAAATGACTTCAATAAGCTACTGAATAAGTAAATTATTGGGCTTCCACACAATAGGATACTATGCAATCATGAAAATCAATATAATAGCTTTACATGCACTTAAATGGAAAAATATCTAAGATCAAATTTTAAGTGACAAAAACAAATTGCAAAATAACATGTAGAGTATTATCCCATTTCATAAAAACTAAATTAACATATATGCATATATGGATAGGTGTAATAAACACATAGGTAAAAATATGGATCAATATTTACCATACTCTTTAGGGGGGCCTGGGTGGCTCAGTCGGTTAAGCCTATGACTTCGGCTCAGGGCATGATCTCCCCGTGCATGAGTTGGAGCCCCACGTCGGGCTCTGTGCTGACAGCTTGGAACCTGGAGCCTGCTTCGGATTCTGTGTCTCCCTCTCTCTCTGCCCCTCCCTCGCTCACACTCTGTCTCTTTCTCCAAGATAAATAAACATTAAACAAATTAAAAAAAATATTTACTACAGTGTTTAATAGTAGTTTCCTCTGGGGTGTGCAATTAGAGAGGTCATCAAAAATTTTTTTAAGTTATTTATTTTGAGAGAGAGACACAGAGAAAGAGAGAGAGAGAGCGCGCGCGCACGGGGGAGGGGCGGGAGAGAATCCCAAGCAGGCTCCACATTGTCAGCATGGAAGACGACCTGGGGGATTGATCCCATGAACCATGAGATCATGACCTGAGCTGAAACCAAGAGTTGGACGTTTAACTGACTGAGTCACCCAGGTGCCCCATGGCCTTCTAATTTCTAAGCCCTACCTATCTGTATGGTTTTAATTTTTTTTATATAATTAACACAATTTGCTTTTTGATCAAAACAAAAGGGTTCAAAATAAAAAATAAGAAATCAAACAATAATAGAAGCTGAAAATCATAATAGCTAACATTCAATGAGCATTTATTATGTGGCAGGCACAGTTCTAAGGACTTTAGACACATTAACTTAGTGAATCCTCACAAAACTGTCTAGGATACATGTTATTGAGTGTCCTCGTTTTACAGATAAAGACACCGAGGTACAGAGAGGTTAAGTAACTTCCTCTAGGTCAAACAGTTAGTAAGAGGTGGAGCCAAGATTTGAACCCATATTTGTCTGGCTACAGAACCCTAACTCTCAGGAAGACTATGTTATCTGCCTATTGAGGAAAAATTAAAATTGACTGGAAGGAAAAAATATAAGATTCTAGTTCACACCAATCCTGAACTAGCCATCCATCGATTATTGCACAAGTTTTGAGCATAAAGTAGTAATGATTGTGTCCCTTTGTTGTATTTTATACACATCTACCTGATTGAGATCCGTCTCTATCTCCATCTCTATCTCTGTTTCTATCTCTATCTCTATCTCTATCTCTATCTCTATCTCTATCTCTATCTCTATCTCTCTATCAAATACGTCTAAGCTCCTTACAATCTCATCACCTCCACTATCACCTCCCTGTCCTAAAACGCCATCACCTCTCACCTGGACCATTGCCATCACTTCTTAATTGGTGTCCCTGCTTCCATCCTAACACTATTCACAACCCAGGAATCAGAACAATCCTTTTAAGAAAATGACACGCCTTCTTCTTTCTCAAGACCCTCCAACAGACCCTCCCTGTTCACTGGAAAAAAAAAAAAAAAAAAAAAGCCATAGTCCTAACAACAGACTACATCATCTGGCTCTCTACCTCACTGAGCTCATTTTCCACCCCAAACCTGCAGCAAGGAATTATTAAATCACTTCATAGATGTTAATGATCTGTAAGTGATTCTATTAGCAAATATTGAGCCAGGAGTCAAACCTAGTTTTATTTGACGTAGATGATTGGACTCCCTATATTACACCATGCTCTAATAAAATGGTTAATTTTTTGCAGTAAAATGACCATTATTTTCGCTAGACATAACTAGGCATCCAAATGAGACATTTCCCCTTCTTTGGGAGGACACTGAAATTGTTGAGAACATGCTTTGATAGTCTTGGAAGAAACTTGAGAGTATGTTTCTGTAAAAAACTACAGAAATGTAAACCCTTAATCTTTGCATTTGTATTAGATTTTAGAAAATAGATTTGTTTTCAAAAATAATATGAAACTTAAGTTGATATAAAGTAAAAAAAACATTTTCAAGAAGAACAATATCCTTTGGGGTGACAAATAAAGGATGACTATTAAGAAATGGATCTGGGGGGGCACCTGGGTGGCTCAGTCGGTTAAGCATCTGACTTCAGTTCAGGTCATGATCCCTCAGTTTGTGGGTTTGAGCCCCCACATCAGGCTTTGTGCTGACAGTGTGGAACCTGCTTTGGATTCTCTGTCTCCCCCTCTCTCTGCTTCTCCCACTCTCTCTCTCTCCCCCCAAAATAAATAAACATTAAAATTTTTTTTTAAAAGAAAGGGATCTGGTGATCTCAGGTGGCTCACAGACTAACTCAAGAGCCAGTTCCTAAAGAAGAGTTGTAAGGGAAATATGGCAGGAGTTCTATGACAAGGTACTTTCCTAGATGACTACTTTGAAGGATCATGTAATGTGATGATAATGGCTTGTACTCTTAGTTTTGTCAGATATTGGCCAAAGCACTCTATGTATTAATTATCTAAATCCGCATATTGTAGACGAGGAAACTGAGGTACAGAGAGGTGAAGTTAGCCAACGTCTCTCGGCTAAAACGTGGTAGCTGGGGTTGGAACACATGCAGTCTAGCTCCAGAATCCATCCTCCTAACAACTACACTATACTGCCTTTTGAGAGGCGCAGAGCAGTGGTCTTCAAACCTTTTAGATCGCACATCATTTATAGCCAGCCAGAAGCCAGAAGATGTAAGAGCTCACTGATGTGGCCGATGCAAATCAGTTTTCCTGGGTTTATACCTATACTCGACGCTACCAGCTGGCATGCAGAATCAGTGAGAAGTTTGAGGAATGAAGCTCAGAAAATACAAAGACAAAGATCAAGGAAAACTACCCAGCAGAAGAAATACATGTGTATTTACCTATTTGTCTGCATGTACTGCTGTACTCATATATTATTATGTACGTTGTAAAATATGCACAAAAAGATTTCAGATAAGCTGATGAAAATGAAACAGAACCGAAAGTTCTAATATTTGGCTTGCTCCACCAAAATGGGTTGTCTCGAGCATCCCCTGGGGGCCGCGCACCTCAGTTTCAAAGCTAGGCTTGGACTAGCACGGCTGTGAATTATGGCTTTACCGCTTGTTCCATGAATAATCTGGGAAAGTTGCTTACTCTGCCTTTGATTCTTCACCTGTTAAATCAGGAGAATACCTCCTAATTTGCAGGATTGTGCGGTTTAAATGAGATTATGTGTACACAGTCTGTGGTGCCTGGCTTTCAGTAAGCTCTTCACATATTATTTGCTTTCTCCCATAACTTGAATTCCCGGTTTTTGTTTCACGGTCCGTGCTTTTAGAATTTCATTACTTTGTACACAATGAAGCTGGAGGCAGCCCTGCAGTTAGACTTGGTGCATCTAGGTGGAGCTAGATTAATAGCTTTTTCACCCTCATCATTGCAAACATGGCGCTGCTGTGTTTCTCTCACAGAAAAGAAAACTCTACAGGAGACGTGTGGAAGAACCTATGTGCATTTTCCTTTGTGTAAAACACCACAGGAACTGGGAGGGAGGGAGGGCAGACTTAATGACTGTCCAGACACTTAAAAATGAATGGCCTGACTATTCAGCAATTGTACGTTTATGAACAGAAGCTTCCTTTTACATCAACTGTGAGCCATTGCCCTTTGTGATTGGGGGTCAGGCTTGAAGACTGTAAGTGGATTCCGAGCTATTTTTATCTATGCCTTTCCATGGGTGACTTTTTCCTAACAGAGTCCCTTGGCTACATTCACTCTCATTTATTACCATTCACTGAAAATTTCACCTTTGACCCCAACTCTAGGCTTTTGCTCCTTCTCTATCCTCTTGTCAGAACGCTAAGTCTGTTGGGTTTCTTTGGCACAAAGTTAACCAGAAAATGAAGGTACTTGAAGGCATATCAGCTTGCTGACAAACAGATGGCACTCTCTTATTAGGATAATTGGAGAAAGGTTTATTTACAAAGGAACTAATTCCAAAGGGTCGGAAGGGGGTTAGGGCAAACACAAGGCATAGTGCTGACAGCAATAGAACTGTTACTATCCCTTGGCCCCAGAAGTTGAAGGCATGGTGAGCTTATTAGAACTCGGAAGGATCTCTCTCTCTCAAAAATAAATAAACATTAAAAAAAAAACTTGGAAGGAGAGAGAGTTATGTAGAGTAGGCCATCTTGAGAGGAACAGTTCATTTCTGTTGAGGAACAGCCAACCCAAGGTGACCTCATGGGAAGCCAGAAATATTACGTATTACATATCTAAACACATAAATTTTCTGACTTCATTCTACTCTCTCCCTCCATTCTCCAGCTGGGGTTCCAATGGCCAAATCCAACCAGAAGCTAGAAGACCTGAGCTCACTGATGTGGCCCATGCAAATCAACTTTCCTGGGTAGATAGCTAGCACCTGAGGCTATCAACTAGTGCAGAGAATCAATGGAAGACTGGGGAATGAGGCTTGTGAAAAAAAAAAAGGCATAGATCAAGGAAAGCTACCCAGCAGGAACAATCTGGCTAGGATTTCACTGCTAGACAAAGCCACTGTTTTCACCGTGCTTCTAATCTTGTCCCTTTGTCTTTTGGTCACACTCTTGAGAGAAAAGTCCTGGGTGGAAGCATCCAATTGGTTAGGGCTAGTTCACCTACTAGTTAACCCTTTTCGCCGAGGGGAGGGAGGATAGGGAGTATTGCTTCCTTTGGCTTCCTTGATGGGAACCGGGCTGCTGCCTTCTTTCAAAACTCACACACCTGGGGATTTCTAGGTATCTGGAAAGAGCTCACAAGACAATTCTGTCTCCTCTTTAAAAAAAAAAGACAAATCTCAATTAAAAAATGACCTCTTATGTATCATTTATTAATTTGTAACAGTAAGACTATCAGTGGGAGTATATGGATTTGGTTTTTATTTCCAGTTCTCTGTTCTCTCTCTCGCTCTCATTTCCTTCCTTCCCTCATTCCCTGATCTTAGGAAGTTCCCTTTATGTCTCTAGATCTTTACACGAGAGAGTAGGAAAGGAACAAGATTTTTAAATATACTTGGGGGTTCAAATGCTGGGAAGCCAAAGATATATATTAGTCCACACAATAGAATGCACTAATCACTGTTTTCCTAATAGAACACGTAAACCTCTTGGGCTGTTCATATCAAAACTTCAATGAACACGTATTTCTCTCAATACAACTCTGGTGTTTTTCAGCTGCTCTTCATGTGGAAAACACTTGTCTTCAGTCTTTAATCTTGTCCCTTCCATGTCCTTAATCATCTGGCCAAACCATTAACCACTGCTTATGAATGCGTATAGATCCATGCCTCAAGGCTTCTCTCCCTCCGAGTGAAATGCGAGTCAAGGTATACCACTTGAAGTTTTGCCCTTTGGGAGCATTTCCCTCCTTTATTCCTCAGATTCAATATAGCTGCTCAATCCACAGTGACTCTTCAGCTGTTGGATCCAGACCAATCCAAAATTGCCCGTCTCATCCTTGATCAAGCATACTTTTACTCTATTCTCATAGTCACTTGCCAGAGTTTTTCCAATATAAACTAGATCCACAAGTTCTTTGCCATTCTTTGCTTCAGACTTTGTCACTGCCATCCCCCTCCCAGAATTATGATGAGATCTGATGATCTTGGGGATTGGTGGGGGTGGATGAAGACAACTGCCTTCATCTTACAAGGTAACTCTCCTCAGTAAAAGAGCATCTTTGGGGCACCTGGGTGACTCAGATGGTTAGGTGTCTGACTTCGGCTCATATCATGATCTCATGGTTCATGAGTTCGAGTGCCACATTGGGCTCACTGCTCTCAGCACAGAGCCCGCTTCAGATCCTCTGTCCCTCTCTCTTTCTGCCCCTCCCCTGCTTGTGCTCTCTCTCAAAAATAAGTAAACATTAAATTTTTTTTAAAGTTTAATAAATGCATAGTCTCAAATCTTTCCTTTTGTCTAATGAGTAGTTCTAAGTGGTCATTTTGACCCAGTTTCTCACTGTACGTGAAACTTCAACATATATCAGCAAGTCATCATATTTACGGAATTCCTCCTATGATTTTTTAATGTTTACTTATTTATTTTGAGAGAGAGAGTACAATCTGGGGAAGGGCAGAGAGCGAGGGGGAGAGAATTCCAAGCAGGCTCTGCACTGTTAGCACAGAGCCCAATGCGGGGCTCAAACTCACGAACCATGAGATCATGACCTGAGCCAAAATCAAGAGTTGGATACCTAACCGACTGAGCCACCCAGGTGCCCCAACATTTCATATTGATTTTAATAGCTTCCTCATATCTCCCACCCAAGTTAAGAGGCACATAAAAATCAAGGTGAACCTTAGGGATAACAGTGGTAAAGCAAGTTAATATTCTGGGAAGCCTTAGGGTCTTATCAAGGTTGATGCATCAGTTTTACTTTAAATCTCTTATCTATCTAATTATTTCACCACTTTGATTAGATGAAGCTAAAATTGGTATTGATGAAAAGAGAAGGCACAATCAAAGAAGCAGATAAGCAAATAATTGAACGTAAATAACTTTTAATTATACTTACTTAATAAAGTTAAGGAATAGTGTCAGATGCCAACATTACTTTGTTAAATGAAAGGGTAGTGTCAGGATGAAGAAGAAAAAAATAGCACAGAATATTCTGAAAACTGTGGTCAATTTCAAAATTGTTCCACACTTCTATAGGAGTTTGGTTCCAAAATAACCCTGAATTCTGGGTGGTGAATAGACCCAGACCCTCTAATGGAAACCCAATTCTTTGGATCCTTTGCTATGTCTTAATCATTTGTAGAATAATACTAAGGTCCCCAGGCTTCCCCAAACACAAAGAAATAGGTGGCCTTCCAGGTATGGCACTTACACCTAGCAACTCCAAAGTGCTGTCCCATTTGGAATTACAACAGGAAAACTAGCAAATAGCATTTACTTCAAGCTGATCAGACAGTTTGTTCTAAACTCAATAATGCATTTACTCTTTGCCCCCTACCTAACCTAAAGTTACCTGGATTATTTATCCTCTCTGTCCAGTGTCCTGTGCTATGACACAAGGTGCATAAAAACACCTGGTAGTGATATAAATTAACTCATAGGAGAGATGAGATGTGAACGGCACATTCACTGCAGAAAAAGAGCTTGTGGGTGGGTGGGGGGGAAGAGTCAGTCATGTCATTGAAAACCGAAGGTGATCATGATGTGTTATTATCACGTGAACTTCGCAAAATGTATTGCTGATGTCTCCAGACTCGTTTTGTGTTCAATTGCTTGGGGACACCTGCTTCAAAATAGTGACTGCCTTGTCTTCATGTCCCTCGTTGCTTTGAACAAACAGGCAATAATTATAAATTTTAACTGGCAGAAGAGTAGTGGCCATGGAAGCAAAAAGATGTAATGATCCATTTTTGTTCCACTGTTTCAATTATACTGGAGAGCAACACTGACTATTGGCATTTACAGAGTCCTTTGTATTAATCATTAATTACTTTATCTCATGTCCATCTCAAATGGAATAGGTTGGTGAGCATGGCAGGGTACAGAAGGAAAATACTATCAGACAGTAAAATATTAGAAACATGAAAAGTCAGTCAGTTGAAGTACTGAGGGAGAACAAATTCCCTGGTTTTCCCATCATTTAAGGGGAAAAGGAAAGGAGAGAAGAAAACACATCATAGGTCCTCACTGAGACACATCAGTTTTGCTTCTTCCTTAATTTTGATTAGTTTAGAGGATAATGTTGGGAAGAAAAACCAGGACACCTCTCTTTTATTTCCAGGAAAGTGACTACAATAAACCAACAACTGGGACAAGGTGTGGGGGTTCTCACTGCATGTTCTAATGCCAGTAACTAATAAAAGCTAACACTATTGTTCAGTAAAGCCAGGTACAGTACTTTAGTATGGTACTCAGTAGCATATGTACTCTACATCCATTATCACATATTCATCCCCATCTCTGGATTAATTCTTTGTATGGCTTCCCAGATGATTTCCTTATCTTAAAAAAATTTTTTTCCAATGTTTATTTATTTTTGAGACAGAGAGAGACAGAACATAACGGGGGAGGGTCAGAGAGGGAGACACAGAATCCAAAGCAGGCTCCAGGCTCCAAGCTGTCAGCACAGAGCCCGACGCGGGGCTTGAACTCACGGACCCTGAGATCAGGACCTGAGCCAAAGTCAGATGCTTAACCGACTGAGCCACCCAGGCGCCCCTAATTTGCTTATATTTTAATGGGAACACACTGGGTAACAATTGAGGATGACCTGGGAACCCACGAACTCCTTGATTCTTTGGAAGAAAGGATGTTGGAAGAATTCTGGAGGCTGGAATTGGTCATGGGGAGTGCCTAATCCCCATGACCCAGACTCCAAATAGTCAACAAAGCTCCAGGGAAAGGACTTATTTCTCACTTTTGAGACAGGATTCTCAGAGATTCTCTTCTGGACCCTGGTTAGGTCCTAGTTTTATAGGCCACAGAATTGCTACCAGGAGAGCAGCCTTAAGAGAAGAAGGCTGGGTTTCGCTTGTCGCTGAAGGTGAGAGCACAGCCCCTACTTAGAAGATGTGGTCAAATAAAACAATCATGAGCAGATAAAGAGGACTTCACAGGTTGTGTCTGGGGAGAGACACCAACCACAAAGAAGACTGTAGCTTTCATCAAGAACCAGAAAAGGGTGGGGAAGGCATTCACCACACAGTGATTTTTGAGGACATCCAGGAAATGTGTCCTGGGCTCAAGTGAGAATATTGCCATGGAAATTACTCTTGGGACAGTGCTTCTAGACCAAACACTGGGCAGCAGGAAGCAATGCCAATAGCCTCTCAGGGCCCCCATATCACTCAAACTCTAGAAGTACCTGGCAGTCCTAAGGAGCATCAGGTATTATTGTCGAGGCACTGGGTGGACTTTCAGCCTCTGTGATTTCTCTGTTTGTTTAATTCCCAATAGCCCTTGGTCTGTTAATAAATCTTCTTTATGCACAGATTGACCTCTGTGCTTCCAAGGGGAGGAATTAGAATCAGCCTATGGGGAAACAGATGGCTCTAGGATTCTGGGTGGGAGCTTAAGCAAATAAAAGGGCACCCATGAAAGATAAACTCACCTTTTGCATCTCATGTGCCTCTGACACTAAGGTTGGATCATTAATCATATTTATTTGTCCTTCCTCTACCTCACAAATTGTGTGTGCATTTCCTAACATTGCCAGCATTTACCAGACCGCAAAATGAAGAGCACCAGGTAGGAAAACTTGAGATTTTTGTCCCTATCCAAGCTCTGAAAAATGCTAGGTCCTGCTTAAAATCACCAACTGCCAGAGTAAATGATTAACAGAAGACTGACTTCAATGGAAATGTGATTTTATGACAAGAGAAAAGAGAGATTACACTTGAATTTGATAATCAGCATTTCACGCTCTGGTTCAGAATTTTGGTTTTCATGGAGGACCCTGTCTACCTTCTTCACATGCCTCACTTGAAAGGATATGGTGGGAAAAGAGGTGGAGAGGGGGTCAGAGATAATCTCCACTGATTTCACAATCTCCCCTGGGGCCTGCATGTTTGAACAAATACTTAGTAGTGGTGCAGCAAGAAAACACCCCTGAATCAATATTTTGACAAAGTCCTATTACTATCTGTTAATTACAAAGTAATATTCCAAATTTGCTGTAAAGCAGGAACTCTGGGGGGACATACATACAAGTGGAGAGAAAAACAGTAGCCAGCTGATAGATGATTTCCTCCACAATCATAATTCTAGCTTATTTTCGTTTTAAATATTTAGTTATTTATGTATGAGAGAGCACATGTGCACAAGAGGGGGAAGGGCAGAGGGCGAAGGAGAGAGTGAATCTTGAGCAGGTTCCATGGCCAGCTCAGAGCTGGATGCAGGGCTTGATCTCACGACCTGAGATGATGACCATGAGATCATGACCTGAGCCAAAATCAAAAGTCAGATGCTAAACTGACTGAGGGGCACCCCGGTACCCCTCATAATTCTAACTTATTTTCTATTGTCAATTCCCATGCAGATCCAAACAGCATAAAAATACATTCTTACAATAGGACATAGCTTTCTAGTTCATAGGGCATTCCAGGGACATTGACATAAATGGAGTTTTTGGATTCTTCAGCAAATTGGATATGACCTAGAACATAGAAGACTTTTAAGGAAAGGGAAATTGGATATCTAGATGTGTCCCACCCCCCCATACCCGCAAAAAAACCCAAAACACCTCAACCTAAACCTCATACCGCAGACAAAACTTAACTCAGAATGGATCATAGATCTAAATGTAATTTGTAAGGTTGTAAAATTTTCAGAAGACATAGGACAAAATCTTTGTGACCCTGGGTGAGGCAAAGAGCTCATACATACAGCACCAACAGTGTAGCCCATAAAAAGAAAAACCGGCAAGTTGAACTTGATCCAAATTTAAAACTTTCGTTCCATAAAACACACCATCAAGAGAATGAAAAGACAAGCAGCAAACTGAAAGAAAATATTTGCAAATCACATATCCAATAAAGATCTTGTGTTAAGAATATATAAAGAACTCTCAAAACTAAATAAAAAATGACTCAATTAAAAAATAAAGTAGGCATTCTATATGAGATGTAGAAAAGAGTTCTTATCACAGATAATTTTCCCCTCTTTTTTTAAATTATTTCTCTTTTTTTTAAATGCTTGTTTATCTATTTTTGAGAGTGAGAGAGAGCACGAGCAGGGGGGTGGGTAGAGAGGGAGAGAGGACGAGAATCTGAAGCAGGCTCTGAGAGGACAGAGGCCCAAACTCACGAACTGTGAGATCGTGACCTGAGCCCAAGTCAGACATTTAAGTGACTGAGCCACCCAGGCGTCCCTCTATGCTTTTTATGGTATGTGTATGAGAAGATGGATGTGAGCTGAACCTATTGTGGTCATCATTGCACAACATATGTAAATCAAGCCATCATGTTGTATTAAATATATGCAGTGATGTATGTCAATTATTTCTTAATGAAACTGGAAAAAAATTAAGTAGGCAAAAGATTTGACAGATACGTCAGCAAAGAAGATATGTAGATGACAAATAAGCACATGGAAAGATGGTCACCATCATCAGCCTTTAGAGAAATGCAGACTAAAACCACAATCAGAAGTGACCACACACCTATCTGGGTGGCAACGATGAAAAATACTGACAGTAACAAATGCTGACAAGGAGGCAACACAATTGGAGCCCTCATGCGTCACCAGGGGAATAGCAAACAGGCAGAGGTGCTCCGGTAAATATTTTGGCAGTTTCTTCAAAAGTTAAATGTATACCTGCCATCTAATCCAGCCACTCTACACCTAAATATTTACCCTAAAGAAAGTAAACTTATGTTCACACAAAAACCTAAATATAAATGTTTGTGACAGCTCTATTTGTAAGTTCTAAATGAGGAAACAACTCAATATCCTTTAGTGGGGAATGAATAAACAAACTGTGATATATACATATCCATGTGTATTTATTGCTGAATAGTATTCCATTGTGTGTGTGTGTGTGTGTGTGTGTGTGTGTATACAATAGTATTCCATATGGTATATACAATGGAATACTATTCAGCAATAAAAAGGAACAAACTACTGATAAACAGTAATACAATGAATCTCAAAGGCATTACCATGAGCGAAAGAAGCTAATCTCAGAAGATTATATACTGTATGATTCCATTTAAGTTACATTCTAGAAATGGCAAGAGCATAGGAGAGAGAGATAAGATCGGTGTGCCAGGGGTTGGGGGTGAGAGAAGGGTATGACTACGAAAGAATTTAAGGGGGAATTTGGGGGGGAGATGTTCTGTATCCTGATTGTGGTAGTGGTTACACGAATCTATATAGGCACTACAACTCATAGCTCTGTGTGCCAAAAAAAAAAATTAAGTTCACTGCATGCTAATTAAATTTTTAATTACAAAATATATGAAGTATGTGCATTTAACCAAAATTTAAAAAAATAAAGAAGAGAAAAAGAGTATTGTTTTTGTTTGTAGATGAGGAAACTGACTTGCCCCACGTCATTCCATCAATAAATGATTGGTTCTGAACTAGAACCCACATCTTTGAAGGACATTATTCTTTCCCTATTGTTATATGAGAAATAAACCTTTAAAAACCTAAGCCAAATTGTGTATGAGTTAGCATGCGTTTAGTTGCAAGTAACAAAAACCTCAATTCAAAGTGACTTAAACAGTGGATGGTGCTAGAATGTATCTGCCAAGTGAAAGAAGTCAACCAGAGAAAGACAAATACCATATGATTTCACTCATATGTGGAACTTAAGAAACAAAACAGATGAACATTTGGGAAGGGAGGGGGGAGAGAAGAGAGGGAAACAAACCACAAAAGATGCTTAATGACAGGGAACAAACTGAGGGTTGGTGGAGGGAAGTGGGTGGGAGATGGGCTAAAATGGTGATGGGTACTAAGGAGGGCACTTGTTGGGATGAGCACCGGGTGTGGTATGTAAGTGATGGATCACTGAATTCTACTCCTGAAACCAATATTGCACTGCATGTTAACTAACTAAAATTTAAATTAAAAAAACCCAAAGCGGCTTGAACAAAAAGGGCATTTATTATTTTATAGGACACGGTATCTAGTGGTAGGGAGGGTCATGAGGTTGGTTGATTTTGCAACTCAGTGATGTCATAAATGACCAAGATTCCTTCTTTCTTGCACTCTGGCAAACCACACTTCATTCTAAGGCTGCTCCTCCTCACGGTCACAGGATGGTTTCTGGTCTCACACTGGGATACGTGCTTTTTTTTGTTCTTATCTAGTGTGAGATAGAGCACCAGTGACAATTTCATAGGGCTTGTAACTCAAGTGTGTACTGCATGCAAATGTTTTACATTTCCTAGGATTCTAAAGATTCCATATAACCAGCTATAAAAAGTATTTATGTAATTACTAACACTGAAATAAACAGAGTTTCTCACTGCAATCACAGCCATATGTCTTATTTGTACAGAGCTCAAAGTTGCAATAGATCTTTGGCAATAACTATGCTGAGGTTGTTAGACACTGCACTTCATGTTTGGTTATCATGTTAAAGTTTAGCAAGTAGTGTAATAGCTCACTTTATAAAACCTTTATTTAGACAGGTGAGGACCCGGAGGGTGAAAGGGCAGTCAAGTGATTGATTTGGCCAAATTTGCTATCTGTTAGCAACCCAGCCAGAGATGGCATTTGATCTTCAAGCATCCTTCCCATAATTCTTTATGTCACGTTGATTCCCCCTTCGATGCCTGAACTTCACTAGGGAAACAGTAGCAATTTCAAAGGAATATTTCAAGCTCATACATGATGCTTATAAGCTTTAAATGTCAATAAACTAACAGGGGCGCCTGGGTGGCTCAGTTGGTTAAAGCATCTGACTCTTGATCTTGGCTCAGGTCATGATTTCATGGGTTTGTGAGTTCAAGCCCTGCATTGGGCTATACACTGTTGGTATGGAGCCTACTTGGGATTCTCTCCCTCCCCCCCCCCACTCTGTCCCTCCCCTGCCCACACTCTCTCTCTCTTTCTCAGAATAAATAAACTTAAAAAAGAACAACTTTTTTAAAAACATCAATAAACTAACATTCTTTATATCCTCAATGGTACCATTTGGCCATTTGGAATTTTAGGCTCAAATGTCAAATGACAGGATATACTTGGAATCCTGGAGTCTCATTTACTTTACCATTTCCCTTCCCTCCACATCCTATCAGTTGTTCTGATAGGTGGATTCTAATCCCTAAATCTTTCTCGCATCCATCCTCTGTTTTCTATTTCCACATCCCCAGTATGTGCTCACGTCCTTGTTCTAACACAATAACCTTTGTCTCTGCCTCCACATTCTCTCCACCATACTTCTTACACAATGCTGCTGGATTCATGTTTTCACAACATGGCGCAGATAGTAACATATGTCCCCTTGTCTGCCCCAGCTCTAAAACTTTAATAATCTTCCTTATTTGACTATAGATTAAATTCTTAACCCCATAATCTGGCTTTCAAGGCCCTCAACAATCTGGCCCCAATATTCCTTTCCAAATCTAGAGAGAATCCTTTCCGGATAGGAGTGGTCGGCAGTGCTGTGCTCACAATGGCTTGCAAGAGCCCATCCTACACCTCTCCCCCAACTCCATGTTCAGTGATGTCACTTTGGGAGCTTGGATCTGGCCGTGGTGGGAGCATTTACACGACACAAATCCATCAATGCCACAAAGCAGAACTTTTTTTTTTTTTTCATTTTCTTTTCTGAAGCAAGGAAGCAGAGAACAAGCCCCTCCCCCTTGGTTAGAATGCCTGGCGTCAGAGCACAGAGACAAAATGGTTGACTCTGAGTGGGAAAGGATCCATCACTCCTATTTATCACTATTTCCCTCAGAGCCCACCTGGTACAGAGACCCAGTCTGAGATCACTGCACAACTGTTGGTGGTGGAAGAGAAAAATGAGTGAATGGAGGGCTGGGTGAAGAAAGCGAACTAGGTAGGGTGCCAAACCACGCAGTTAAAATGGAATTAGAGGAGTCATGGTGTGGGTCAATGAAAGCATGAACTCTGAGGATGAATGTCAAACCCTCTATGGTGCTCTTCCACATGTTACCCAGATACCGTCTTTTGAGAGTCAATGAAATTGCCTCTAACCTCATCCCACGTGTGGTGCACCTTTTATCTTCCAATCTCGCTAGGGGTTGTGGGTGGTTTCAGTTTTCTTAGTCTCCTCTGAGGGACTGAGCTCCTACCTCAGTAGAATTAGAAGGGTTTCTGAGTCGCTTTGGCATCTCAGAAATGCCACCTACTTTCTACACCACAGCACTGCAGACACTTGATTTCTCCCCAAGCATTGCTAACACGAGTTGTTTGTGTAGGTAGCACACTTGACTGGAGATACGGGCTTTACACTAGCATACAGTTTGACCTCTTTTCCCTCAATCTCACTGCAAACATTCAATTTCCTTCCTTGTATTACATAGAGCAATTTCACTGTCTGAAACCTATCCAACAACTGCCTCTTCAAAGATGCTTTACAGTCTTTTCCAACAAAGCAGACTTCTATTCTCCCACTTGGAACATTCACTCTATACCTTCTTACTCTTGTACCCTTGTGAACACTTGCCTCTGCCTGGAATATTCTTTCTGGAACAGAAGACTTAGTAAAGGTTTGAACAGTTCAGTCTTTCCCTCTCTGTCCCGCATCATTCTTTGTAAGTAGAAGGGAATAGCAATAAGATTTATTTCCCTGCTGACATTAATTATGACATCACAACCATTCCGGTTCCTGAAGTGGCCATAATTAATTTTTAAATAGCATATTTTTTTTTGCATTGCATAAACTTCTAGCGAGTGTTTACCTGGGTTTGCTAAAGTCACATAAATTGATCAGAAGATGCAGCCCTTTCTTTCCTGCCTCCCACCCTTCCCAGCTTAGAGTACTTTTTCTTCCCTGTGATATGGTAGCGCTTTATCTGGACCTCTCCTACGGGCTTGTGTTATGTATGCTTATTTACAAATATTATCACACTTACTGAACTGCAAACTCTGTGACAGTGAGATCATCTTCCTTCACTGAAGTTCCAGCCTAGTCCAATATCTGACACAGAACGGATTTTGAAAATATCTGATTTATAACTGTGGATGAATGAATAAATGTAAAGCATTGGAAGACCTCTTAGTGATCTGGAGAGGCTACCAGGGGAGGAGCGTATGGTATCCCCTCCCCACTTCTACTGATTGTCGGTTCCTGCTAGAATTAATAAGCAACTACTTGCTTATCGAAGACCTACTATGTGCAAGGCACAACGGGAGCTCCAGGACTGAGATCTTTTTATTATACCTCCCCACTCCAGCTTTTTGCCACCAAAAAAATAGCTCCGGGGCATTTCTTTCTGTTTGTTTTTGCGGGAAAGCTGAGACTTAGAGTTACAAATGAAATACCGTTGGAAATACTCCGGGTTGTCATGTCTACATCTGGGGTTCTGCACTGACGATTCACATTTTCTCAGTGGGTTATTTCTACGTACCTTCACAGAAGCCAGCACTGCAACTCCCTGCATATATTATACGCCCAATGAGTACTTGTCAATTGATTTTGTGCAAGTATGTGACAGCATAAATATATTATGAAAAATGAGGAGTCTGGTCACCAAAAGAATCAGGATTCCTTCTAAACAGACACACACACACACACACACACACACACACACACACACACACACACGCAGTGGTGGAGCTTGGCTTAAAGTGCAGGCATTCCTGTACCCTGACCTGCAGTATCTCTAACCAGGGGAATTTGATAAGGTAGTTGAAGGGTGATTTTACCTTTGCTCTCTCACTGCAGTTGAAAGCATTCTTAGCTTTTAGGTGGAGCCCACTGTCTGTCGACCTTGGTGAGGCGTTTTCAAGAGCATACAGTGATCTTCTTCATTATCAAAAGAAGATGCTGTTTAATTTGAGGACCCTGTTGAACAAGGCAGCTCTTAGAAATGGTCACAATTTCGTGGTTCGAAATTTTCGGTAAGTGATGGCCAGAGATTGGAGTCTGACTTAGGAACTATGGTGATAACTGAAGTTCTATTCTGCAAAGGAGCACAGCCTCGAAAAGGCGTCGTTTTGGAGGGTTTAGTGCCAGGCTCTACCTTTATTTGAGACAGCTGTCTCTAATTCCAGGTGAGCCTTCATTTCTCAGTCCTCTCTAATCAGATTTCAGAGGAGGCTGGGAGCAGGGGGCGCGGGGGTGCGTCACTAACCTCCTAGGGTGTAACAGGCTAAATGTTCTTGACATCTTCCGTTTGTGTACATTCTAAACGGGATCCTGGCTGAAGAAAAATTAGAACCAATTTACACAGGGTCTTCAGCTTGTATTTGGATTTGCTTGAAAATAATACATCATTCTAGGGAGTGGGGATTAATCAGTTCTTAAAAAAAATGAGACCCCAAATAACAACCAGATAAATATTTACAAAGCTTCTGCCAAGGAGCCTTATGTGTGATGAGGATAATGAAATTTTTAAAACAAAATCCATGTTTGGAATCTATCCCTGAAATTCTTGGTAGCATGTGAAAGGCGGCTGTTTCCAGTGAATTCTTTCTATGAGTTACATCCTGCTCTATAGTTATTGAGCACGCAGTGGGGGTGGTGTGGGGTGTGTCTGTGGGGAAGGGGATAGGGGCAACTAGCTAACTGAGGAAGCAAGGCCATCAAATGTGCACATCGTTGCCAGAAAGCTTCTACAGTAACTGCGTGTTAACAATCACATAGAATTTTCCCAGAGACTCTTTCCAACCAGCCTCAAAACAACCTCATTGACTTCCTAAAAGGAGAAGCTTCTAGTCTGAAGTTGTCTGAAGTTTTCTCCCACTGTGATTAAGTGGGTCTTTGACAGTGGCACTGAGTCCCTCCTCTGGGCCACCTGACAGCTCTGACCTCTCTGGACTGTATCATTAGCACCATTTCTTTGGTGAATAGAAGACTCTCAGAAGCCAGAATGACATTGTAAATGATACTGTAAATTGAGCTCATAGTATTAGACCTAGGTGGGACGTCAGAGCCACAGAATATTATTAGCCTTCTCTTATTTTACAGAGAAGGTTTATGAGGCCGAGAGAAATTCTGGGGTTTACCAATTAGTACTAGAGTTTGACCACATAACCCAAGTATGTGGAGGAAATCTCAGGTTTTGGAGTCTAAAGAACGAGATTCAAGGCCTGGTACCACCACTTTCTGGCTCTATCGCCTTGAGCAAGTCGTTAAACTTTTCTGTAATGTTGCTTCCCCTATAAAATGGGAAAAAGAGTAATACCTGCTCTGCTTACATCACAAGGTGGTTCAACCATTTGTTTAATAAATACTTACTGAGCACCTACTTCTGAGCCATGCTCCTTGCAAGGTGTTGGAGATACAGTGGCAAAGAAGGTACTTCATACCAGACACATGAAGTCACAGTCTAGTGATAATCAGCGAGATAATGCGCGTGAAAACTGTAAAGTGACAGACCAATGTTCATTATTTTATTATTCCATGTCACTGCATTACATCAGATAACAGTTTGATGACATTTTTTCCCATAGTTTTTAACAAAGAATCATCACTGAGCTGAAAATAATCACCTGAATGAACAGCCAAAGCTTGAAACTTAAACTTCTACTCTTCTTTGAAAATTAGTGATTACTGATTTTTAATGTTTATTTTTGAGAGAGAGAGAGAGAGAGAGAGAGAGAGCAAGTGCAAGCAGGAGAGGAGCAGAGAGAGAAGGGGACATAGAAGCCGAAGCTGGCTCTAGGCTCTGAGCTGTCAGCACAGAGCCCAATGCGGGACTCAAACCCACCAACCACGAGAGATTTTTTAAATAACGGTCACAAATTAAACGTTTGGAACTAAAACGTCTGCCAAATGTTGAGGCTTCTTTGGTATTTACTAATATGCTATCATCTACATCCAGTAGTCAGACCATAATTCTCAAAGTCCTGGCTAGCTGTCTCTCACAGTGAATGGGGCTGAGGCTAAAGCCTAGCTAAATCAGCCCAAATCTGTACCTACTATTTGAAAATATGAGAGCCTCGAATCGCTCATGCCATTAGGAACTTAAGAGCATAAGCCTCTCATGAAAATGGGCTGACTTTGAAACGGTGTTGTTCTCATGCGGCGTGGGTATTTTTCTTTCCAACTCTTTCCGTTAGCCGTGCTACTTGCCAGCTAGATGAATTCAGATTTGCTGAGGTCCAGTAAGACCTAAGGCCTTTGATGACCTCTCAACAACAGTGAAAACTCCCAGTCAACTCTGCCTGTATTGTACTTTGACTTTCAGCCTTCCACAGGGAGTCGAGTTCTTCCCCCCACCCCCGACCCACATCTCTTGGGAAGGGTGGAGGGACCTTGCTACAGAATATACCATGTGACCTTAACACCAGAGAGTGATAAGAAATGTGTGGTCGGTGTTTGGCAATGCCATAAAACGGGCACCGCACCGTTTTGAAGTGAGCAGCCATATTGCCATGGACAGGATAAAAATAACAGCTTAAGTGAGGCTGAAACCATTCATGCAGCCTCCTGAATCAATCATTTTTCGTCAATTATTATTTCTTTTTTTCCCCCAAATCAATAGGATCAGACACCAAGGCTGCCGAGAAGACCCAATCCATAGGCTTTTCATCTCACAAACAAGGCTCTAGAGCCTGGCGGTGTTTGGATAATAGACAGTGTCCTGTGATTTGTTGCCTATTAGGGAAACCACTTAGAGCTTTTAAAGAAATCACTAAAAAAATCTCTTTCTTTATCAGAGAAGACCAATTTGTAAGTGCAGTTCAATTTCATCTCACAAATAGAAATTTCTTCAGAGAATATTGAGCTAAGCCACCCAATTTTGTGGAGGTTATGGATTGGAGCGGAGGTGACTGGTTTTCAGGTATTTCATTCCAGACCTCTCTAAGGGCTTACATAACTCATTATGCTCCCTTCATCCCACACCCATGCTATCTGTACGCGTGTGGACACACCGATGAAGTGATTACAGGCCATCCGTGCTCTTGCCTAGAGGAGAGAAAACAGTCCTCTGTGATTAGTCACGTCTTCTGTCCTAACTGAAAATGAATGCCCTGTTAAAAACATACTTCCCGGCTTCACAAAACTATACAGGGTCTGAGATCAGGCATGGAAGGGGGTCATGATATTTCCCTTGGCCAACAATGAAATTTGGGTTTATTTCCGGTTTGTTATTTTTAGTAACGTAGTGATTTAACTAAGATAGAAGAAGTAGGGCAGCTACAGATTTTCAACAGTGTCAGGGTTCCAGACCTATAATAGCAGGTCTGCACAAAGCGAGCCTGCTTCGTTTCTCAGACGAGCGGAAGTTGCACCATTTTAGAAGGCTGACGATCTAAGATATCTTAGGAACCACCTAGTCCCCCCATTACAATAGTGATTTATACCACATGTGAGCATGTGGCAACAGTGAGAAAGGTTGCAAGTCAATTTTTAGTAATAAACTATTATTGTTAATAAAGTAAAGAAATTTGGACCATTTGTGCTTTTTTTTTTTTTTTTCAAATCAGTAGGATGAGATTCAAGGGTTTTGTGAAGGTAAAGTCAGTCTCCCTTGCATGCATTCCAATATTGAGATGGCAAGAAAGGGATGAAATTAAAGGCAGGCCACTGAGAATTCGGATGGCTCCAGTATGGCCTATGGGAAATCTTGTGTTTATAAACTTCACAAATGTTGCGGAAGACAAAGACAAGACAGATCACTGATTGTAAGTTCATTTTCTTAATTTTTCAGATAAAGAACTGAGGACAAAGATGGAAAGTGATCGTCCCGAGGTCAAAGTTTGACTAGGACTAGAATTTGAATAATTAAAACCACTGCTGTTTTTATTCCACTGCTTTGATTATTTTGATCCTTCCAAACTGATAAAGTTGGCCATTCTGCACTTACGCAGTATCCTTTTTTAAAATACAGCCAAGATATCTTAGTAAAGAAAGAAAAAATAAAACCAAGAACATACGCCTTAACGGTTGCATCAATCTGCAACATTAAAGAAACACAAAAATCTCAGCCATACGGCCCATTGACTACCCCCTTATGCCTCCAGAAGATAAAGTCTTCATCTCAAATTTTCCATGGGGATCAAAATATCACTTAACACTGAATTTTCTTCCTATTCTGGCAGTCTGTTTCTGACTGACCACATTTTACTCAAATCAAGCACTTTCTCTTCCAACAAAATACAATTATACAAGGGAACACATCCAGGTCTCCTCCCGTGCTCCAAACAATTTACCAGAGTTAGAAAACGCAGACTCTTGCAATGAAAGGCTTTATTCTGCCAATACAGAATATGCTTCCATTTTCTACCTAGGAAGATATTTGGGTAAAGCTAATACAAAGATCTACTATTACCTTGGCTTAACTTCTTAGCATTCAGTGATTTGGGGCTGAGAAATCTCTGTAATTATTTCTTCCAGGGATACAATTAATGTAAGGAACTAGTCTTGCCTTTTTCAAAAACTCTGGCTTTAACCAGACTGCAATGACAGTTTTGACAGAAAATCTGTACGTGGTTCCCATTGTTTCATCCAGTATTGGATCCTCCCTATTATGTGTACGAGAAAACCAAGTATTTTTATGGGAACACTAAAATAGTGATTCTGGCCCTGGTTCAGGCGCTCCAGAACCAGGGTAGGCTGACTCCAACTGAAGCATGAGGTCTCTATAAGTAGCCATTTATGCCAGTGGTTTTAGCTGGATAATTTGCGTGTGGGTTTATCACCAGAAAGCCAGAAATGCTTGATATAGACCAGGAAAAAAGCGGGGGGAGGCCTACGGCAGAGGTGTTTCAACAAAGGTACAACTGTGGACCTCTTCTGCTTTTCTCTACATTTTCAGCAGCTTAGGAAAGAGGTGTGGCAGCTCCATTTCAGAGCCAAGAGGAGGTCTATGAGGAGACAGTAAACAGGATAGGAACTTAAACTTGAACCATTGTGTTTGCCTTCCTTCCAGTGATAAATTTTCCTGGTTAGTTCCTGATATCTATGAAAAGCAGCAATTTTTCCTATGGGAACACTTCCTGCCCCACCTCCTGGATAGAACAGAGAAAGGCGGTGACTAGTCTAATGATTTTTCAATGGTGTAAACAGTATGACTCCCCTTCACTGGTTGAGATGCAATTAAAAAACATTTCCAGTTAATCACTCACATACCATGATAACCAGATGTACAGTATTTACCTCTCTACCCTTTTTGTCCCCAAGAGCCCTGGGGACTTAGTATAAAAGGGGCTTGTGGAGAGAGGGAACCAAAGTATTGGTATAGTTCACTATTATTGTACTTTGGGTTTGGCTCTCAGGGTGCTGTGGGCAAAAGTTTGTCCCACCAGATCCTCTCACCAGTCTTCCAGGTTTTTGCACTTGACTCAGACTGCTGTGCCTGAGTTCCGAGGTTATAATGCTTTTGCTTCATGTGCGTACGTCCAACTATTGTTCCCAGGAGTACAAATACTACACCAGAGTCATTGAGCCCTGGGGAATTTCAGCTTTACCAACACACTAGGCCACAATCAGTTTTCCTCCATGACACTCAGGCCTTGTGCTCAGCCTAGGCTACAGCCCATACTTGCTCTTCCCTCAACAATAATTCTGTTTTGGGGGCTCTTGGTGTGTTTTTTTTTTTGTCATCAGACTTTCATAAGGACATTGAAAACCCATCATGGAAAATCTCTCTAAATTAATTCTCAGAAATCTGCTGAATTCATTCTTATACAAATTGTTTTACTTATGTCCAGACACGTAATATCATTCATTCGCCCATTTACCTAGGAAATATTTATTGAATACCTACTATATCCCAGACATTGTAACAAGCACTGGGTGTACATTAATAAATAAAACAGGCAGGATCCCTGCCATCATGGATCATATAGTTTAGTGGGAAGATAAAAAGTAAGTAATATAAACAGACATATAAATACATATTTAAAAATTATGATAAGTAGCATGAACAACATGAAGGCAAAGTGGAGATTACTCAACACCGTCAGGGAAGGAATCTCCCAGGAGGTGGTGTTTAAGCCCTTGGCCTAAGGCTGAGAAAGCCAGCATCAAGAGCTGAGGGGAGAGTGTTCCGGACAGAAAGAATGGCATGTGAAGAGTTCTGCAATGAGAAAGCCTTTGGAGGACAGGCAGTCCTTCCTTTGCACGGTCCCAATATGCAGGGATTTCAATTACCACAGTTGAGTCAAATCACACCAGTCTTTTGAGTACACTGTTGATTTCAGCTGCCATAGTATATTAATTGTGAGCAGTTGCATAAAGGAAAAACTTCACTGCTCGCTCTTTTGCCCACAAATCACTATGTAAATGAGAGCTGCACATCATGATCAATGACCAATCGCATGACTTCTTTCAAAGTTTTGGTGGTTGCTCACTGGGCATCTATCATTCAGTTTACCTACAAACAGCAACGAGTGTGGTTGCGATGCCTTCTTTTTTCCCAATGATAAGCTTAGGTGCCACTTTATAAAAATGAATAATCGAAAGGAGGAATTGTCTGACAGAGATCAACGTACAGAAGAGAAATTAAAAAAAAAAAACCCACAACACTGGCAGTAAAATTTGAATCAAATGGGAATGCATTTATAGAAGAAATAATTTATGGTGGTATTGTTGACCCTGCTAATTGTTTGAAAGGCTGCAGCTATGCAGCCAGAGGAACTTAGTGAAGACAAACTTACCGACATAAATGAGGAAAGCAGTTGTGACACCGAGTGTAAAGATGTTCCAGAGGAAGTGACACCAGCAAAGCACTTCACATTAAATGAATTCTCAGAGATAATTTATAATATCGAAAGTGCAAAGGATAAAATGTTGGCAGGTGATCCAAACGTAGAGAGTATGGCAATTCACCAAAGCACAGACAAGATGTTTGCTCTATAACATATGCTATATAATAAGAAGACAGCATGCATGGTTCAAACTACTCTTGACCATTTTTTACAAAAAAATAAAACACTATAATTCTCAATGCTTCTAATGTTTTAAATTATGGCATAATAAATATATTTCACTTTTGCTAATTTTTTCATTTCCCTACTCATTTATAACTGACAAAAGGAGAGTACTAAATGTTTTGACAAAACATTAAAAGTCACAGAACAATTGTGATATTTCCCACTTATTAATAAAGTTGCTTTGCATGGTTGCAGATTTAATGGTCATTTACAGTCCCATACTACTATGCAAAGCCAGAACTATCTGCACTTTATGGTTTTTAAAAAATGTTTATTTATTTTGAAAGAGAGTATGAAAAAGAAAGAGAGAGCGTGTGTGCACACGCAGGCATGAGTGGGGGAGGGGTAGAGAGCGAGGGAGAGAGAGAATCTGTGCTGATAGCACAGAGCCCCATGTGGGGCTCGATCTCATGATCGCACGAACTGTGAGATCATGACCTGAGCTGAAATCAAGAGTCTTAACCTACTGAGCCACCCAGGCACCTCATCTGTATTTTTTTTAAGCTTATCTGCTAACATATATTGGAGATGCTATCCCAGGACAACAAAAGTGAAGGCAATATTATCAGTGGCTGCCGTATGGAGATTGGAGTCACAAAGAGTTATTCTTCTGATTACTTGTGCTCTAAGAAAGAGAATTTGAAATAAGGTTTCTGTTGCTATACACATTTTTAAATGAAAGGTCCGGACAAAAAGGGAAGATTCCAGCAGGATGTTGGTGTCTTCTTTTTATTTTTAAATTTGAGTCTGTCAATGGAGAAATAACAAGAGATGCATCTCACAATGCAATCCCAACAGTAGAACATTAACCCAACCCTAATCCCAACTTCTTCGAGTATAAGGACAAATCTGAGAAAGACCCCGAGACTTTTTACTTCTCCTAGTCTGTCTTCTGTTTAGAGAGCTGAAAGTTGGAGCTTTTCTGCAGTAGTTGAAGGTGTTGTTGAGTCTCCTCTTTGACCATTATTTTCCTGCTTCCTTTCATGAGAACCCAGGAGAAAAATTAAGTTCCATGCATAATTTCTTTTCCTTTTTCAGTTCTTTTTCTCTGAGATTCAACACCGCCACCAACCACTACCACAATTCCAAGATCCGTGATATTCTGTTGAATAAAACTTGTAGTCCCAAGAGTATTTAGAAGGAAGTAGATTGAGGGGTGCCTGGGTGGCTCAGTCAGTTAAGTCCGATTTCGCCTCAGGTCATGATATCACAGTTTGTGGGTTCGAGCCCCGCATCAGGCTCTGTGCTGACAACTCAGAGCCTGGAGCCTGCTTCAGATTCTGTGTCTCCCTCTCTCTCTCTGCCTCTCCTCAGCTTGCACTCTGTCTCTCTCTCCCTCAAAATAAATAAACATTAAAAAAATTAAAAAAAAAAGAAGGAAGTAGATAGACACGACACAAGCCTGCAAAGGCTGAGAGTCGGGGAGGGTGTTCAATCCTTGAAGTTTTGCAGTTTGGAGACTCAGCTTTTGTGGACTCTAAAACTGCCAGAAGTCTGAACTTAAGCTCTAGGCAAGAAGTCCTCAAAATTAGCATACCAGTGGTTTCTCCTGTTGTCAATGGATGTGAGTTTACCAACTATAGTGGTGTTTCACACATTTCTTAAATCCTAGGGAGCAGGGGTTTCCAGCAAAGTTTTTTTCTCTGTTAAAAATAATACTGGAGGAAGTCTTAAGCCATGGAATATTAATGCTTTATTGTAAGACACACAATCAGGAGAGTTTATCTTCTGTGATTTTATCTTACTTGGACCTCATTCCAGAAAGAAAAAAATATTTTCAAACATGCCCTCAATGTGAATTGGGAAAGTTTAAGCTGCCATGCCTCCATTTCAGGCCAGACATGATAAACTGTTTACAGACCCCAGGTCCAGTTGACTCTAAACAATTCATCAATATCAGTCAAAGGGTTTACTTCTTAACAATATCGGTACTTGTATATTCCAAGTGTTGCTTAGTATTATCACTAATTAACATCAGAACCAGACATATAACCAAAATGCAAATGTAAAAACACATTTTCTGCCTAAAGGCCATGTTTTTAAAGTTCTCAAATTTCTGAATACTATCATCCAAGTCTTGGACATAGTTTTCTAAGATTTTTACTAGAGTTCTAATGGAAGGAAGAAAATGAAGGTCTATTCTAAAACGTCTTTAGCCAGCAAAATATTTTTTGTATATTTACGAATTTACGTTTAAAATTTTGGTTCTCCTTCATCTAAACTTTTACATTTTTTTGTGTTCTGTTTTTTACACAATCTACCAGGGTAGTAACACACATACAAATAAGCAAACATACATCGTGGATCCATGTTCAAAATGTTTTATGTTATGGGTCTATAATAAAAATAAATTGTGGACCACTGCCTTAAAGAAATTTCCATTTAGAGAGTAGATGAATGACATATTTTTACAAGTTGAAGATTATGGTACATCTTTGAAGCAGGAATGTTGACCAAAATTTTGATCCACATACAAGCTGAAAACACTAATTTCTACAGATTGAATATGGTATTGGTATCCTATGTTAAATCAATCAATCAATCAACCATTAGCCAACTAACTCACAAAACTTCGATCTTTATGGAAGTTCCTTTCCTTACTAACTAGAATCTCTGAAGGGCTTAATGTCACAAAAAATCAACTGAAAAAAATATTCATCTATAGAAGACTAAACGAACCAATCAACTCTGCCAGAAAGTTGGGGGTTTAGTGAAAGATTCTTTTGTCTAAGTTATTTGATGTCATGCAGTGGAAACAACAAATTGAGTGAATTTGTGATTTTCCTACCTATCTTGTCACCATTGCAAAAAGACATATAGAAATTCCCACCAGAAAATTTACTCTTCATCTCAAGCAGCACAAGCTCTTTTCTTAAGCTAGAATTCAAGCATGATCATTTTGTGACAATGGTTCTGCTTCTAGTAAAATTAATGTTTAGCCCATGTGGTGAACCACAATTTGCCCTTCATTATTCACAATTTCTAATGGCATACAATATAATTATTGTTAAATAGAGATAACACTAGGAATAACAAAAGAATAAATGTTTTCAATTTTAGATACTGATTACCCCCCAAAATAATTATTGCCATCACAATGTAACAAAGTGTTAAAATGGGACTCTTTCCGTCTCGGTTTCTGCTTAGGCCCAATAGGTGTTTTCTCTTCCCTCATTCCAAAGCGAGATGCTACGCCACTAAAACAGGAGCAAAGGAGATACACAAGAATTAGTCTTGCAACCCACTGGTGACCACTTCCAGCTTCTAAAATGTATTGCAGAAACTAAGAGATGGGCGTAGATTGGAAGAAGATTTTGAAAGTCTTACCATTGTATATGACAGGGAGAGGGACTCTTCCCTCAACTCAAGCCTAGGGAACGTGGCTCCAATGGCACTGATAGGTTCAACAGGAGAGCTTGGGGACACTGCACACCAATTTCAAGTCTCTACCTAGGAAATCTAGAGTAAGAGGGACAGGCTGCCTAGCTGTTTTGATGGCAGAGTAAGAGATGCGTTCATACTGGAAAGAAACGGACTTTTGTCAGAGCAAAGTACATGAAGGGATTCCCATGAACCAATACAGATTGAGAAAGAGACTTAGCATGGTATTGTTTCACATGATGGCCAAGAGACCTCCCGAAAGGTGGGGAGATCTCTGCGAAAGGAGTCTGGATGTGTTCCCTTGGATGGCAGGAGAAATGTAATTGTCCACCACCAAGGACTATTGTGAGAAATTTCCAGTGATGACAGAGTTCTCCCAAGGACCCTCAAAAGCCCCCCAGAAGATAAAGTGTCAGCCTTAAGCACCTAGGCCAATGCTAAATTGCTAGAACAGAATCGGACTTTGCCTGACCCTTAACTCCTCACTTTCCCTTGGCTTTACTTGGAGCGACTAAAGGTGGGAAATAGAGGAAACAATTCATGGTCCCTCGTCCCTTTAGAGAAGGCCGGCTTGAATCAGGCATGAGCTGGAAGGAAGAAGGGTGTTAACTTGCAGTACATTTCTTAGAGTTAAAAAAATCATTATTATTATTATGCATTATTTTACTAAGACTCTTTGGAGGGAATAAAGTAAGCACAGAGTATTTTTTTTTTTTATTTTCTGAAAGTTACCAGAAAAGCCACAAGGCCCATTGTATTTGACCAGGGACAAGTAAAGAACAAATCTCCAAAGAAGAGATTTGAAGGGTGGTAGAGGAAAAAGAATGAAAATGTTTTCTATGGTATGGACATTATAAATTCTGTTCATATAATCTAATGATTTCAATAATAATAGCTAAAATTTATCAAGTGCTTATTCTATGCCAGACACCGTCTGCTTTGCATGTATTAAATCATTCCATCCTCACAATGCTATAAGATTATTATACTCATTTTCTAGGTGAGAAATCGAGGTGCAGAGAGAGGTTAGGCAACCTGCCTCAAGTGGCACTACTAGTAAGTGGCTAAGCCACCAAGAGGGCTATTCCCAGCAAATAAGAATTCAACCTCTTTCCTCAAATTTTTCTTTTCTCTCTACATCCAAAATATTGGATATCAAAAATGGAGGGGCTCCTGGCTGGCTCAGTCAATTAAGTGTCCGACTTCAGCTCAGGTCATGATCTCACGGTTCGTGAGTTCGAGTCCCGCGTCGGGCTCTGTGCTCACAGCTCGGAGCCCGGAGCCTGCTTCGGATTCTGTGTCTCCCTCTCTCTCTGCCCCTTCCCTGCTTGCACTGTGTCTCTCTCTGTCTCAAAAGAAATAAACATTAAAAAAATTTTTTTTTAAATAAAAAATTAAAAAAAAAAGGAAACCACAGCCTTATCAATTTTAGCACGTTAGCACTTTGCAGGAACACATGAGGCTACATGTGATTTTCTACGCTTTGTTTCAAGAATCGAACACCGAGTCACCCCAGTTCAATGGGGTCTTTTTCTTAAATATCTATTTCTCTTGAATTTTCTTTTTTCTTTTGTGTAGATGTGGACAGCCACTACAAAATAAAGTACAGCTGAAGGGTCGTGACCTCCTCACTCTAAAGGACTTTACAGGAGAAGAAATTAAGTATATGTTATGGCTATCGGCAGATCTAAAATTGAGGATAAAACATAAAGGAGAGGTATGTAGCATTTTCATTTTACCTTCCCCTACTACCAGCCCTTTTAAAGACAGCCTTTCCAAAGAAAGAGGGAAAAGAAAATATATTAAAATTCCTAAACAGTAGCTAAGTCATGAAACCACACAGTCAAGGTAATTGATTATCACTGAGTGTACAGGCGTATAAAAAGCATAAAGATCAGTTATTCAATGACAAGTCATTGTGCTTCTCTCATGCGGAATGTTGAAATTCATTATTAATTGGATCAGAACCTAAGGAATCATTTCTCTGGAAAGATTTTATTTTTATACCTTCATTCTTTTCTCTGTGTGTTTTCTACCAAGTTAAAAATAAGGACAATACTTTTTTTTTTTCCTGGCAACAAATTTCAATTGTGGATGAATATCAGATATATGATTATTAGGATAATGTCCAAAAATTCACAGTGATGTTACCGTGTTGAAAATATTTCAGATTAGCAAGGAAACAATTAAGTGGTAACCAAGTAGGAGAAGAGATGGGATATGGTGCTTAGCTGTAAGCATTATTCTGCATTTTGAGCAATTTATGTTTGAAACACGCTTAATTCATGCAGCGGTCTCATTTAGACTGCTTAATTGTGAAAGCATACGTGTTCCAAGCTTGTTCAAAAGCACTTTAAAGAGCCGGTGCCAGGCGAAGAAAGGTTTACACAACCTTGATTTTCTTAATCTAGTTCACTAGCTCTCCAAGTTCTGAGAACAGGAGTGACTCCAAGTGCTATGGGTTGACATTCCCATAGAAGACCTGAAATAAGCAGGAAAGGTCCCCCAAGATCCCAGGCCTGTTCTTCATACTTCATGTGTAAGAAGAGTTAGCTGGCAGGAATCTATTTGTTCCAGAACTCACCCTATCAGGAAGTCCATCTACAGAAGAGGAAGAAGGAAAAGCCCCACCCCACACCCAAACTCTCCAGATTGCTTCCAAAAGACTTCTAGAAACAAAGCCTTTGCGCTCCCACAAGGATGCATGAGAAAAGTGTAGCTGGGGCTTCATCCTTAGTAGTCTTAATGCCCCATGTTGTGACAGAGCAGCATTGTTTCTAGCTGAGAAAACACTTCTGAACCAAGCGTCTTCAGGGTCATTGAACATTGATAGGGGTTTCCATGGATTTAGGTAAAAAGACGGTTCCAGTAAGAAATATTAACATACTTCAGAACAAGTGTTCAGGTTGAACCCAGAGCAACTAATATTTTGCAATTACATGCCCATAATCTGTAGTTCTTGTTCCCTTCCTCCTATTTGTACAGAACATGACAAAAACCACTTTTTAAAAAATTTTTAAATGTTTTTATTTTATTTTTGAGACACACACACACACACACACACACCAGTGTGAGCAGGGGAGGGGCAGAGAGACACAGAATCTGAAGCAGGCTCCAGGCTCTGAGCTGTCAGCACAGAGACTGATGCGGGGCTCAAACCCAGGGACTATGAGATCATGACCTGAGCTGAAGTTGGACACTTAACCAACTGAGCCACCCAGGTGCCCCATGACAAAAAACACTTTAAATGCACTTTTACAATAACATTTTGAGTGCTTATTTGGATGGAAGCAGTGATTAGTTGTTCTACATTTTCTGATAATGTAAGGAATAACTTTTGAAACATAATCTTTGATACTGGATATAAAATATATTTTTCATTTTAATTGTATTCTTGTCCTTAATTTTCAGTATTTGCCTTTATTACAAGGGAAGTCCTTAGGCATGATTTTTGAAAAAAGAAGTACTCGAACAAGACTGTCCACAGAAACAGGTGAGTCCACTGACAAGGTCACACTTGTGCTGAAGAGGGGGCCAGAGGGTGAGGGTCTGGGAGGAATCATCCAGTGGGGGAATTTGTGTCTCTTTAGCAACCACAAAGGGAAAACACTGTCACTGGGAGTAGCAGGGCAAGCCTCTGAATGCTCTTTCCAATTCTCAAAGAAGCTGTAAGCAGAAAGGTTAGTGTCATCTGTAGGAATTCCATGAACACTTGATTAGAAGTCTCCAAGAGCTTTTCATGTTCAGTAGAAAATGTGAGTGGACACAAATTCTCAGCCTTCAAACTCACGTGGGCAAGAAATGTGTATTTTCCCAACACGTAAAGGATTTTCTCTAGCCTGTACCAATTTTGCAGGATGGTGGAAACCTAATCTTCGCAATGTTAGGCAATCCTCAGTCATTTCAGGGTTTACTTTGTCAATTTGGGTTCTCCTCTCCCTTTCCCCACAGTCATGGTTAAGTCCCGGAGAGTACGCGAGTAAGACATCTAGGGCTATGGGGGTCTGGTCATTGGTCAGCAGGACATCATCATCAAATGGCCACACTGGAGTCTGCTGAGACTTCCGTATCCCCATTGGACCTTGGCTGTCTCCCATTCACTGTGGAGTCTGCTGCACTTGGATCATCACAAGACGTGAAATATTTCTCGGTTTGACTCTCCCAACCTCTTGGCAGTTCTCCTTGCCATCCTGTGTACAGAGAAACTGCAAGGCTTTCTCAATCCTTCCTTCCTCAATCTGGGCACCACGGAGTACTATAACATGTGTTGCCTCCTAGAACTCTGTCTTAAAGGCAAGACACACATGTTATCAGCTCTGGGGTTCCCCAAACTCATCTGAAATGTCCATCATGCATCCACCCTTCAGTACGTGGCCTGGGAGGACAGACGACAGGTACAGTGTCAAAGGTCCATCACTTTTTATTTCTTCTGCTGCTTCTTTCTCTTGCTCCTCTTTTTCCCCTTCCAGTTCCCAGTATTGGAGGCTAGGTGATAAAGCAGGAAGAAAAAACTGGCTCTGACTCGCCAAGATGTCTTTCAAATCTACTGTTTGTGCCTGGAATTGTAAGCTATTAAAACTCAAAATTTCCCTTTTCTTAAGCTATTATCTCTGTAATGTTTCAAAAAAGTCCATTTTTAAACTTACAAGCCACACACCACCTCTTTTCTTTCTCTCTGCATTTCTGCTTTATCAGACCTCCCCTGAATCAATAAAATGACTGCCCAAATGGACAAATGGATAGGATCAAGTAGGAGGAACCACAAACAAAAACATTGGTTGTTTCTTCAAATAGCTCATCCCATCTACAAGTATCAGAGCTTTCTAGGATTTAGAAGCAAACAACTACTTCATGCAATACTTGCCTTGTAATGGTCAGTAGTGAGGTTCATCAACTATGTAACAAAATAAAGTTCAAAGGGATTAAGTGACTTGGTAAATTCACTTACTTAACAAAGAGCACCAGGATTCAGATCTAAACTTCATTGTTCTTACTAATGCACTCCCCTTGCCCCTTGACTGAAGAAAGGAGGGTGAGGGGAAACGTGTAAGGTGTCACCTGATCTTTAAGTCCCAGGAAGAAAACAGATGAGAACATTTTGCTCTTTTAAGATGGCCCCTTTACAAAATATGTTGACATCTGACATATAGCAAAGGAAAAATGAATATTGCATAAACAAGTCAATAATTCTCAAATTCTGCTCCTTTTCAACAGCGGTCCTCTATGAGTTGGGCAGAGTTTATTTTGTCAGAACTTAAGAGAGGTGTTCTTTTTTGAAGTCATCAAAATAATTGATTAGTACATGGACATTTATCAATTTTAAGTTTTTTTAAATTAATTTTTCTTAGCTGTTGGTGTTTTATACAACTTTTCTCTGCTCAAATGCTATTTTTGATATCAAATATCCCCGAATAACTGATCAGTTTTACCACTCATATATATCATATGGTAGTTAAGCTATTAATAAAACCAAGAGTGAAGACTTAATAAGCCTTTGGGTGCAGACCTTGTGCCAAATGCTCTACATTAATTACATGGATTATCTCACTTAATCCTTACGACAATTCTGTGAGGGTAAGACCATTGAAGAAAATAGTCTGAAACTGGTTCAGCAAATGGCCCACAGACACAGCTAATAAATGGCAGACCGAGGATCGGTAGCTATTATTAAATGTATTTTTTTAATATCTAATTTAATTTGAACAGGTAATTATCATGTTTTGTTCCAGCAAAATTGTTTCTGTGGATGGCATTAAGCATTTTGTTAAATGATGGTTTTCTATACAGAAGTGCTCTGAAACGAGCACAAAATTGCAACCTGTTATGACGAATACATGAGAAAAGGAACACGTGACCATAAAAAGTTATGGTTCACAGAGTATTCATCATTAACCTCAATTAAGTATCCATGGGTCTAATTGTATATGGCATCCTGCCAAACTCAACAGTAGGAGAATCAGAGTAAGTAGTTGCTTTAAATGCTTACAGAAACAGTAAACCTCAACCAAAACCATGGCAGGGCATTTTTATAATGTATATATGCATCTTATGAGTTGTCCTTCGGCACAATTTTCCATCAAAACCTATTACCTTGGTATTTAAATTTTTTTAATTTTTTTTTAATTTTTGAGAGAGAGACAGAGAGACAGAGAGACAGAGAGACAGAGAGAGAGACAGAGAGAGACAGAGCATGAGCAGGGGAGGTGCAGAGAGAGGGGGGGAGCCACAGAATCTGAAGCAGATTCCAGGCTTTGAGCTGTCAGCACAGAGCTCGATGTGGGGCTCAAACTCACAGACCACAAGATCATGACCTGAGCTGAAGTCAGGCACTTAACTGGGCCACCCAGGAGCCTCATGTTATCTTGGTATTTAGAACGAAAATGGGATGCAATTAAAACTGTCTATTATTGCCCCAGATTTGTGCCAGTCTCCTCATAGGAAAGTCCTTGAGGATCCTATCCCAAGCCTGAGTTGCAGAGATACAACAGTATTTCTGCTGATCTGAGGGAACAGAATAAAATTCATCACCCAACTTAAGCCATATTAATTGCTCATGTAATCTTTTTATTCAGTGTAAAACACTTATAGAAAAGTGCATAAATCATTATGCATATGTAGTTCGATGAATTCTTACAGTAAACACATCCTTGTAATTAATACCCAGATAGAGAAATAGAGCATTAATAGCACCCCGGAGACCTCCCTTGTATCTCCTTCCAGTTGCCATTCCCCCTACCCAAGGGTAACCATTATCCTGGCTTCTAACATCACAGATTAGCTTTGCCTGTTTTCGAACTTTATATAAATGGAATCATTCAGCATATGTTCTTTTGTGTGTGGTTTCTTTTGCTCAGCATTATGTTTGTGAGATGTACCAACGTCGCTGTGTGTAGTTGTAGATCATTTATTCCTCATCCACTCTTTTGTGTATGCCTGCCGGGCAAGCTGCACAATTCTCCTGTGTGCCTACTGATGATTATATTCTTTTATTGCAAATTAATTGAGCAGATAGACGGATACATTTATTAATCTCGGTAAGTGCAGTAGCCGATAGAAAAAAAATGCACAGGGCATCCTAAGAGATGGTTCTTTTCATTATTTAACTTTGGTATCTCACTTTCAAGGTGACATAGAAGCTGGCACTTTCTAAGCTATTTCAAATGTATCATCTTTACAAAGGTGACAATATAAAAAATGTGATACTATTCTGCAGGTATGAAAGTAAAGCACAGAGAGGTTCACGACTGCCTTAGTTCTACCAGCAAGAACCCTCAGAGCCCTCATATTTCCAGTGCATGAATTCTAATTATACCCTTCTTCCAAAGCTTGCAGGGACCTGTGAGGAAAAGGGCAAAATCAGATGTAGTCTTATTTTCCCAGGAAGAAATGAAGATATTAACAGAAGAAATGCTTTGTCCAAAAATATCCAACTTGAGTGCATGAACAAATGACAGATAAAAGCAGGCTTCTCTGGATGAAGGGTAAAGAGAAAGGAGAGCCCTGTCCCTCTACCCTCCTCTCCTCAGCAACGGCAGCTCCTGGAGGCTTCTCTGAACCTCTGACCCCCTCCTGAAGCGCTTATCACCAGCCGGGTCCGATGAGCTGGCAAATGCTTGAGCTGTGCTCTTACACTGGGGTCTGAGGTTCCTTTGTGACCAGAGACCACAATCGCAGAGGAAATTCCTTCTCGGGAGCAATGTCGCTCCATCTCATCTCCTTTGAGAAGTGCTGAAGGCTCAGACTCCTATTCTTAATGTTTTCTATAATCCCTCTTCCTACCCCTACCTCATCAGTCCAGGCTTGATGTGAATCTTCTTTATAGCACAGAGACAGAGATGAAAAGGCAGTAACCCAATCCTGCATTGTTATAGCACAATGACTTCTAGTCACAGCATGACTTGGAGCAGACCTGCCAGGAGGTCTTAAACTTTGTCTGAAACCTCCCTCCATAGTCTCCAACCCTCAGCGATATTCATCTCTGTGCGAGGCACATAGTAGGTGCACAAGGAATACTTACTTGATGAATGTGCAGTATTCACCTTTGCTTAGGTGACGTTCCCTATTTAGAAACAGATTTAATACTCAAGAGTGATTAGTGATTATAATCATCACTCAATTCCATTAGCTCACTTCACACATAATAGAAAATTCCATTCTTTCTGTTAACAGCATTAGATGTTTGCAGTCAAAATCCCTCCTACATTCATTCAGTAAGTATTTGTTGAGCACTTACTATGTACCAGCATTTATTCTAGGTTCTTGAAAGCGATACACCAGTGAACAAAACAGAGGAAAATTCCTGCCTTCCTGGAGCTTATGTTCTAGTGGGGACACAGACAATAAACGATAGACATAATAAATAAGTGGGTGATACAATGTGTTGGAAAGAAGGAGAACAATGTTCCTGGAACTGAGGGCAAAACATGTACTCCCTTATTTGGACTTGGCTTTTACTCTGAGTGAAATGAGGAATTTTTGCAGGGTTTTGAACAGAGGGACATGATCTAACTTGCATTTTAAAAGGCTCTCTCGGACTGCTCTATTGAAAACAACCTGCAGGGATTGGGGGTGGAGACAAGATAGAAGCAGTGGAATCCACCAGTAGGTAGCTATAATACATGGAGGCTAGGGCCAGAGTGGCAGCAGTGGAAGGGGTAAGAGGGACAGATTCTGGATATATTTTGAAGGGACAGCCAATAAGATTTCCGATGTATCAGGTAAGAGAGAGACACTAAGGATGACTTCAAGGTTTCTGCCTGAGCAACTGTGAGCAGGATGGACTAGGTGGAGCAGGAGAGAGGGGGACATTGAGAGTTCAGTTCTGGCAGCATTGAGTTTGAGATGTCTATTGGACACATGAACAAAGACGATGAAAAGGCAGTTGGCTATTAGTTTGGAGTACGGGAGTGAGATTTGCCCTAGAGATATTTGCGAGGCATCAGCATATAGATGGTATTTAAGGCCAGGAGACTGGATACGATTATAGAGGGAATGAGTATAGATTGAGAGAAGAGGACCAAGGACTGGCCCTGGAGAACATCAACATTAAGAAGTCCAGGAAAAGAGAAGGAACCATCAATGGAGATTGAGAACGAGCAAGAAGGTGTGGTGTCCTGGACAGTGTTTGAAGAAAGTTTATCAAGCAGAAGGTGGTGAACAACTTTGTTTCTGCTAATTCAAGAAAAATGAGGACTGAAATAGCCACCAGATGTATCATTGGTAACCTTGGTGAGAGGAGTTTTGGTGCAGTGTTGGGAGGGAGGGGAGCCAAAGCTTTATGGGGATAGGTTGGAGGGAAATGAGAAAAGAGAACTGAAGAGAGAAAGACAAAACAAAGTTTTGCTGCAAAGGGAGCAAACAGTTCAAGGGATACTTAGCAGGGAGAAATAGGGATGAGAAAATTTGCCTTTTTCGAATGCGTGAAAAATGAGAATAGAAATGAGAATAGCTTATTCATGACGAAGGTGGTGTAAGGGAGAAAGGGAAGAATTACTACAGCAATGTTCTTGAGTACACAAGGGGGTGTGGCTTCTAGTATGCGGGGCATGACAAGTTCATCTGTGCTTAAAAGGAAGGAAAGTAGAATATATGGGTACAGATGCTGGCAGGTAGGGAGGCAGGGTGGTGGAATCTAGAAGTTCTCTGATTGCTACATTTTCCAGTGAGGTATGAAGCAAGGTGTTCAGTTGACTGCTGGCTCTGCTTTCAAAATATATCAAGAATCCAATCACTTTGTCATCATTTCAGCAGTTACCATCCTGGTCCAAGCTATCAATTCTCACCCAGGTTTTTGCAGACGGGTCTAGTGACAGGTCTCCCCGCTTCCACCCTTGCCCCACGACAGATGTTATATTAACACATAAGTCCATCGTGTGACTCCTCTGCTCTAATCCTCCCATGGCTTTCTATCTTCCTCAGACAAGTCAAAGTTGTTTCTTCCCCTCTACCTGCCTTCTGCAATCTCAACTCGTACTGCTCTCCTCCTTACACTGTACCTTCCATACCAACCTTCCTGTTGTCCCTTGAACCCGGCATCACGACCCTTCCTGAGGACCTCAGGACATGCTCTTTCCACTGTTTGGTGTGTTTCAGTGTGGCTTCCTCGACCATACTAAAATTACAACTCCTTCCTTATATTCCCTAGCTCCCCTCCCTGTTCTATTTTTCTTATGGCACTTCTCAACATCTAACATACAACATACTTCATTTATGCATTCAGTTTATTTTTTATTATTTTTTTATTTTTTTATTATTTTTTTGAATATACGAAATTTATGGTCAGATTGGTTTCCATACAACACCCAGTGCCCAGTTTATTTTTTAAACGTTGATTTATTTATTTTGAAAGAGAGAGAGGGAGAAAGAAAGAGCATGGGTGCGCGAGTGGGGGAGGGGCACAGAGAGAGGGAGAGAGAATCCCAAGCAGGCTCTGTGCTGATGTGGGGCTTGACCCCATGAACCATGAGATCATGACGTGAGCCAAAATCAAGAGTCAGGCACTTAACCGACTGAGCCACCCAGGCGCCTCCTCATTCAATTTATTACTTACCTCTCTCCCCATTGGAATGTAAGTTCACTCTAAGCAGGCACTTGTACCCTGTTGTTTATAATGCTTTTCCCGGTACCTAGAATAGCACCAGGCACATTTTGTAGAATGAATGCATAAATTTCAGAACCATGCTGTGATGCCAAGGCCTAGTGCAGTCACTCCACAGAGACAAAATGTGCCCTCCACAAAAATTTGGTTTGATTATTGACAGTGAGGATGCCACACAAGCACCAAGAGGGTATGAAAAGGTTTATTACTCACATAATGTGGCTTCTTGGGTAAAGCAGGACTGACTCCCATGCTGGTCTCAAAGTGGCATCAGAGTATGGAAAAATGATACCGTCCTGGGCTTTGTGGTTAGGAGGTGGGGCTGGGGTGAAGATTCCCATTCACTGGCCAGGTTTTGTTTAGTTTGCACCTCCCGCTAGTGCCAAAGGAAGGAGTGTCTGTACATTCTTACCAGCTTGCCTAGGTATAGGGCAGAAGGAGAAGAGAGAGTGATGGTTGGCTTGAAAGTTGGTAGCAGTTAAACATCATAAATTCAGTCAGACTCTTTATTACAGGACCCATACCAAGTAGGATTGTTAGCGTGTTTCACGTTCTCTGATTCTACCTGGGATGTAGCACATCACATCCGCAAGGGATCTTAAGGGCTCTAGGCAAATTGCCTCATTTTCCAGATGAAGAAGACGGAGTCCAGTTCCACTATGTTGTCTTGTCTTTGCAAATTCCTTTGTAAGTTAGCTCAGGGGCTGGCTCCCCTATGGCAAGCCCTAGGGCTATACATAGGCTCTTAAAAACAATCTTGAACAAGTTTTTAAACTCTTGACTCTCAGAACCCTTGTCTATGAAGTTCTTATAATAATATCTACTGTGCTCCTATTAGAGTAAAGTTTTCAATGGAAGAATGTTTATAAAGTGCTAGGACATGGTAGTGCTCTGGGAATAGTCATCGCCAGAGTCAGAACACAGTACCCTCTAGCTAAAATCCTAGTCTGGGCATATTTAAGTGAACACTCTTAACTAGCATAAAATAGGTAGAATAGAATTATTTCATTCCATTTCAGAAGCAACTACTTACTTTATTTTCAATTTAAAAAAAAATTTTCAAATGTCTATTTATTTTTGAGAGAGAGAGAGAGAGAGGGGCGAGAGACAGAAAGAGAGGGAGACACAGAATCCAAAGCAGGCTCCAGGCTCCCAGCTGTGAGTACGGAGCCTGACGCGGGGCTCGAACTCACAGACCGTGACATCATGACCTGAGCCGAAGTCAGATGCCTAACCGACTGAGCCACCCAGGCACCCCTCAACTTTTATAAACCTACTAACTCTATCAAAGTTTAAAACATTCCTCTTACCCTAGAAAGTTCAGAAGTGCTCCTTCCTAGACAATCACCTTCTCCAGAAGCAACTACTCTTTTAATTTCTGCCACTCTAGGGTAATTTTGCCTATTCTATGTCTTCATATAAATGGAATTATACATTATCTATTCTTCTGTATCTAGCTTCTTTCACCTAGCATAATTGTCGTGAGGTTCATCCATGTTATATTCAGAGTTCATTCCTTCTTATTCCTGAGTAGTATTCCATTGTAATCCATGATATCCCACACTACATTTTCTTTTTCCATTTTCTGGGATGGACATCATTATACATTTTAAAGAATCAAAACCAGGCATAGCTTCCAGAAGGGAACAATGCCCCATTATTGAAAGGTTCTGAACAACAGGGTAGATAAATGGGCCCCATCTGAAGGAGAGTTGAGTGTCTTTACAGAAAATTTTATCTACCTCTCGCAGTCACTCATTTTGCTCTGCCTGGGAATTTCCTAGCAGAGACATTAGAGAGCTTTAAAATTTTTGACTTTTCAATTGAGATGGTGCCAATTCCTTATAATTTTGTTTTCTTTTTTTTTTGAAAAAAATTTTTAACGTTTATTTATTATTGAGAGACAGAGAGACACAGAGCATGAGCAGGGGAAGGGCAGAGAGAGAGGGAGGCCCAGAATCCGAAGCAGACTCCAGGCTCTGAGCTGTCAGCACAGAGCCCGACGCGGGGCTTGAACTCACAAACTACGAGATCGTGACCTGAGCCAAAGTCGGTCGCGTAACCAACCTGAGCTACCCAGACACCCCAATGTTGTTTTCTATTTTGGTTCTCTTTTTCAAAATGCTTTCCCCCCTTTTTTCTTTTATTGTAGGCTTTGCACTTCTGGGAGGACACCCTTGTTTTCTTACCACGCAAGATATTCATTTGGGTGTGAATGAAAGTCTCACGGACACAGCTCGGTTTGTAAATCTTCTTCCCTTCAAAGCTTATTTCAGAATTGATAAATTTCAAAAAGGAAATATGCTTCTCTTTAAATAAGGTTTTCCCCCCTCAGCATCCTTTGTACTGTTCTCTGTTTTCCTCCTCTCTTTACCTGATGCTCTGAATACCTCTCTCCTCATCCTCTGGTCAGTTTCTATGGGTTAAGATAATTTTTTTTTCCTTAGCAATTTGAAGAGGTTTCTGATTATAAAAATTTCAAACTTAGGGAAACTTGGAAAACATCAAGTGTGACTCATATTTTACAGTTGAAGAAACAGATGTCCAGGGAAACTGACATGTTCAGTGACTCATAACTAACTAGTTAGCATCAGAGCAGGTAATAATATTAACAGCTAACATTATTATGTGCTAGGCATTGTTTTAACTTATTTAATCCTATAACAAACCAAATAGATTGGCATAAAGAGGTGCAACAATTAGGAACGTACTAGCTACTATGACACAAAAATTTTATAATGTCAATGGCTAACGTAGTATGGATGTTAGCCATTAGTAAGTAACTTAGTAAGAGGGAAATATTCATTATTTATGTGGCTTTTCAGGGACTCCAAATGAGAATGGCTCTACCATTTTCAATGTGTGGTGTCCAAGGTCATCCTGGGTGTCTACATCCAGCCAGGAGCTAGGGGAAGAGAATATAGGGATGGGATACTTGCTTCAAACTCACCTTAGCAGGGAAGTGACACAATCACTTGCACACACATTCTATTGTCAAGCACTAGTAGCTCACCCCTATCTAGATAGAAGTAGAGGTAGGAAAAGTCTCTTAACCATTATATTATAAAGACTGAAATATAGAACCCCCCCGGACTCCCCATGAAATGCTGTCACCATTATAGCATGTTTGAATGAGAACTACAGAGCAAATGTCTTTGTTTAAATATTTCACCCTTGATATCAAAGACTAATGACTTTTTCCCGAAAATGATATGCCATAAAGTGTCCTTGCAACACTACTTTTTATGGAAGCTACCCTCGTATGTACTGAAGAATCTACCTCCTCTGAATTGCTAGATTTGAAATAACTCATCTTTAGACCTTTTAGTGATGTTATATCATATAGGACCATGTTAGTATTAAGAAGCATTTGTGTTCATCTTCCGGATGCATGGAACAAAAAGAATAAATAAACCTAAACGAGTTTTTCTTCCAAATATGCTGCCGCTGACTGGGGTTACATTTGCCTAATACTTCTGCTTCCACAAAAGTGACCTATACTTCATTCCTAAGCAAATATTACAAGCTGGTTAAGGGATGAAGCCAGGGGCACATCCAGGGGAGAAGTCTCAGTGGGGATCTTCCATATAGAACCAAGCGAATGATGGTAAGTCATGTGTGAAGTAGTGGTTGCAAAAAGGATAAACTTGGAGGAACGGCTGAACATCCAATAAAGAGTTAAGGGGTGCAGACTGACAGCCAGAAAAAGTTCAGGACCCGGAAATCAGTGGAGTGGGCAGGAGCCCAAAAGCAAGAGACAAATAACCAAGCGTGGGTTGAAAGCTGAGAATGAGTATAAACATGTTCTTTGCTGTGTTTGCTCTCCACACAACAATTCCCATGCAAGTCCTTAGAGGAGCTCTACACAGGTCCCAAGAACAACAATCTGCTCACAAGTTCCAACGTAATTGGGACCTTTTAGTCTTTGTAATTAGTTCCATTGCTACGTGGATATATGGATACATAAAAGTGGATCCATAGAATTCATTCTGATCATTCCTTCTTACCCAAAAGACTCTGAATAAAAATAATAGCTCCTCCCTAAAGGGTGGCCCTCTTGTACATTATCTCTAAATCTTTGTAAAAGCCTTACACATTAAGTATTATTGGCCCAATTTTATAGATGACAAAACCATGACTTAGAGAAGTAATGGAGCTTAGCAGTGAGGTCAGCATTTAAATCACGTTTTTTTTTTGTTTTTGTTTTTTTTTAAAGGCCATGCTATTTTGGCTACCCCTACTGCCTCTCATATATAATCCAGGAGAGAGACGGTGAAATACATTATGGAAAGCATTGACTTATGTGTCTTGAGGTCCCCAACACCACCCCCCTGTTTGATGATTCACCGGGAGGATTCACGGACTCAGCATATAGTCATACTCACAGCTGTGACTTATTACAGTGAAAGTATACCAAACACAATCAACAAACTGAAAAGGCACATGTAGCAAAGTCTAAGGGAAACCAGATGCAAGATTCCAAGAGTCCTTTTCATGGAATCACTCAGGGCCCGTTTAATTCCCTTAGTAACAAGTTGTGACAACAGGTGTGAAATGCTCCCAGCCAGGGAAGCTCCTTAGAGACTCAATACCCGGGATTTTTACTGGAGGCTGGTCACACAGCATCCTCCATTTGACATGTACCCAAATCCAGACTCTCAGAAGGAGAGCAGGCATTCACTTTAAACCATATTGTTTGTAAAAACAAAAACAAAAACATTCTAGGCACAGTGGGCCACTCTTATCAGTCCTGGAAACCCTCCCCAAATTGAAATTCCCAGATGCCATCCAAGGGCCAACCTTCCATGCAGGCCTTTAAAAGGCTAGCAGTCAGGCATGGCTTGGAAATCACAAGGCTCGAGACCTAGTCCAAGCTTTGCCACTTACCTACTGTGAGTCATAGGTGAAAACTTCCCCAGATCGTAGTTTCCTTTTCTATAAAGTGAGGGAATTCTGATCCTTAAGGCCCAATTTATATTCTCAAGTGCATGCAAATATATTAGATTATGAAGTGGTAGGCCTTCAACAGAGGGGTGTCCCAATGCAGACAAATGCAGAATTCTGGGCCCAGACTCAGAAATTCTAACTCTGCGGGTGAGAGCTCAGATAGTTTTGAGGAATTTATACTTCAACAAGCCCCTCAAATGATTCTGTTGCCTGGGTGGCTGGACCACACTTTGCAAAACCCCGAATTACAAGGTTGTGTAGTAATCCAGGGCTGTTGTGCTGTTAATCTACTGTGCTAGTGTGTGAGTTAAAGGAATGGTAAGGAAGGGACAGTTAATAAGATATTTATACGGTTTCATGATAACCGATTGTGAAGGGTACGTTGATAGTGGAGGCAAAATGATTTCACATTGGTTATTCTTAAAATATCTGTGGATACATTAGCAGAAGCAGAAAAATGAAAGGAGTGTCTGCTTTGGAGAGAGGGTGCTAGATTAGGTATTAGACATATTGCATTAAAGGTTGAACTTCCAATATGAATGTCCACAGGCCACTGGAGATAGACCTTGGGGGAAGTTGAATGCTGGATAAATAGAACTATAAGCTCAGTGGTAGAACTGACTGTGGGAGAACTGCATTGTGGGAGAACTGCAGAAGGCTGAACCTTGTGGACAGACACAGTTAGGGAAGGGCAGGAGGAAATACTTAGGTACAAGGAGACTAAGGATAGCGCAACAAACAGAAGAGGCTGAAATGCAAGGTGGGGATGTCAGAAAGGGGGGCAGGGTAGCTACCGTGGCATCTGACTTTCTTCTGTATACCCCATTCCTGCTTCCTCTGCCAAAATATCTGACAAGATATGGCTGAGATTCCGAAATTCAATGAATCTAAACTGAAGAAGACAGGAGAAGTCCACTGCCTTTCACAGAAGCAATTGAACAGGAGAAGCAAGGAAGTGAATCTTAATGACATCTACCCTGCCAATATGCACCGTAAAATCCATAGCAATTGCCTCTCCTTGCTTTTTGTCGAAGTTAGACTTTGTAAGATGCGAAGAGATGGGATGATGTTTAAATGACAGTGCTGGCCTTTTCAAATCAAGAGAACAGTGCACACCTGACACTGACTGATGGCCTTGCCTCTCCATCCGCCTGTCTGGCTACTTTGGGGGCCCGGTGGAATAAAACAAAAAAAGTGACCGCCCGTTGGTGAGAGAAGACCCAAAGGGGGAATACAGTGAATGTGGCAACAGAAAAGAAAAAGGCAAAACTGCGCTAGCCTCCCGAAGGCTGTTAAGTGCAATTTCCAAAGTGTCAATTATTTAGTCAAATGATTTCATTATTCGTTTATTCAAAAATATTTCTTGAATGCCTAGGTTTGTTTCCAGGAATTGTTTTAGCACTGAGAATGAAATGCTGGTCGAATCAAACAGAATCCTTGTTTGCATGGAAATTATACTCTAGAGGGAGGGGGCTTTCACTAAACAAAGAAAGCGTGATGAGACCAGCAGGTTGGGGTGAGTGTTAGGACGAAGCAAAAGCAGGGTGATCTGTGGGGGTTACTTTAGATTGCGTGGCACCCTCAGCCTAGCATAAACCCAAGTTCTGGACTCCCAGGAGGAAGGGAAGTGTTCAACATCATCCATAGTGTTTATACAATTTAGGCAGTGAACCATCCTTACTATTTCTAGGACTGGTGGAAACCCTCCCAAAGCCTAAGTTCCCAGACGCCAGCTGAGGGCCAGCCCTGTCAGTAGGCCTTTCGAAGACAGCCATGTCAGAACTGCTGTGTTAACTCATTTTTGCACAACTGAGCTCTCATCTCTTCTGGATTTTGCTAAATATCCTTTACCTAGATGCACCCTAACTGGTAAGGGAGCACATACTGCACCCATAGGAGGACAGCCTCAAGATCTGAACTGTTTCCGCAGTTCAGTGTGGATCCCTGTAGGGCCAAGCACCCATCAGAGAGAATCAAGCATTGCTCAATTCCCTCTTTTGAAAAGTCTCTCTCAGCAATTCTTTCCTACCCCATAACATACCAGAAGACACAACAGATACGTATTTTTTCAGGTAAATTTACTTCAGCTGTGAGGGCGTTTTCAGATTTTGCCAATTCTCTGGTGCTCTCCTGGGGTTAAGAGTTGGATAGTCTATTTTTCCCTTCACTGTGGGCTTGTCCTTTTACATGTGACACCAGAAGTGACACCTTAGCATGACTGAGATGATGCATCCTTCAGAAGTTTGAAATCGGATGGAACTTAGCAACAGCAGTGGGGCATTAGCACTCCAGTTTCAGGGCTTTCTCGTTCTTCCATAATCACAGCTGTTTATGCCTAATGTTCTGAGTCCATCAGTGAAAGGGGCATAATAGCTCCACAGTCATCTCACTGTAATACGGCACTTAGTCATACAGCTGCAGGAACCAGGAGTACGAAAGGCTTCCTGTAGAACCCAACAACGTGATGCTGGTTCCACTCTACTCACTTTCCCTATAGCTGTAATTTACTTATGGTAGCAATCGCTAGAATGTGTTCTACCAATGGAAAAGTAGTAGCAAGGAAAAGCAGCATAAACCACTGTATTAGTCTCTTAGGGCTGCCATACAAACGAGCACAAACTTCGTGGCTTAAAACAACAGAGATTATTTACTCTCTCACAGCTCTGGAGGCGAGAAGTCCAAAACCAATGTGTCAGCAAAGCCATGCTCTCTCTGAAGGCTCTGGGTAGAATCCCTCCTTGGTGTTCCTTGGCTTGTAGCTGCGTCACTCCAAACTCTGCCTCCACGGTCAGGTGGGCTGCTTCTCTGTATGTCTTTGTGTATCCCCTCCTCTTTTTATGAGGACATCCATTACCGGATGTAGGGCCCACCCTACCTCAGTATTACTTCATCTTAACCAATTACATCTGCAAAGACCCTACTTCCAAACAAGGTCACGTTCTGAGTTTCCAGGTGAACTTCACATGAATTTAGGGGACACCATTCAACCCACTACATAATCACATATCCGCATGTATGTAACAACATGTAACTGTAACAACATGGAAAGCTTTCAAATCATTGTCATTCTGACAGTTCAAATATTGGAAGTTATAGAGGGATTTGTGGATGAGACACAGTCCTCAAGTGGAGTGAACCACTGTCATATTGAAAGGAATGTTTTTAAAAAGCTGGAATACTACTATTAAAGGTATTTATACCAGTGATATCAAGCCTGAGAAAGGCAATCTTTCTTAGGTTTCTTACTAAAACGTTTTAGGGGCACCTGAGTAGCTCAGTCAGTTAAGGATCCAACTCTTGATTTCAGCTCAGGTCATGATCTCATGGTCATGAGATTGAGCCCTATGCCAGGCTCTGTGCTGAGCATGGAGCCTGCTTAAGATTCTTTCTCCCTCTCCCCCTGCCCCTACCCTTCCCCCTTCCCCCTCCCCACTCTAAAAAATGTTTTAAAATATTGGTACCTAATTAGGAACTAAGAAATTGGTATGTGTGTGTGTGTGTGTGTGTGTGTGTGTGTGTGTGTATAGTGGAAATATGATATCTCCATGAATCTTTACAGAGGTCACCAAAAAGCTAGCAGGCATGACATTTGTATATCCTTGGGTGAATGGTAACAAAAGCCAGTCCTTCACAACATGAACTATGACCATTCATAGTCTAGAGGCAATTTGCCATAGTGTAAACTGCAGAGGCTTTGAAGCAGGGCTGGGCTTCAGTTTACATCACAGCTCGTACCACATTGGTCTTGTGGTTTAGAGCAGTTGCCTCTGACTCTTAGGTTTCTCAGCTAGCAAATGGAGATACAAATACTGATCTTAATGAGTTACATGATGATACATGAGATAATGTTTATGAAGGACAGGCACACAGAATAAATTCAAGTAATACTGATTGAACCAAATTATGGCCTAATTCAATCCCAGGACAAGCTCTGATTTAATGTGAGACATCACTCGCTGTGGTCCCCTAGTCAGCGTACGGTGACCCAACACTGAAATTCCTATAGCACATTTTGAGGAGGTCATTCTCAATGTCATGATGCCCTACCCATTTATCCCCGAGGTCCTCAACGCAAGGCATAATATCCAAGTCAAAATAATCTGGCCATTATAGAAGCTTTCATGAATAAATTGCATGTGGCAATTATTAAACATCCCTGGGTTTCTTCCAACACCAGACCATTTGAGAGGAGCCCATCTAGGTTTGCTAAAGGTATTATTTTGTTTCCTCATTATTCTTATATTGATACAACTAAAATTATAACCTGGGTAGAGATATCAGAGCACATGGAATGTTCTCTCTCCTGGAGGGAGACTCTGTTAACAAGTTTATTCCTTGACCAATTTACATTGGGGATAAAGTCTATGTCTCCTCTAAGGCCTTGGCCTGCTTCACTAAAAAATAAAAACAGGAAATAATCCATTTTGTAATAATTACAGAGTTCTCAGTGGTGTCATGCACAGCCAAAAATTCCTCCCACTGTTTGCCAGTCAGCTATTCAACTGATTGGAGGTGTCACTGGTAACAAACTGGAATTCAGGGGGCACAACGTCTGATTTAAGGCAGGATAAGGACAAAAGGAAGAATGCATGGCAGGGCCCTATGAGAACACAAGTTATGTTTGTCTCTGGCTTGTGCAATGCATTCATCACATTCCAATGAGTTTAGGAACAACTCGATTTCTGACAGCATCAGGATTGTTATGTGATTGTCCATCTCATCAATATCCACATTTGCTCTTAAGATCTGGCCCAGAACACTATATATTGGTGGCTTTTTTTCCTGTTTTGTTGTTGTTGTTTGTTATGTTTGTTTGTTTGCTTTTTCGTATCTGTTCACCTGACCATACAGAGTCCGCATCAGGCCTTCCTGGGGCCATGGGGGACTTTGCTTATAGTATTTTTTGCTTTGTTTTGTTTTGGCCTTCTGGGCATTTCAGTTAATTCATTAAAAAGTTTTGATCTTATACCAAAGGAAAAAATGTCAAAGAATAATAGAAATCCAAAGTCAGAAAGGTCTTTATGGGTTATTTAGATTAGCCATCCTTTTCATGCCGCCTCTACGCCATTTCCTCAAAATTGTCCTTGAGCTTGCATGGAAGCATCTGCTCTCAGGGCACTCTATACCCTGGGCTATCTAGTTTCATACTGATGCAGTCTGACTGTTCTGATGAGAGTTTATACAAACCACCTGAGAGTTCTCTTCTACATTGAGTTCAAATTGGTCTTGTTATGACTTGTCCATGTTCTTCTGTTTTTTAGTATCTTTATAAAGTCATGTATTTTAATATATTTGAAGGTTTCAATTCACTGCCATCATTGTTCTTATCGGTGCTCAAATTACCCCCCATTTGGCCAATGTGATCTGTCCTCAAATTGGCTACTGGGTCATTTTGACATAACTCTATTAGCCTTTGATAACTCCCTTGCTTTTTGATATGGCACGATGTTCCAGGCTCATCTTGCTCATTTCTTTACCAAGGCCAAGAATTAGCCATTGCTCTAAGAAGCTCTAGTTCATTTTCAATTACTTGCAAAATCATGTTTGGAGGGAATTTTCTTTTTTGAAAGATAGGAGGTTTTTTGTGGTTATTACCGTAATACTCTTTTTGGTAGGAAATACTAAAAGAGATTTAAAAATATAGATAGAACCATCAATACTGCCATCAGTCTGAAGTAATCAATGTTAACATTTTATCTCCTGGATCGTCTTTTCATTTACAGTCCTATGCCATGTTTCTCCTTGTTCTATACAGTAAGGAAAGAGATGATGAAGGTGGGGAGGTGGGGTGGGGGTGTGGAATAGACCACATTTTAAACATTTAGGTAAAATCAAGTTGAATACATATTTTAACTTGTGGATTATTTTTAAACCCTAATATTGGCTATCAAACCTCCAGAGGAAAATGATATGTATGAGAAAGTTTAACATTGGGTAATCTGGATTTTGCAAAGGCTGTTTTGCTACCGTTGTTGACAGATGCCCAAGATTGTCTACAAAACTGCAGGAATGCAACAGAAGGCAGACAGAACTCTCTCTCTATAGGCAATGGAAATGAAAACAGACAAAAATCAAGTCATTATAGAGCCAGAGAGTATTTTAACTTGTCAGCCTTTCATTTGTAGCACATACAACACAGCTCTTACAATGTTTAAAACTGGGGTTTTCAATTGATGGAGAGCTACCAAAATCCCAGATTACTATTAATGGGCCCGTAAATCCAGCTCTAGGTATAGGTTTGTCATTGTTTCCAAAGTTTTTTGTTTTTTAAAGATCTTTAGTAGCTTGGAAGAAGAAAACTAAGAATGGTGATTTCTTTATGATTTATCGTAACTTTAAACATCAAGTAGAAAGCAGCATCATTTGCAAAATAAATACGAATTGTCTACTTAAAGGTCTTTAACATCTTTATTTCCACAAGTGATTCCAATGTGGAAACAATCTGGGAGTAGCTCCTCTTCCCCTGTGTCATTAATTCCACTTTACCATCAGCTTCTGTGGTGGAAGGATTGAAGTGGAATTTTCTTTACTTTTTTTTAATGTTTTATTTATTTTTGAGAGAGACAGAGCACAAGTGGGGGAGGGACAGAGAGAGAGGGGGACAGAAGGTCTGAAGCAGGCTATGCATTGAGAGCAGCAAGCCCAAAGTGGGGCTTGAACATATAGACTGCAAGATCATGACCTGAGCTGAAGTTGGACGCTCAAAGACTGAGTCACCCAGGCACCCCTTTTAGTTTTTTTGAGAGAGAGCAGAAGCTGGGGAGGAGCAAGGGGACACAGAAAGAGAGAGAGAACTTCAAGCATAGTCAGCATGGAGCTTGCTGTGGGACTCAATCTCAAGACCCTGATAATCATGACCTGAGCTGAGATCAAGGGTTGGATGCTTAACCAACTGAGCCCCCCAGGTGCCCTTGAAGTGACATTTTCTATCAAGCTTTTTTGCACTCCCTTTTGCCCATAGATGCTTTAATGTCCAGGGGCTTTTTGTGCCTAAAGGAATGGACCTACTTTTTGTACCTTGTTTACTGTCCAACATATTAGTCTCGTGAATTTATCAAGCATTTAGCATTCCTTGAAACATAAAATAGCTAACATTCCTTTGTGGTTCTTGAAATGTGGTCCCCAAACTAGCAGCATAAGCAGTACCTGGGGGTTTGTTAGAAATGCAAATTCTGGGGCACCTGGATGGCTCAGTTGGTTAGCGTTGGACTTCAGGTCATGATCTTCTGGTTCAGGAGTTTGAGCCTTGCATCATGCTCTCTGCTGTCAGTGCAGAGCCCGCCTCGGATCCTCTGTGCCACTCTCTCTGTGCCCCCCTCACTCTGCTCTCTCTCCCTCTCCAAAATAAATAAGCATTAAAAAAAAATTCAAATTCTTTGGGGCCCCAACCCACACCTACTGAGAGACACAACTGGCTGTTTTCCAACTAGCCCTCATGGTGATTCTGATGCGTGTTCAAGTTTCAGAACAACTTCTTTAAACATTCACATACTACTTAACCAATAAATGAAATACATGTCAAATGAACAAAACAAGTCTCCTCAACCATTTAAACACTAATTGCAAAAATAATCAAATGCTTTTAAACATTTAACATAATCATAAGCCTAGCATTTCGGATTTCCTTGAATGCTCTAAACATTTTTAAAAGGAAAAGATATAAATGGCATATTGATTACAGAGCTGATTAATATTCTAACAACAAAACTGGGCACACTGCTATTGACATCATAGGTGTTGTTTTACATTCTTATCCCTACGTTTATTCTTTAAATTTTTTTTTAACGTTTATTTATTTTTGAGACAGGGAGAGACAGCATGAACGGGGGAGGGTCAGAGAGAAAGGGAGACAGAGAATCTGAAACAGACTCCATGCTCTGAGCTGTCAGCACAGAGCCTGACGTGGGGCTCGAACTCACGGACCGCGAGATCATGACCTGAGCCGAAGTCGGATGCTTAACCGACTGAGCCACCCAGGTGCCCCATCCCTACTTTTATTCTTATCCTTATATGGTCCTGGAATTTAAACTTCTATCAATTGCTGATTTGTCAGAAATTCTACAAAAGACTACTTTTATACCTTTTCAGAACTTATGTATGTAATTTTACCAGGCTCATCTGGTAAAAAAAAAAAAAAAAGTCATCTCAGGAGGCTAGGAAAGCAGGTTGAATGGGTTGCTAAATACTCAATTTTGGTAGGTTCAAGATGAAATACACTCAAGCTGCTAACCACTAGGCTGAATATATTTTTTATGACATAGTTTTCACTTTTTATCATGGATCTATATGGGTTTCCTGTCGGTGCCTTAACATATTTAGTGACTTAAAACAACACAGATTTATTATTTTACACCTCTGAAGGTCAGATGTCTAAAGGTTCCATGGGGTTATGCTCCTTCTGGAGGCTCCAGGGGAGAATCCAAGTCCTTGCCCTTTCCAGCTTCCTCTACCTTCAAAGCCAGCAGCCTGGCTAGCATCTTCTCTCTTTTCCGACATCTTGCCTCTCTCTTATGAGGACCACTGCAATTCTATTGGGCCCACCCCAGGATAATCTCTCTGTCTCAAGATCCTTAATTTAATCATATCTACAAAACTCCTTTTGCCATCTAAGCTAACACAATCACAAGTTCTGGGTATTAGGGCATGGGCATCTTCGGGGGGGCATTATTCTGTCTATCATAGGATCTCGATTTTCATTTTTCATATAAATTCTGACTTTTTACAAAAACCAAAAATAAAGTATCCTTTAAATTTGATTTTCTTTGTTTTTAATCTCTGGCAGACCCACTGTAATGTTTTTATGACATATTAACCTAGCCTGGTTGCGATATTTTAAAGTATATGCCTTTCTTAATGACACTGTTTTAGAATTAGTTGGGTCATCAAGAAGTTTTATTCCCAGAGAGACAGGAGGTGTCTGAAAATTTAGATTCTTCTTTAGGACAGTTAACTAAGTTATTTTGGAATAAATGGCTGTATCATCTTTCTAATTGGAAATTGAATATTGTAACTGGTGCTAGTTAACTGTTGGACTCTTCCTCACTTTATATAAAACCACAAATGCTGAGGGCATCTGTCCATTTATTGTACAGTTTCTACTGTCTCTAGGAATTTGCTTTATAAGTTAATGCAATTCTTTGTGATTTACACATATTAAAAATGATATGCATCTATGCTTTATAAACAGAAATATACTTAACAATAGCCCACAAATATCTATCTGTACGTATATAGTTATATGGAAGTACTTTCTTAAGTAAATAAATTGAAGCGTACGTGGTAATACTCATTGTTCATTGATACTACAATTATATTTTGTACATTTTCTTTACAATAACCCTTTTCTTAGCATCATGGACTTCTACAAGCACAACTTGTTGTATTTGATGATTTTTATTACTATAAGTGATCACAACTTGACAAATAGGAGCTCCTTTAAGTAGATTCTTTTCCCTTTTAGCACTGCCTCTGCAATTTTACAACTGCTTTTGGGGGGCACCTGGGTGGTTCAATTGGTTAAGTGTCCGACTCTTGGTTTTGGCTCAGGTCATGATCTCCCAGTTCATGAGTTTGAGCCCTGCATCAGTCTCTGGGCTGACAGCGTGGGGCATGCTTGGGATTCTCTCTCTTGCTCTCTCTCTCAAAATAAATAAATAAACTTTAAAAAGAGAAAGAAATATAAAAGAAATAAACATAAATAAAATTGCTTTTGCTTCCTGGAAACAACAGGGTGCTACAGACATATATTGATTTTTGTCCAGTGCAAGGACATAGAATTGACTATCCTCTAATAGTTTCTGGTTCCTTTTTTTTTTTTTAATAGAACAATATTAAGACCAAATTCTAGGCACTAGGGATACTTACAAGTGTTGAGAGGGAAAAGATTATAGCCACTGCTGCTGCCACTGGACTGTTCTTGATAGTGACTGGGCTAAAAGGAAAATACTTCTATAAGTGTATGAGATCTTGTTCTTTCCAGTATAGCATACCATGTTGTTACCCGTTACTTATCTTATAGTTTGAGATTTCAGCAACTACTAAGACTTTCCTCCTCCACATTGATCCATAGTTCCATCCAGCAGCAGGATATCCCACCGTCCCCCTCCTCCTCTCTTTATCTTTGAGGACATTGGTTCTTAGTCTTATCTTCATACCGGAATAACTTGGAAACCTTTAAGAATATTCATGTGAATCCCCCACCTCATCTTCTGCTTTAACTTTTCAAAGGACAGAAGGTGGCATCAGGATTTTTACAGCTGCATAGGGAGTACTGACAGGTAGCCAAGGTCAAGACCCTCTTTTCTAGGAGGTGTTGGGCAACCTCAATAAAGCAGACCAGGTGCTTTCCCATAATATTAGGCCATACGGTTTCCAGGGATACCAACTTTGCATTATAAACAGGGCAAGTAAATTCATGTTTCCCTTTTGGCTGCTTTGCTTCGAGAGCTCTTGGGATTGTTCAAGGGAGGGAACTACAACAGCCCTTTTTTGATCTTCTTGAAAAATTTGTATCTATAGGACATTGACTCCTCCAATTGCCCCCTCATGTCTCCCTCTTATAGCCTCAACTTTCTTCATTCTTTTCTAACCTTGCTCTAACTACTTTGAGGTTTGCCAGGACTTGGTTTCCTCATCTATATGTTTAAGATAACAGTTACATGCAATACCACACTAAATCTAACAAAACTCAACAATACACTGTAAAGTTCTTGAAACCATAAGAGGTTGGAGGCCCATGGTTCTAGCTCCCCAAAATTATTTGAGAAGCTACAATAGAAGTAAAATCCCATTTTCCTTCCATGAGATTCCAGAATTTTTTTTTATCCTATTTGCATACACTTTTTAGGAAGTGATGTATATTTAAAGAAGTCTTTTCCAGTCAAACACTCTGCTACCTCTCTCTCTCATAGGATTTTAGGTATAATAAAATTAACTAATTCATCTGAAATAAGGAATTAATAATTATAGTTATAGACCTTAGTGGGATATCTATCTCCATCTAACTTACTCCATCATGATAGAGTTAAAAGCCTGTATTCTATAATATGAAGCATCAGTATATCTGTACTGTGGAAGAAATTTGTATTAAGATCTTGAAGAAAAGGAAGAAGGCCTAAAATTCTTCTATTTTAAATAGAAGCCTATGCCTTAGGAGAGTGGTTCTCAACGTTTTTAAGGTTACCTGTGTTACCCAGGAAACTTGGTAATAGTACAAAGACCCAGATTCTCCCCTATTTCAGGAACGTGGGTCTCTGTAGTTTATTAGTTCTTGATTTAGTTCTGATACACACCAAAGTTTGGGGACCATTGCCTTAGGGCATCCCATGGGAAAGGGCAGCTGGTTATTCTAATGAGGAGGCTTTAGTGGAGTGGATTATTCATTTCTCAGGATTTGAGATGCTTTTTTTCCTTCAGTTGAACTAGAAAGCACTCCCTGCCGCAAGATTATGGACAAAATTCTCTGTTTCTGTGAGCTGCCATCTCTTGATTTTTTTTTTTTTTTTTTTTGGCCTGGTTAGGGTTCCAAGAAAAGAATGGTACTTTTAAAAATATGGTGGCCTCAATTCTGTCTTTATTAGGCATCTCAAACTTTAATATGCAAATTAACCACCTGGAAACCTTGCTAAAATGCAGATTCTGATTCAGTGAAACTGAGTGGGGCCTGTGACTCTGCAGTTTTAACAAGTTCCCAGGTGAGGGTGATGTTGTTGATCTGAGGAGTGAGGTGCTAGCTTTGGTTGTCAACCTTGGATGCGCACTGGAATCTCCTGGAAAGTTTTAAAAAATACCTATCCCTAGAGATTCTATTTTTCTGACAAAATTGATAAAGATTATGGTCTGGGCACCAAGAATTTTAAAATTTTTCCAGGTGACTTTTATATGCAGCAAATATTTGAAAACCTGCATCTCAAGTCAACCATCAACTATCACCTATTTTGCAAGAGAAAATTCTAAAGTGGCTCTTTCATTCACCTCTTTCATGTGACAACATACAATGTGATTAGATAGTTCAGAGCACTGGTTTCCAAACTTGACCCCTCCACTGATGCCCCGCCATGAGAAGTTTTTATCAGAAGTGGTAAAATAGGAAAAATAAAGACAATATAGTGAATTTCATAAGCTAAATTAATTCAATTCCAAGGATCATTCTTTGAGATTAGGTCATTCACACCTTTTTGGGTGTTAAAATGTCCTTTCTTTAATTAAATGAAGATATTAACATATTATATGTATATATTTGCTTCCTGTTTCATGCCCTTAATTTACTAAACAAAAAGTTGGGAATCTTATGTTGATCTCCATATTGCTTTGGAAATTTTGCTGATCCATGAAATCTGAAAATCTGGGAATTATGGATATGAGAAATCCATGAAAATTTGAAAAAAGTCTGAGTCTAGGAGATACTGTTATAGGAATATGATTTTCAGTATTTGACTCTCTAATCTCTGGGGCCAGGGAACTTTTTTAGTGGCCCTTGAATTTTATAAGCACCAATAATTTTCTAAAGATTGAGTAAAAATGTCTCAGATGTGGGGCGCCTGGGTGGCGCAGTCGGTTAAGCGTCCGACTTCAGCCAGGTCACGATCTTGCGGTACGCGAGTTCGAGCCCCGCGTCAGGCTCTGGGCTGATGGCTCGGAGCCTAGAGCCTGTTTCCGATTCTGTGTCTCCCTCTCTCTCTGCCCTTCCCCTGTTCATGCTCTGTCTCTCTCTGTCCCAAAAATAAATAAAAAAACGTTGAAAAAAAATTTAAAAAAAATGTCTCAGATGTATAAGAGGGACTAATTTCCCAAACATATATGATAATTAAAATACAAATTTATGAAGACCATACCGAATATATACTACCTTTAGTTTTTACGCATTTAAAAAATTTTCTTTTTAATTTTTTTATTCAAGTATAATTAATAGTGTTATATTACTTTCAGGTGTACAATATAATGATTCAACAATTCTATACATTTCTCAGTCCTCATCAAGATAAGTGTACTCTTATCCCCTTTATCTATTTCACCTATCCCTCCACCCACATCCCCTTCTGGCAGCCACTAGTTTGTTCTCTGTATTTTAAGAGTCTGTTTTATTACTTGTCTCTTTTTTTAGTTTGTTCATTTGTTTTGTTTCTCAAATTCCACATATGAATGAAGTCATATGGTATTTACCTTTTTCTGATTTATTTCATTTAGTGTTAAACCACTAGGTCCATCCATGTTGTTGCAAATGGCAAGATTTCATTTTTTTTTTTTTTTGAGAGAGAGAGAGAGAGAATGGAGTGGGGGTGGTGAACAGAGAGGGAGAGAGAATCCCAAGCAGGCTCCACACTGTCAGCACAGAGCCTGACATGGGGCTCAAACTCACAAACCAAACTGGGAGATCATGACCTGAGCCCAAATCAAAAGTCGGATGCTTAACCAACTGAGCCACCCAGGTGCCCCTTGATCTCATTCTTTTTTATGGCTGAGTAATATCCCATTGTGTATGTGTATACCACATCTTCTTTATCCATTCATCTATGGATAGATACTTGGGTTGCTTCCATATCTTGGCTATTGTAAATAATGCTGCAATAAACACAGGGGTACATATATATTTTTGAATTCGTGTTTTACATTTTTTGGGGTAAATACCCAATAGAATTACTGGATCATATAGTAATTCTATTTTTAATTCTTTTTGAGGAACTTCCATACTATTTTCCATAGTGGTTGCACCAATTTGCATTCCTGTAAATAGTGCGTGAGGGTTCTTTTTTCTCCACATCCTTGCCAACACTTACTGTTTCTCATGTTTTTCATTTTAGCTATTTGGACAGGTGTACAGTGATACCTCATTGTGGTTTTTATTTGCATTTCCCTGATGATGAGTGATTGGAGCATTTTTTCCATGTCTGTTGGCCATCTGTATGTCTTTGGAAAAATGTCTATTCAGGTCCTCCGTCCACTTTTAAATTGGACTATTTGATTTTTCAACTGTGTTGAGTTGCAGTTTCTTTTGACATGGTAATAATATCTACCACTTTTTGATCTCTTACCATGAATAAGCCATCATACTATATACTTTAAATAGGTAATCTAATGTAATTCTCAGAATAACTCAATAGGATAGATATTATTATGGTTTTACAGATGAAGAAACCAAGTCACAGAGAAATGAAAGAACATGTCCAAGGTCACATAGCTAGTAAGTTACAGAACCAGAATAGGAACCCCAAACCAGATACTCTATAATTATGACTATATCTACTCTAACTACTATCATGAGAGGTTTTCCAATTTTTGCCATTAAAAAGAATTCTTTAAAATTCAAATGGTTAGAAACCGTTGGATTTTTTTAAATGTTTATGTATTTTTGAGAGAGAAAGAGACAGAGTGTGAGCTAGGGAGGGGCAGAGAGAGAGGGAGACACAGGATCTGAAGCAGGCTCCAGGCTGGGAGCTGTCAGCACAGAGCCTGTCGTGGGGCTCAAACTCACTAACTGTGAGATCATGACCTTAGCTGAAGTCAGATGTTTAACCGACTGAGCCACCCAAGCACCCCTGGTTAGGAGCCTTTATTGTGCGGGTTTCCCTTTAAATAATAAGAAACCAAGATTTTAAGCCAAAGGCTATCCTTGCTAGTTTGTTAGCTTTAGCTGAGGAACCACCATCACTCTGATGCATGGAAAAAAGTTAAAATCTGGATCCAAGGCTCTCCTTCCAGATGTTTTCATGTGCAAAATTGAGGCAATGTGTTGTAATGGACTTTAGAGTTAAACTGACTTTAATTTGAATATGAGCTCCTCTGACTTGATTAGCTGCATGATAACGGGCAAGTTACTTCACCTCTTTGTGTCTTAGGTTCTTCTATAAAATGAGAATAATAACATCTATTTTTCTGTGTGTTGTTTGAATTCATGGCTACAATTTGGATTGTCTTGCTTTCTGGGTGGATTTTTGTGTTTATGATATTGAGCGCTTTCTGATATTTTCCCAGATGCCAATAGCTATGCAGAGTGCAGGGACAAGGGCTGAATACCTCCTCAGGCTGAGCCCCTGCAGGAATTTATTGTGGGCTGTGTCAGTTCAAGTTCATGGAGGAGCAGACTGCAAGATGGAATGAGACATGCAAGAGATCTGTAGGGGGAAACAATTGTGAAGAATCAAGGAGGGAGGAAGCAGGAGTAGGCAGGGAGAGCCTTCAGAGCACGATGCAGGTCTGACCCCAGTGAAAGAAGAGGAAGGAGGGAGTAGGGTATAAAGAACCAGAGACTGCAGCACAGCTCTGAGAAAGTCTCAGCCAGGCCAGTGGGGGACCTTGGAGCAAAGAGTGCCCATTGGAGCTCAACTCTGGTGCCCCCACTGGGAACAGCCTGGGGGGAGTGTGGCCTTAGTGGGAACACTGCAGTGTATCCCAAAAGTACAGCAGCTGGAGTTTGTCAGCTAATGGGACTCCTCCCAGAAGGTTCTCTGTTGTGGGACAATGTGTGTGTGCACCTTCATGGCTGCCACACTGGTACTTTCAATTTTATAGTGAATATGTGTATTTGTCTCTGGGATAATGCAAAAGAAAATTAGCCACATGCAAGGTCATTAATGTACCTTGTTTTTAGCCTTGTCCCTTAAAACTCTACCAACTGCCACTTACCAATTATAATTCATCATCAGGACTGTTAGGCCCACGATTGCTTTGTAAAAAATAGTAAAATTAGCGGTCACTGGATAAGACCTTTGGAACACCATCTGGCTTCTGTAATGACTACATGTTTACTATTAGCTTTTAAACCTATCATGTTGATAGGTAGCTGTAACTTAGTAGAAATTCTAATTTATTAGCATTTCTTATTCCTGTTTAAGACCATGTATTAAAGAAGGAATTAATAAGCATAATTAACTTAGATTATCTTTTCTTGGTTTGCTACAGCGTGTTGTCAAGCATGACAGATGCAGTGCTGGCTCGAGTGTATAAACAATCAGATCTGGATATCCTGGCTAAAGAAGCATCCATCCCAATCATCAATGGGCTGTCCGATTTGTACCATCCTATCCAGATCCTGGCTGATTACCTCACACTCCAGGTTGGCTCATTCTTTGCCTTCCACAAGAGCAAAATCATCAAATTGTTCCTGACTAGTTCTAAATAGAGCCATTTAAGTCATGGTATTGATGTTTTGTTTTCAAATATCATCTTGGCAAAGAATGATAGCATATGTGTGCATACCAAATATCCAAGGATGACAGGACATTGTTAAAAACAGATCCGAAGATCCTTCTGTTCTCAACCCAACTCCCAACCTCTTTTAGCCCCCCTTTCATCCCCTGTTCTCTCAATTACTTTGCTTTTTGGTGACATATTTAACACAATGGATGAACAGAGAAGGCTGGAGCATGCAGAATGGAAAAGCTTTATGTAATCCAGCATACATCAGGCTCTGTGGCTTGGGAGTGAAGACTGGTAGAGTATGCTTTGAATATTCAAAGTGGTCAACCACTAAATTGCTTTCTGAGAAGGAGGCCATTTTCTATCATTTTAATATACTGATTGTTTAGGAGTTAAGAACATGTAGAATTTAGAGAACTGAGGCGAATTTAGCTATGTCTCCTTAAATTAGAAACTTGAATAACTTTGAAAGATTCATCTCTTTTGGGTTGCCACAGCCAATCTACACGGGCTTGCCACCAGGAATCCTGACAACCACGGTTTCCGTGTTGATGGACTATTCTGGGAAGACAGGGAAAACTGGATAGGTCCATATTCCTCCTTATTTGGATAAGCAATGCACATATGAATGTGAAGTTAAACTCAAAATGAAACTCTTTGGTGATGAGGATAAAATTCATCCAAAGATGATACAACAATGTAGGATACCAAGTGGCTGTTTGCAGGTGTGGCTTTACATATATGCCAGATAATTTAATGCTTCCGCCTGGGGCTTTATCATTACTAGATTACAAATGTCCTATGCATCATACTGTCCCCTGTAGAACCTGGTGCAATGCCTTCATATAGAAGATACTCAAAGCAGGAGTTGAACGAATAAACAGCAGCTTATTAAGAACACAATCTAGGGGCGCCTGGGTGGCGCAGTCGGTTAAGCGTCCGACTTCAGCCAGGTCACGATCTCGCGGTCCGTGAGTTCGAGCCCCGCGTCAGGCTCTGGGCTGAGGGCTCGGAGCCTGGAGCCTGTTTCCGATTCTGTGTCTCCCTCTCTCTCTGCCCCTCCCCCGTTCATGCTCTGTCTCTCTCTGTCCCAAAAATAAATAAACGTTGAAAAAAAATTTAAAAAAAAAAAAAAAAAAAAAAAAAAAAAGAACACAATCTAAATCAGATGGGCTTGAATTTAAATCCTAGCTTAGCCATCTAATAGTTCTGCGAACTCCAAATTGCTTCGCCTTTCTCTTTTTTAAATATTATCTTTCTAAATATATGAAATATGTGAAACCTACAGACACTTCAAGAAAAAGCAAACAAACACCTTTGGGCCCCTTACATAGTTTTGTCAGATCTAACTTCAGAATTTTTTTGTTTTTAAATAAAATATTTCAAGTAGAGTTGAAGCCTACTGTGTAAGTCTCCCTGATCCCATTTCCTCTCACCCCACAGAGAAATTATTATCCTGGTGTTTGTTTTTATAATTCCCAGGCATGTGTTTATACTTTACACATCTGTATCCATAAACAACCAAGAATATTGATGAGCATGTTTTTTAACTTCGTATAAATGGGAACACAGCCACCATGTTCCACTGTTCCAGGTGCATTGTATTTCCCCTTTCTAATACCAATGAATGTAAGCTCCACAAAGGCAGTGATATTTTTTTGTCTCCTTTCTTCATTGTTCTATCTCCAGGACCAAGGAAAGCCTCTAGACATTGATGGCACTCAATTTGTTGAATGAATGAATAAAAGAATACAACAAAGATTCAGATTTGAAATGTATGAAAATAAGAGTCTCTGTACAAGTTCATATGATGTCTTGGTTTAAGATACTAAGTTGTTTTGCTATTTTTTGGGATTGCACATTCATGTTATTGAATGGCCCTGTATAATGCAAAAAAAAGTTTATTCATTCCAACAAAGTATTAAAAACTAGGTGAAGACTGTTTCCTTCATTTTAGCCCTAATAATTGTTTCACATAAGTGGATTTCCTCCTGGATATAATCTTCTCGCTTGCCTTTTAGGAACACTATGGCTCTCTGAAAGGCCTTACCCTCAGCTGGATTGGGGATGGGAACAACATTTTGCATTCTATCATGATGAGTGCCGCAAAATTTGGGATGCACCTTCAGGCGGCTACTCCAAAGGTAGGGAAAATCTCTTTGTTGAGACTAACTCTCTCTTAAATCATCCCAGATGCAATTACCCAGTGAAAACAAACCTCTCTTCCATTCAAGGCAAGCACAGGTGAGGCCACGAAATTTAGTTTACGTTACCAACCTTACTATTACAGCTATCTGGCCTCTTGAGTGCCCAATTTCCCATCTCTACCCTAAGAGATAATCTTGGCTGATGCCTTTCATCCTGTGAGTCTTTTTTAAAAGCCTGTCTGAATTATCCCTTTGAATGCCCTAAAACCAGCCATTATGATGACTGGCATCCTTGTGCATTGCTACCACAAAGACTGAAGAAAGCAATGAAATCCAGACAGCATACAACTCCCAAGGCATGGAGAGGATGTTGTCATTTTCTAATACTGCAATTTAGTAGAAAAATGTCAATCTAATGTGAAGGGCACAATGATGGCATCTACATCAGTTTAGTGCTTCAAACTCAACTCCAGGAGCCCTTTAGCTTTTTAAATCTGAGTCCTTCATGGCTGTGACAGTGCCCTCCATATACTTCCTACCCTGCCGCTAATCTCACACAGAATGCAGGGGAAGCATGACTTCTTTCATAGGTCCAAAGTAACCCTTTTGATATGTAAGAAGCTTGTAACAGTAGCTGCCTCTGAGAAGGGGAACTGGGAGGTTCAAGGACAGAGAAAGGAGGGAGACTTTATTTTCATGGTATATCGTTTTACATGGTTTGAATTTCTTTTTTTTTTTTTACATGGTTTGAATTTCTTAACGTGCAAATATTTTACCTACATAATGACATAAATCTGTAAGTAAATACACCCAAATAAAAAAGTGTAGATCTCCCAGGAGAAGCCCTCTGTTAAGATACCCCCAGCCTCATACAAAATAAATAGGCTTTTTAGAGGGTAAAAAATAACCCTATAAGAGACTCATACACAAACCAGTCCTGAAGGATCCCCACAGAACCTGTTAAATACCCCATTGCTACTGGATATTTTCCCCATAATATTTCTGATTGGCTACTAATATCCTATCAGGAGTCTTGGAAGGGAAAACTCTCCAAAACAGAAACCATTTCAGAAACAAAGTAAAAGATAGAACTGGTCCTCTTATTAAGAGATGAGTATTCACACTTAATGTGCACTACTGTGCTTCTAACCAGGCATGTGTTTGCTGTTTGTACTCAGTGTTAGGGTTCACTTGGATAAGCTAAGATATCCAGAGGGGAATGTGTGAGGCCTAAAAATTACTCCCTGCTTCTGTTTTTGAGTTTGAGATGTTTATTTGCCAATCACCGGGAACATGAGTTACACGATGTGGATTAATGGCTGAATTTCTCCAATAGGACATATCCAAATCCCCAAGGCTTTTTTGCCCTCTTCACCCCTTCCTGCACCAGTCTTGGGCCAGGTTCCCCACAAGGCGACCCTGTGATGAGGATTTGTGTACAGGGGACTTATTAAAGAAGTACTCCAAAGGGAGACGGACAGAGAAAGGGAAGGATCTAAGCAAGAGGGCCATTTATAGTGACTAACCTATCCCGTTTGCCCAAGACTGAGGACTTTCCAGGGACATTGGACCATCATTGCTAAAAGTGGGAGACTGCCAGGCAAACTATATGATTTGCTCACTCTAATGCCATGTTGGGCACTATCCCACAGAAGGAAGCTTCCGCCTGATCCCATGGGTGAGCTCGGGAGTGTAACTTATGCCCCAGCATTGTCTCAACCCAAGCAAGGAAGGTGGGCTTCCATCCTTTGAATCGGTCATTGGTCAAGGGCAGCAGGGGGAGGGAGAGTAGCAAATCCCCTGGTGATTCTGGCAGGACACACAGCTGAGAAGCCAGAGCGCTGTCTTCTGAAGAAGGGCTGCAAGTGCTGTTTCAAGCCTACTGAAATGGGGAGAGGGGGGAAAGCTGTAAAAAGAGATCCTAGGATGGCATTTGGGTACAGCACCAGCATCGTCTGCTGCATCCTGCCAAAGAAAAAGAAAACAAAATGCTTTTCCCCAGTGTTCTTGCCGAACCAGTTTGAGTCAATGCGCCCTACTGCCTTCGTTTGCAAGGGCTGCCATGACAAATTGCCACAAACTGGGGGGCTTACAACAACACAAATGTATTACTTCACAGTTCTGGAGGCTAGAAGTCCAAAATCAAGATGGTGGCAGTGCCATGCTCTCTGAAGCCTCCAGGAGAGGATCCTTCCTAGTCTCTCTCCCCACAGCCCCAGGCTTCCTTGGCTTGTGGCTGCATCCCTCCAGTCTCTGCCTCCATGTTCTTTCCTTTATGTTCTCCGTACAGATGCCCCTCTTCTTTTTTTTTTTTTTAAATTTTTTTTTCAACGTTTTTATTTTTATTTGGGACAGAGAGAGACAGAGCATGAACGGAGGAGGGGCAGAGAGAGAGGGAGACACAGAATCGGAAACAGGCTCCAGGCTCTGAGCCATCAGCCCAGAGCCTGACGCAGGGCTCGAACTCCTGGACCGCGAGATCGTGACCTGGCTGAAGTCGGACGCTTAACCGACTGCGCCACCCAGGCGCCCCATGAGATGCCCCTCTTCTTATGAGGACGTCAGTCATGTTAAATTTAGGCCCACCCTAATCCATCTGCAAAGACCCTCCTCAAAAAGGTCACATTCTGAGGTTCTGACTGAGGATGAATTTTTGGAGGATATTGTTCTACCTAATACACTTGCCATAGAAGCAATGTCAGGCACGGACAATGGCATGTATTAGAAGCTGCCCGCTTATAGTCAACTTTGGGGACTCAGAGAGATCACTCTCTTTCCTTCAGTGTAAACTGAAATAAAGGGTCAGATCTGACACGCGCTTAAGGCGGTTCCTGTTCACATTATGGAAAGAGCGCACACTCTGGCTATAATTCTAATTTGAAGAAAGGCTCTGTATTAATGCAAACTATTATTGTATTTAGTTTTTACAGATAAAGCGTATATTAACAATAATTGTTCCCTGCTAGAAGATGTTTCTGGAAAGGCTTTATTCTGTCAGAGAACTATATGATTTAAACATTTCATTGCATGTCAAAGATGTTTTATTAACACCAAAGGAAAAAAATTCTAATATTACAAAGTGATTTCAGTATTGTTCTCATGCAGAAACTCATTTAAATGATAAAGAGTACTAAAACTTGGCTAAATTTCGGTGGGAGTAAGAGTTTTAAAAAACCTTCAGGAAAGTCTGATAGTACAGAAGTTGTTCCATTAATTTATAAGTAGGCCTATTTCCTTTAAAGATAAAGCTAGGAGATTTATTGTAAATTTAAGAAGCCCTTGAGGTGCCTGGGTGGCTCAGCCCCTCGGGCGTCTAACTTTAGCTCAGGTCACGAACTCACGGTTCATGGGTTCGAGCCCCACGTTGGGCTCTGTGCTGACAGCTCAGAGCCTGGAGCCTGCTTCAGATTCTGTGTCTCTCTCTCTCTGTCTCTGCTCCTCCCCCGCTCATGCTCTGTTTCTCTCTGTCTCAAAAATAAATAAACATAAAAAAAATTTTTTTTAAAAAGAAGCCCTGAAGTTCCCAAGGCCATAATTAATCTATTTCCCCATTCTTCAGCCGAGAATAACTTACATGTTCGAGAAAACATAATTTTGTCCTTGATTGTAAAATTGCTCCATAAACTATTGACGGTAATGATTTTAACATTGTTCTAAGTGAATTTTAGACTGAACTGGGTTTGTTAATCACCTTCTTCCTCTGGTTTTAAGATTTATGTAAAAGCCAATGAGTGATTTCGTATTGAAGGCTGAGCTGTGAGTAAAGAATTCTTCTTTGTATTCTCAGTCATGGCCCAGTGCGTGCAAGGTTGGGTGATTTTCTAATTCCCAAACCTCTCTGTTGGTTCTCTAAGTACTTATTGATTCCTTCTGTAAGAATGATTATATGTAAGGAGTATAAAACCTGCTGTCTAAAGGGAAGGCTAAATTTTCAGGGCAGGAGGCACACGGGGTATTGGCTAAGTCTCTTCATTTATGTTTACCAGTATGAATGGTCACGATATTAGTTACTAAATCAGCCAAGCCTTATTAATTACCTTCCCCAAATCCTGATAAGAAAAACCTCCAGAATTTATGGGTATTGAGGGGGTTAATAGCTTCTAAAATGTCTGCAGCCATCATCATCAACATCATGCGTAGCTGCTTTCACGAATTCTGTAATGAGAGAAGGAACTATGGTAGACAATTATGTGCAAATAGAAACCGGTTTCAAATGAATAAACCTTAACGTGCCTGCTGCAGGTTGAGGTACTCAGGAGTAGACTCTGAGACAGAGTCTCAGACAGAGTTTGGCGTACAGGGTATTTATTAGGACATGCTCTGGAGATCAACACCTGCCGAAGGGCAGGGAAGGAAGCAGGAATGGGCAGGGGAAGAAGCCGAGCTGCAGGGCAGGCCCAACAGCAGCCTCCTCTGGCCTTACTGAGACTTCTAGATCTGAGATGGCCATTTAGAGCTGCTCTCAAGTTGGGAGGAGGGAGGAGGGTTTCCATCCCCTCCTGTCAATCAGTCATTGAATGAAGGTCGCCCCCGAAGGGTATGTGACCTTGGATGAGTCCGCTATCTGCAGCTGAGGCGGTGCCCCAAGAGGGCTGACGGCTGAAAGCCACCTTCTGGCAGCACACCCAGCAGCTGGGGGAATAGGTCCTTTATTCGTGAAGCGGGGATCCGAGTGGCATATCACAGTGTGCACCACAATGCTCTGCTGAGAATTTATAAAAACCAGCTCATAAGAAGTGCTAAGATTTGAGGAAAATGAGAAGGATGGAGGGGGCGGTGAGAATAATTGTGGTGTTTGGACTGAAAAGACCTCCATACGGAGGGTCTAGAGGTGAGGCTGGGCTAGAGGTTTGATGAAAGAGTAGCTGACATGTTCCAATGAAGACACCCAGGAGGGGACGGGGGCGGGGGGTGTTCAAGGCTGAAAGGCTGAGATGGCAGAAAAGGGCAAGACATGTACAGGGATAACAATAAGATTGGCTTTCCTGCAGCAAGATGTCGAGGAGAATTAAAAGAGACAGAAACAGGGAATGTTGGGGTTGGGGTGGGGGGAGCCTTGATACTCTTAATCAGCTTTGACTTCAGAAACAAGTAGTAAACATTGCAGGCTTCAGAGAAAACAATTCTTGCTGCTGTGTACAAAGCAGATGGGAGGGTGAGGAGGGAGGAAGCAGAGTATCTGTGGGGTCTAGAATAGCCTGGGGGGCTTTAGTGCCCCCGCAATGTCCCCTCACCTGGAGTTGAGACTAGGCTAAGTAAGCAAAGCTCTTAGGGTGCGCCATTTGTCCCTGCAAAGACCCTGACAGGCCTGCTCAGACTTTGTGTCCCAGGCACCTCGCTTGTCTCACCCAAGCCCCGACCCTGCTCTCGCCAAACCGTCCCATTCACATATATTTGAGCAAAAGTAGTGTACTTGCTGTGTAAATGCCACTTCTAAGCACGCGCCCTGCACTCAGAACACTCTAGTGAGTACAGAAGAATAAGGGGTGTGCACCTGGCCTGTTAGTGCCTCGCTGGGGTGCTCTGGGAATGTTCTTCTGAGGTGGAAGTATTTGAGCTGAGACCCGAAAGCGTTTATCCATAAGAAATGAGTGGGGAAAAGCACTCCAGAAGAAAAAGCATTAAAAAAAAACCCCACACAGCTCAAAGTGGAAAGACTGAGATAAAATTTCATTAGCATAATTAGTAGAATTATGTATACGATCCTCTTAGGCTATTAGAGGAACAAGAAGAGGCACTACCAAGAGCTGGAAAGCGCCACGCCCTGTTTATCTTGATAATTAAAGCTGTCAAAGATAATAAAAGAAAGATGGGTTACCTATTCAGTTTACCAATTTTTTTAAATTCCAAAAAGCACTATTAAGCTTTACATTCTAGATGCAAATTCTGCCGAATGCGCATTGAGCTACGACTTAAAGCAACAAAGGGAAGGAGAGCGAGAATATTGTTGAAAGGAAAAGAACACATATATAAGACAGCCTAATACATTACAATTGCCTAACAAACGGTTGAATTCTTCCCCCTGCAGGGTTATGAGCCGGATCCCAGTGTAACCAAGCTGGCAGAGCAGTATGCCAAGGAGGTATGGCCCTTATATGTAAAGTTACAATCGCCTTTCTCTGCCCCAGTTGTTTAACTGGCACGCTTGTGTATGCTAGAACGGCACCAAGATGTCGCTGACGCACGATCCCTTGGAAGCGGCTCGTGGAGGCAACGTGTTAATTACAGACACTTGGATAAGCATGGGACAAGAAGAGGAGAAGAAAAAGCGGCTCCAGGCTTTCCAAGGTTACCAGGTTACAATGAAGGTACAAATTGATGCCTCTCGGAAGGTTCATTAATTCCACTCAGAAAGGCCAGCACCATCTAATCACTCATTCACTCTGGGGAGGGCAGACTGTTCTTTCATTCCCTGTAAAGGACTCGCTGACTGTATCCTCCAGGGATTTCTCTCCTCCTGAAGATTAGCTATGTCCTTTGGAAAGACACTTCTGTCCTGGGTGAAGGAATCTGAAACCCAGGCAGAAGGAAGAAGCAAGCTTTTCCCTCTCACAGCAACGGAGGCACGGAGGCATTTTCTCTAGAGACACTGTTACTTCTTGTCACACGCAGTTTCTTCGGATTTCTCCTCTAAGAGAAGCAGCATAATTATGTTCTTCAGGCTAGTCCTTGCCTCTAGTAGTTACGGACTCTCAAGTCCAGTTTGGTTTTGCTTACTCCTTCCAGGGCATTCCCAGGGGGATCCTATCTAATCTGATGCCTTTCATTAATATCTGAAGCAAGGCTTCTCAATCTTGAAAATGCCTCAGAATTGCCTGGAGCTGTTAATACAGAGAGAGCAGGACCCCATTCCCCAGGGGGTTCTGAGTTAGTAGGTCAGAGTTGGAACCCAAGAACTGGCATCTGGACCAAGTTCCCCCATGATGCTGCTCCAGGGTCACACTTTGCGAACCACTGTTTTGGAGGAATACTCTACAAGGCAAATGGACATTGGGATTTTGTCAGCAGAGCAACTAGTCTGTTTTGGTGGAGAAAGGGGTTGAGCAGTTGCAATAGGTATTTTATTGATAAAGCAATATATAAATATACATTTTTTTAATGTTTTTATTTATTTTTGAGACAGAGAGAGACAGCATGAGCAGGGGAGGGGCAGAGAGAGGGGGAGACACAGAATCTGAAGCAGACTCCAGGTTCTGAGCTGTCAGCACAGAGCCTGACGCAGGGCTCGAACTCACAGACTGTGAGATCATGACCTGAGCTGAAGTCAGACGCTTAACTGACTGAACCACCCAGGCGCCCCAGCAATATATAAATACAGAAGCTCCTTATTTATCCATGTCAATAGAGTGAAGTTTGAAAAATAAAAAGTGAAAACGTCTTTCCTTCATTCCTTTAAGTGACTATTTCCAGAGGTAGCCGCTGTTCAACAATTTCATGTGCCTCTTTGCAGACCTTTTCTGTGCATTTAAAAAAATATATTTTTTAAGTAGGCTCCACACCCAGCACAGGGCCCAATCAATGAGGGGCCTGAACTCACAACTCTGAGATCAAGACCTGAGCTGAGATCAAGAGTTGGATGCTTAAGGGGTGTCTGGGTGGCCCAGCTGGTTAAGTGTCCTATTTTGGCTCAGGTCATGTTCTCACGGCTCGTGAGTTTGAGCCCCGTGTCGGGCTCTGTGCTGACAACTCAGAGCCTGGAGCCTGATTCGGATTCTGTGTCTCCCTCTCTGTCTGCCCCTTCACTGGCTCACACTCTGTCTCTCTCTCTCTCTCCTTCAAAAATAAATAAACATTAAAAAAAAAAAAGAGTCGGATGCTTAACCAACTGAGTCGTCCAGGCTTTTAAAAATTAAAAAAAAAAATTTTTCCTGCGTATTTATATATGCCTACACACACACACACACACACACACCCCTACTGATTTCTCATAAAAGGCATATTAGATATATTATTCTTACTTTTTCCACTTGACAAATCTTAGATTTTCTTGTCCATTTATTTAAACAATTTTCATTCTTTTTAGTGGCTGCATAAAATTCCAAAGTATGAGTGGACCGTGATTTATGTTGATAAACTAGGCTATTTCCAATTATCCCAACTACAAACAATGCTGCAATGTATATCCTTATACAGATTTCTTCGTTCAGGTATTATTGGAGAATAGATCCCTGGAAAAAATTTCTAGGTAAAGAGGTATATACTTTAAAAAATATGATAAATGCTGCTAAATAGCCATCCAAGAAGAATCAATAATTTATACTCTCTGCACTCTTTCCATCCTTAGTTGTTACATACATTTTTTCATTTTTACAATCTATATCTCATGCTTTTAGAATTTTGCATTTCCCTGATTACTAATGAAGTTAAACATCTTTTCACGTTTATTGGCCATTTCCATGTGTTTTTCTATAAACTGTTATCATATCCTTTGCCCATTTCCTATTTGTTTTTACCATTTTATTATTGGTTATAGGAATTATTTATATATTATGGTGAATCCTTTGTCATATATGTGGCAAACAGGTAAACAGGTTCTTGGAGAAATTCTAAATTCCTTGTGGTTTACCTCGCACTTGCCTTGACCAGCCTTAGGCATTTTTGTGGTGCTGGGACTGCAGGCTTGAAGAACATTCATCCCACTGATGTATGACTGGTTCAAATGTTATTCGTTTTCCATGTTCCTCTGCCATTACTTTAGAAATTCAGAAGGTTCTGAACCTAGAATAAGTATGGGAAGTAAAACAAAATTTTAGTATATAGGCAGTAATTTTGAGGTAAGAAATTATGAGGGAATGCAGTTTTGAATCTGTACGTGAACAATGGAAATGGCTGGGGAAATGCAGCTTTCAGGAGAAAATTAAAACTGTTAGGACTTTTGCATTAAGGAAACATCTAGTGCATACTACCCATAATCCTGCTTTGTGCACTCCTATCTCAGCATTCTTTTTCAAAGGTGTTTTAATTAGTGATGAAGTATGCTTCAGCTGCTAAAATCCATAACTTGGAGATGAGCTCAAAATAGAACACAGTCCCTTAAGGGCGACTTTTAAAATACATTGGAGTGTAATGGGTGACTTTTGCTATCAGCCACATATTGTACCAACAGGGCTCTTTACTGAAATGTCCGCAATCCCTCTAGACAGAGAACCATAAAACGAGTGAGTGGTTTAATTCGGAGTGATGATCTCCCAAATCAAAGAAAATGACGATAAAATTCCCTACGTTGAAAGTACCATTTACGTTTTCCTTCCGTGCCTTGAGGTTAAACCATCACTCTGCCCCTTTGTCTCTGCCTTTGCATTTGGTCTCTGACTCAGTGCCATATGTATATCTAAATACTGAAGAAGACAGGGGCACCTGGGTGGCTCAGTTGGTTAAGTGTATGAGTCTTGATTTTGGCTCAGGTCATGATCTCACGGTCCCTGAGTTCCAGCCCCGCATCGAGCTCTGTGCTGGCGGCGCGGAGCCTGCTTGGGATTCTCTCACTCTCCCTCTCTCTCTGCCCCTCCCCTGCTCGTGTTCTCTCCCCCCCTCTCAAAATAAATAAATAAACTTTAAAATAAATAAATGACAAGACAAATTTGATAGCCACGTATTATAGTCAAAACACGGTCTTATCCCATCTCTTCTTTAGACTGCTAAAGTTGCTGCCTCTGACTGGACATTTTTACACTGCTTGCCCAGAAAGCCAGAAGAAGTGGATGATGAAGTGTTTTATTCTCCACGATCACTAGTATTCCCAGAGGCTGAAAACAGGAAGTGGACAATCATGGTAAGCAAGCAATAGGGAACAGAAGCTAAGAAGGGGTTCTCTGTGCGGCCCTAACTTGGTCATTCATGCCTTTTGGTAAGTAATTTGCAACCAAGATTATCCACCTACCTGACTTGCTCGTATGGCATCTATTTTTTTTCCCCAGGAAGTTCATAATAGATTATTATTGCTTATTAGCATTTTTATTGCATTTCTAATGGTGTACAATTGATCTCCTTCCAAACAGATTTTAATAAAAATTCTGACTGCTCTTGATCAGCCTGAACACCAGCCACCATTGCCTGCCAACCATTATACTGTATAATTCTTATTTTACAATCCCCTTGTTAATGTTTACAGAAGCCTCTAATTCGGTCCCTGGCACAAAATGGGCACTCAAAGAAATCTTATTTCCTTCCTCTTCTCTTTCTTCCTTTCATGAGTTACCTAGATAATTGTTTGGGTTCTCTACTTGACTTGGCCACATGGATATATTTGTTTTAGGTATTGAACTTTTCTAGAATTGCAACAAAACTAATCTTAGAAAACACTGGTCCCTTTAACAGAAGTTTCATCTTCATTACTGCTATTCAAGGAAATATTAACCCCAAATCTCTGCATTACAATACTGTAAACTTCACCTTCTTCTCTGGAAAACTGATCTCAATTACTGGGATCTCACTGGCAAATAGAGTCCACTTTAGGAAAGATAAAAAGGTAATACAGGAATTTATTAAAAGACATTTAGCAGTGCCCAGAAGCTCTGGGGAAAGAAGGTGCAGTGAATCGTTCTCAGATACCACATATTCAGAAACAACACAGGCAAGACAACTGCCCAGCAACATTGTGGTTTTTTAGTAGCTAACCACCACTGACACAGCCACCCCAAAGCGGGGCACCTAAGGGCCCTGAAACGAAATGCCAAACACTCCATTATAGCCGCCCCAGCTGAACCAGATACCCCCACCTGCATACAGAGCAGAAGATCCAATGTCCCAGAGGATGGCTTCCCTTGCACATTGCACCCTTATGGCTCTAAGACTTGAGTAGATACAGTTGGGTGGCATGCCTGCACCTTAGTTTCTGGGAAATGTAGTTTTTATTTTTTTTTTATTTTTTTCAATATATGAAGTTTATTGTCAAATTGGTTTCCATACAACACCCAGTGCTCATCCCAAAAGGTGCCCTCCTCAATACCCATCACCCACCCTCCCCTCCCTCCCACCCCCCCATCAACCCTCAGTTTGTTCTCAGTTTTTAAGAGTCTCTTATGCTTTGGCTCTCTCCCGCTCTAACCTCTTTTTTTTTTTTCCTTCCCCTCCCCCATGGGTTTCTGTTAAGTTTCTCAGGATCCACATAAGAGTGAAACCATATGGTATCTGTCTTTCTCTGTATGGCTTATTTCACGTAGCATAACACTCTCCAGTTCCATCCATGTTGCTACAAAGGGCCATTGGGAAATGTAGTTTTTAGCCTTTAACCTCTGGAGTAGAGAAAAACAGGCTGGAAAAGACTACCTGGTAATTTTTTAACTGATCTATCAATGGGAATAGATAGGGTTATTGTGAGCATTAAAATAATACCTGTAAAGCATTTAGTATCATATCTAATACACTATAAATTTATTATAATTATTATTGTCAACATCATCCTCATTGTTGACCTAATACAGTGACCAGCAGAGATTCGAGCTCCACTGTGGCTGCTTAAAAACCAATTATGACTCCCTTTGCAATGGAAAGTTATGGATCAGGCCTAAATTTGTCATATCTAATAAGAGGGATGATTTTTTTTTTTTTTACTGTACCTTCCAGCTTGCCACCTCAGGACACTAGCTTTGGCCAAAATGGCAATTGCTATGTAATCTAGTCCAGTGCTTTTAAAGCTTTAATATCTATTTGAATCACCTAGGGATCTCGTTAAAGTGCAGATTCAGATTCAGCCAGCCCGAGATGGGGCCCAAGATTCAGCATTCCTAACAAGCACCAAGGTCAGGCAGATGCTGCTGTCCTGGGGCCCACATTTCGAGTAGCAAAGAGCTACACAAAAGAAAATGTGAGCTCTCCAACCGTACACGTCAGGAAGAGACATGGCAAGAAATGTTTTCCAAGCTCTAGTCTTTCTCAGAAGATGATTGAAGTTACAAAGATAAATCAACCTAAATCTGTTAAAATATGACCTCTGTAGAAATTCAGTGGGGGAAAAAAAACTAAAAGAAAGGTTTCTAAAATATCATTTATGGAGATGCTCTGCACTTCTGCATTTTTGAAGAGCTTATTAAACCACATCTTGAAATTGAATTCACTTTAAAGCTTTTGTTTAAAAATTTTTAATGTTTATTTATTTTGGAGAGAGATTGAGAGACAGAACATGAGTAGGGGAAGAGCAGAGAGAGAGGGAGACACAGAATCCGAAGCAGGATCCGGGCTCCGAGCTGTCAGCACAGAGCCCAACATGGGGCTCAAACTCTCGAACCGTGAGATCATGACCTGAGCTGAAGTCAGATGCTTAACCAACAGAGCCACCCAGGCGCCCCTAAATTGAATTTACTTAAAAAGAATTAAATACGTCTGTATTCACATGGTTGAAATGCTTACAAGGACATACACACACACACACACACACACACACACACACACACACAAAGTGAAATCTCATGCCTACCTATTTTTTTCCATCCATCTAAGTGCTACCACCATCTCTCCATATCCCACCTTCCTGAAGTGCCACTATCATTAGGGGAAAATAAATTTTATTTTATTTTTTTTTAATATAGTTTATTGTCAAATTGGTTTCCATACAACGCCCAGTGCTCATCCCAACAAGTGCCCTCCTCAATGCCCATCACCCGCTGGGAAAATACATTTTAAAGCAAACAAGAGGCATAGCCATGTTAAAATGAACACAGAGCATCTAAAATAGAAAGAATACTCACCTGGGAGTGAGGAGACTTGCACCCTGGCTGCATTCTTTATATACCACATACTTTATATACTTTATATAGTCTTTCATACTAGTCAGCTGTGCCAGCTTGGATAAGTATTACTTCTCTAGGTCATGGTTTCCTCACGTATGAGATAAATAAATCAAGCTATACAGATGGCAACTGGTTTTTAATATTAGGTCCTTAATCTCACCAACAGGCTACTTGGAGTCCTATGTTCAGAAGATTCTAAGCCTGCCTGTGGTCTCAGAAAGAAAGGGGTGTAACTGACTCGTGAAACTTGACACGGAATCTGGAGGGGAGGTAGTGATACACATGCTGCACTCTTCATGCCTCGGAACTAGATGATTGCGGGCCCCACTGAGTGAAGTTGATTTTGGCAATCATATACTGGACATCTATTGTGTGTGCCAGTCCCTCCGCTGCGCGCTGGAGATTGTTTCAAAAATGAATAGTGGGCAGCCCCCACTCAGCCTGTATAGTTCATAGTAGTATGCCATGTTCAAGAGAAAGGAGATCCTAGAGATTGTCTAGTCTACGTGCAAAGAAATTATTCTTAGATAGCTTATTTAGAATGGTGTTTGGGCTCAACACTGCTGAGATAGATTTCTCTGGGATGTTCTAAAGGCACAATACTTGTTTTCCTCTAGAACGTCCATATCCTAAGCAGTAACCGCTAGGCACAGATGGCTATCTCAATTTAAATTTAACTAATTACAATATAATACAATGTGGGTACCTGGGTGGCTCAGTCAGTTGAGCACCAGACTCTTAATTTTAGCTCAGGTCATGATCCCAGGGTTGTGGGGAATGAACCCCATTTTGGGCTCCATGTTTAGCATGGAGCCTGCCTAAGATATTCTCTCTCTCTCTCTCTCTCTCTCTCTCTCTCTCTCTCTCTCCCCCTCCTCCTCTGCCCCTCTTCCCCCCTCTCTCTCTCTAAAAAATAAATAATAGGGTTGCCTGGGTGGCTAAGTCGGTTAAGCGCCTGACTCTTGATTTCCGCTCAGGTTATGAGCTCATGGTTCAGTGAGTTCGAGCCCTGAGTCGGGCTCTTCATGCTGACTGTGCAGAGCCTGCTTGGGATTCCCTCTCTCTTACACTCTCTGCCCCTCCCCCACTTGTGCTCTTTCTGTCTCTCTCAAAATAAATAAACTTAAAAAAATAAATAATAATAAAAATGTAAATATAAAAAATAAAAATAAAATATAATACAATGTAAGAGTCAATTCCTCAGACATACTAATCACATTTGTGCTCAATAGCCACACAGGGCTGGCGGCTACAATATCTGTATTTGACAGCACAGATATAGAACATTTCCATCATTGCAGAACATTCTGCTGGACAGGACTCCTGTCTAGATAATGATTTCCACACACAATTTCATTTAAAATCAGGATGGAAGAAGAAAGGAAAAGTACAATCTAGCCTCAAGTTCTAACATGTCCACAATGACTGATGGCAGGTATATAACTAAATAGGGGGGGGGGGGGGCTTGTCCTAAAAGCACACAGCATTTTTAAAGCAAATGCATACTCTTTCACTACTTACTTAGAGGAGCTTTTCAAGGTCCCCATGCTGGGTGATTTCCAGCCATGCTGTTCAGAACACTCCAGTAATCACATTGTTCTCTCCATAGTGCACAGGCCTTTGAATCCCTTTGTTTTGTTTTGTTTTTAAATACACCCCCTCCTTCCCACAAAGCTTTTGTATTTTGCAATAATTAAAACGTCAGGTAGCTTTCTTCCTCTGCCTACAGCTTTTACTGTGGAGCTAAAGTAACCTAAAGGGACCAGGCAACAGAGTTGATGCTTCAAAGCACTGCCATCAGGACGGTCCTTAGATGCACAACACCCTTGCAAATGTAGTTCACAGTATTTTAGTCCTTTATTTCCACGTTCGGGGTGCCAGATCAAATACAGGACACCCAGTTAAACTGGAGTTTTAGGTAAGCAACCAATAACTTTTTAGTATGGGTATATCCCGCGTAATATTTGGCACATACTTATAGTTTTAAAAAATGTTATTTTCTGAAATGCCTATTTAATAGTATTTATTTATTTATTTATTTATTTATTTATTTATTTATTTAACCAAATCTGCCAACTCTACTCCAAGTTGACTTTCTAAAATTTGACATTTGAAAAGAAATTTGACATGGCAATGACCATTAACAATAAAACAAAACCTGAGATGTGATCCTAGAAAGCCATAGAAAAGTGTAAAATATTTTACCTGGAAGATGTTTTTATCCCAGGGTTTGGCCTTCCTAGTTTCTTCTTGTCATTCAGATCCCAATGTCATTCATTTTACAAGGCCTTTCCTGGCCACCCACTCTTAAGAGGTTCTCCAGCCTCTTTTATCCCATTTTAAATTTTATTTTCTAATGACATTTATCATGACTTGATATTTTCTTATTTGTTTGTTGCCTGTCCCCCTAATGAAAGTCCTTCATAAGAGCTTTTTTCTTATCTATATTCTTCATTATACCTAGAATGGTGCCTGACAGCCTAAATATGTGTTCAATACATTTTCGTAGACTAAAGGCAGTACAGGGTATTGCTTCCAGAACAGACTTTGAAAATCAAATTAAAATTCTGGCTCTCTGTGTGATCTTGGACAAGTACCACAACTTCTCTAAGTCCAGTTTATTCGTATGGAAATGGAGATGAAAACAGACACAACTGCATCACTCAGGATAAACCTACACTTTCCTCATCTGTATTTTATACGTCTTACCACCTCATGCAGTAGGGAAGGATATTAAATGGTATGATGCCAACGTAAAGTACTCAGTACAGGGCCCGACACATGGTAACTGCTCAATGAACACCTTTAAAATATAAGGCTTGCACTTCTGGTATAGGCTAGGGACACGTGGACACTATGGTCAACAGGAGATAGTAAGTACCTGTAAGGCAGTAAAACTACCTCCTAAGGGTGGAGTCAGAGAAACCTGGATCCGAACCCAGTTGTGTACTACCTGCTGTTTCCAGGATGGATTTTCCCACCCATAAATTATAACAACAGAAGCTACCTTAGAAGATTGTGGTGTTAAATGAGATAATGCATTGACATTTCTCTCTAACTCACCTAGCAGCACCTAGCACAGTGCCTGGCAAATATTTCTTAACTGACTAACACGTGATAAGGCACTTAGTCTGGTACATGGTAAACACTCGATAAGCATTTGTCATGGTTGTTTCTGATACTATTACTACAGTCATTGTGGAAGTTGGGGAGAGTAAAAGTGAAAATTACCATTTGTGGGTGACAGCTTAATGGGAAGCTCTACCCTTGGTTATCGATATTCTTTTACGAGGACCCAGATTCAGGGAGACATTATTTGTTAGCTGAAACGATTTACTTTGATTACTCTACATCTGATTGATTCTAAACTTCTCTAGGTTACAAGTGACCAAACCACAGTGTAAACACTAGGATGAGAGGAATTATATTGCTCTAAAACCAGCCAATATCTAGGTTTCACTTATAACTGGAAAATCCAATCATGGCTACCACCATGGTATCTCATTCCAACTCTCTTACCCAGTAGTCCTGGAATGAGGCCCAAGTAAGCATGGTGTTTGTGCATATACTTGGGTCAGCCTGATCCCTCCTGACCTTCCAAATAAAAATAAATATTAGTTCTGAACTGTCCCTTTATCATTTTCTTGGGAAAACACACTTTAACCACAGGTCTTCAAAGCTGCAATCCAGTTCCTCTTCCCCAGGTCCCTAAACAGATTCTTGCTAATGTTTGCCCATTTCTTTCTTTCTCTTCCTTTGTTGTGTCATCCCAGGCTGTCATGGTGTCCCTGCTGACAGATTATTCACCTCAGCTCCAGAAGCCAAAGTTTTGATGCAGTGATGTTTGTCAAAAGAGAAGCAACGTCCTTCAGTGACCAAATGAGTCCGTTTATATGGAGGAAGGAGAAGAGAATCTAAGAAATAAACAAATCCTGATTCACAGTATAGGTGAATGATATGATATTGCTCTGCCATCGTGAAACCTTCCTGAAGGCCTTCATTTAAGGGCCAGTGCACTATAATACATGGATTGACTTGGTTTAAACTCTCTAATTCACAATTTCTGAGTTACATTGAGTATCATATTAATAGTCATATACATTTGCTTCAACTAAATATAAAATACTATGTTCATAATGCATAATGTCTAAGCCATTAAATGTAATCTATGCTTATTACCTTAATAAATTATCACCCACGCTAATTTATAAGTAAACATTTACCAGGCAGTCAGCCGCTGGTAGATCTGTGGGCTGTGTTTATATCCCTCAGGACCAACAAGGAAGCCAAATGATCAATCTTGCTGATGTAGTACAATTTTCAGGCAAATGAAGTAGACAGACATTCACTTCTGGAGGCAAATGATGAAATTCTCAGAAAACAGTGATAACAGTGCCCAAACTCTGGAGTTTTTTCCAGGCATTTGTAGGAAGGAGGATTTCTCAAGAGAACACATTTCTTCTCTGTAACAAATACTTAATGTCAAAAGTCTGAAGAAGCCTTTGTGAACAAGTGGTAAAACCATGGAAACCTAGCTAGGAACATAAGATCCATTAGAGAGTGATATTTTCGTAGGTTCAAATTCCCCAGCAGGAGCGATTTAATTTTTTCATGTTTCTGCTTATCATGCATCTACTCACACCATACACTGGATAGGTCTATAAACCCACTGCTTGCCACATCTTAGTCCATTCTTTTCTCCCCAATTTCTGTTCTAGATAATAAAAATTTGCATCACTGGATTATTATAATGTAATTAAAGCTACATGCTTTTGTGGGTGACCCAAATATGTATTGTCCAATTATTATGATACAAATGGAAAATTTTTACTTAAAATGCTAAACAATGTAAATGGAACTGTAAGAAAATAATGTATTTTGCAGAAGACAAAAAAAAAAAAGTAACTATCTTTACATTCCACCTCCACTATTAGAAGAATGTTTCCAGGCTGGTTGACAGATACTCTTCAGCAGAGAGCTATGACTTAAATGAGTAAGAGATGAATTACAAATTAGATTTGCAATGAAGATGCAATAAAACATTTTCAGGGAAAAAAAGCCTGGTAATGTTACAAGGGAAAAATCAAATTTTCTAATAAACGTCAAGGTTGACTTTCTCGTCTATGGTAATTTCTTGGGAACACTTAAGAAAGAAAGAGTGGAGCTTAATGGACTATCTTCTTTCAGCAGGGTATAGGAATGATTTAACCAGAAGCTGCCATGTGGACTGTGGAGGCTCTCCCTCAAACTGCCTACATACAAAGGCCATAATCCTGAGTATCCTTCCACTCTCTAAATGGTAGCCCATGGTAATGACTTCTCTTCTCTTTACTAGCTACTCTCTGAACTACATGGAAGGTATAATCTTCTTCCCTCAATCAGAACTTCTAATCATTTTCTTGTCAATATGTAGTCACTTTACCTCAAAGAGCCCCAAAGCATTCTTTTTTGTGTGTACACACAATTTAACACCTTTCTCAACCCAAACTTGTAGGAATTTATTTGCTTTCTTACCTTTTAATCTTAAGAAGACATAATTTATAATATTAAGAATAATGAAAACAGGGAAGGTGGTTTAGCCTTAATTTTTCCAAAGCCACTTTTTTTTCCCTCACAGCAAATTTGTCATATTTTATTTCCCACTGCCTTCTAAGGAAAGTAAATTCTGGTATTTCAAGGAACTTCTCTTTATTTTTCTCCCTGTATTGGTCATTTATTATGACTGTCATTGATGTGTTTATTTTTATTTTATTTTTTATTTTTTTCATATTAAATATAATTTATTGTCAAATTGATTTCCATACGACACCCAGTGCTCATCCCAACAGGTGCCCTCCTCAATGCCCATCACCCGCTTTCCCCTCTCCCCTACCCCCCACCAACCCTCAGTTTGTTCTCAGTATTTAAGAGACTCTTATAGTTTTCCTCCCTCCCTCTCTGTAACTTTTTTCCCCTTCTCTCCCCACCATGGTCTTCTGTTAAGTTTCTCAGGATCCACATATGAGTTAAAACATATGGTATCTTTCTCTGCCTGACTTATTTCACTTAGCATAATACCCTCCAGTTCCATCCATGTTGCTACAAATGGCCAGATTTCATTCTTTCTCATTGCCAGGTAGTACTCCATTGTATATATAAACCACAATTTCTTGATCCATTCATCAGTTGATGGACATTTAGGCTCTTTCCATAATTTGGCTATTGTTGAGAGTGCTGCTATCAACATTGGGGTACAAGTGCCCCTATGCATCAGCACTCCTGTATCCCCTGGGTAAATTCCTAGCAGTGCTGGGTCACTAGCTGGGTCATAGCTGGGTCACATAGCTGGTCCTAGCTGGGTCATAGGGTAGATCTATTTTTAATTTTTTGAGGAAGCTCCACACTGTTTTCCAGAGCGGCTGTACCAGTTTGCATTCCCACCAACAGTGCAAGAGGGTTCCCGTTTCTCCAATCCTCTCCAGCATCTATAGTCTCCTGATTTGTTCATTTTGGCCACTCTGACTGGCGTGAGGTGATACCTGGGTGTGGTTTTGATTTGTATTTCCCTGATGAGGAGCGACGTTGAGCATCTTTTCATGTGCCTGTTGGCCATCGGGATGTCTTCTTTAGAGAAGTGTCTATTCATGTTTTCTGCCCATTTCTTCACTGGATTATTTGTTTTCTGGGTGTGGAGTTTGGTGAGTTCTTTATAGATTTTAGATACTAGCCCTTTATCCGATATGTCATTTGCAAATATCTTTTCCCAATCTGTCGGTTGCCTTTTAGTTTTGTTGGTTGTTTCCTTTGCAGCGCAGAAGCTTTTTATCTTCATGAGGTCCCAATAGTTAATTTTTGCTTTTAATTCCCTTGCTTTTGGAGATATGTCGAGTAAGAAATTGCTGTGGCTGAGGTCGGAGAGGTTTTTTCCTGCTTTCTCCTCTAGGGTTTTGATGGTTTCCTGTCTCACATTCAGGTCCTTCATCCATTTTGAGTTTATTTTTGTGAATGGTGTAAGAAGTGGTCTAGTTTCATTCTTCTGCATGTTGTTGTCCTGTTCTCCCAGCACCATTTGTTAGACTGTCTTTTTTTCCATTGGATATTCTTTCCTGCTTTGTCAAAGATTAATTGGCCATACTTTGTCAAAGATTAATTGGCCATTTGTGGGTCCAATTCTGGAGTCTCTATTCTATTCCATTGGTCTATGTGTCTGTTTTTGTGCCAATACCACACTGTCTTGATGATTACAACTTTGTAGTAGAGGTTAAACTCTGGGATTGTGATGCCTCCTGCTTTGGTTTTCTTCTTTAATATTACTTTGGCTATTCAGGGTCTTTTGTGGTTCCATACAAATTTTAGGATTGCTTGTTCTAGCTTTGAGAAGAATGCTGGTGCAATTTTGATTGGGATTGCATTGAATGTGTAGATTGCTTTGGGTAGTATTGACATTTCAACAATATTTATTCTTCCAATCCATGAGCATGGAATGTTTTTCCATTTCTTTGTATCTTCTTCAATTTCCTTCATAAGCTTTCTATAGTTTTTAGCACACAGATCTTTTACATCTTTGGTTAGGTTTATTCCTAGGTATTTTATGATTCTTGGTGCAATTGTGAATGGGATCAGTTTCTTTATTTCTCTTTCTGTTGCTTCATTATTGGTGTATAAAAATGCAACCGATTTCTGTACATTAATTGTGTACCCTGCAACTTTGCTGAATTCATGTATCAGTTCTAGCAGACTTTTGGTGGAGTCTGTCAGGTTTCCCATGTAGAGTATCATGTCATCTGCAAAAAGTGAAAGTTTGACTTCATCTTTGCCAATTTTGATGCCTTTGATTTCATTTTTGCTGTCTGATTGCTGATGCTGGGACTTCCAACACTGTGTTAAACAACAGCAGTGATTGGGGCGCCTGGGTGGCGCAGTCGGTTAAGCGTCCGACTTCAGCCAGGTCACGATCTCGCAGTCCGTGAGTTCGAGCCCTGCGTCAGGCTCTGGGCTGATGGCTTGGAGCATGGAGCCTGTTTCTGATTCTGTGTCTCCCTCTCTCTCTGCCCCTCCCCCGTTCATGCTCTGTCTCTCTCTGTCCCAAAAATAAATAAACGTTGAAAAAAAATATAAAAAAAAACAACAGCGGTGAGAGTGGACATCCCTGTTGTGTTCCTGATCTCAGAGGGAAAGCTCTCAGTTTTTCCCCGTTGAGGGTGATATTAGCTGTGGGCTTTTCATAAATGGCTTTTATGATGTTTAAGTATGTTCCTTCTATCCCGACTTTCTCAAGGGTTTTTATTAAGAAAGGATTCCAACGCCATTTTTTTTTTACCTCCTTTCTCTTTTTACACTTTCCTCCTTGTTCACCTTTCCTATGTAACTACCACCTCAACAAAGAATAACAAAAACTCCAGCAACGATCCTTGGGTCTCTGGTGTACATAATAGATCCTATCTACCTAATATAACTAGCCAAAGAGTTCCTTTCTTCCAGTCTTTCTTCACTGTAACATTGGAAGTAAAACAAGAAGTAATTATACAGCAGTAATTTCAGTGTCAGGAAGAATCAACAGGTTTTTTTTTTTTTTCCCAATGAGAAGTTTCTAGGAACTTTTATTTCTAATGTTTATTTGTTTATTTTTCAGAGCATGAGTGGGAGTGGAGCAGAGAGAGAGGGAGACACAGAATCAAAAGCAGGCTCCAGGCTCTGAGCTGCCAGCACAGAGCCCAATGCAGGGCTTGATCCCACGAGCTGTGAGGTCATGACTTGAGCCAAAGTCAGACGTTTAACCAACTGAGCCACTCAGGCACCCCTGGTTGAATTACTTTAGACAAGTAATTCAGTATCAGATATTTCTAATGGATAGTGCATGAATGATTTGACTATTGTAAAACCACCAGGCAGATGGCACAAGCAAGTGACCTTAGAACCTCAGTTAAAATGGCAAGAGCACCAGTGCCAAAGTTTCCAGGCAAATCTCCTCGGGTGATAAAAATGAATGAATAATACATATAGAAAAGGTGTCCAGAATATATTCTTTCTTTGGGCTTTTCTGTTTTGGAAGCTCTCATCAATGCCTAGATTACAGAGATGGTTGAGGCACCACTCAGAAATTTTGATGTCTTTTGACAAATATAAAAGGTCACATCAAAGAACAGAAAACCGCTTCAGTCACAATCGTCAGACTCCTACAACTAGGAACACCATATACTGACGTGAAAGTTACGCTCTGCGCAAAGGTCTCAGGTGAAAGGTGTGAGTAGTGCTGAAATGTGATTTGCACTTCAGTTACCGAGTCTTGTGCTTCTTTACAGGCTGGAGAGCCAGGAGGAAGGAGTGACTTTTTAATAAGTTGTTCACCCAGAGGGGACACTTCTCCGCATTTCATAAGCCTGAACAGGTGTTTTATTTTAAATCACACAAAGGGCCAGTATCTGGTAGGGGTGGCCCTACCATCAACTATTTACATTACATTTTTTTTTTTTTCGATATCACCTTGGACTTGATTGAAATAGGACACCTAGGGACGTTTTGGTGATGGTTTTGGTATCTTGCCTGGGTTTCTGCCCCAGTTTCATTATGACTTCACAATGAAAGTGAAAGTGTCTGTTTATCTTTGTGTGGCAAATACATGACAGAGATCACTGAAGCAGGAGTTTGAAATCAACTCTGCAGTTCTTTAATCTTTTGAAAAAAATTCATCCCTAATAATTATCCAGTCAGTTATTGTCAGTCAATTAATCATAAAAAAAATCTTGGTTGGAGCAAATGGAAAGGAATTCCTAATAAGGATGAAATCTTTTTATGGTTTTAAAAGTGCCTGAATTATATCAATGACACCAGTCTTAATTTTTAATTAATGTTTTTGTAAAACTCATTCCTAAACAATGCAAGCACAACAACTGCCTTCGGGAGCAAAACCATCAGGCAAATGGATATTTATGTATGTATGCATGTATGTATTTATTTTTATTTTGAGAGAGAGAGAGAGAGAACATGAGCAGGGGAGGACAGAGAGAGAGGGACAGAGAAAATCCCAAGCAAGGTCCACACTGGCAGCACAGAGCCCGTCGTAGGGCTTGAACTCACAAACCATGAGGGGCACCTGGGTGGCTCAGTCAGTTAAGCGTCCGACCTTGGCTCAGGCCATGATTTCATGGTTCATGAGTTCGAGCCCCGCATTGGGCTCTATGCTGACAGCTTAGAGCCTGGAGCCTGCTTCCGATTCTGTGTCTCCCTCTCTCTCTGCCCCTCCCGCACTCACACTCTGTCTCTCAAAAATGAATGGTAAAAAAATAATAATAACAAAAAATGAATTCACGAGCAGTGAGATCATGACCTGAGCCAAAACCAGGAGTCAGACACTTAACCGACCGAGCCACCCAGGTATCCCCAGGCAAATGAATTTTTCAATTGGAAGGAGGTTGAGAAATAAGCCAGATTATTCTTTCATTTTGCAGAGGAAGAAAATAGGAAATAACAACAAAAATGTTCCTAGGATAGAAATATATTCTATAAGGAGGGATAATGCATGTATTCAACTCCCTCTGAAAATTGTCAGGGATCCCACAAATGTAGCCACTTGACTTGATTTACCTTTTAGGCTGAGTGGGGAATAGAAAGCTGGCTGGTCCAGGATTATGCTTCTGTGAGGTCAAGGGATAGAGAGGAGAGTTCACACTTGAGGCAGGCATGGATATAGATACCCAGGGATGTGAACAGAGACCCAAAAGTATTGATGTAGTAAATGCTGTTGGTGCCCCATCCAGGCCCTTTTACCCCCCCTCGCTGCTGTCAGGGGTGGCTGCTAATGGCTCACAGCTGCCCCTTTTTCTGAAGCGTCATCCTCAGCTACGAGCAACCACTTAGCTTGGGAGATTAGGCTCTAACCCTCATCCCACCAGCAGCCCACAGTGAGTGGCTGACAGAGGGGTGTACAAAGACTTGGCTCCCCTGCCTCCAGGTAGGACCAACTCTGGTAAAACTCATGCTCCAGAGCTCCCCATGGGATCAAGCTGAGGCTAGTATCCGCTTAAGAACACATCCTTAGGCAGCTTCCCCTGCTGTGTAACCTGTGTCCCTTCTCCTGATAGTGCTTCCTCAATAAATTACATGCACAAGAATCCCCATCTCAGGCTCTGCTTCTAGGGAATCTGATCTCAGATAATCCCCAAAGAAGGTTTCGCAGAGGTCTGTACTATACTGCTCATCCTTCAGGCATCAAGGGACAAGTAGAGAGTTAAGAAGCCGTTGGAAAAATAGTGAAGAGGTCATGCTTAGCAAGCAAAAACTTTTCTGGTTATCTGGATCAGCCTTCCTTAGAAGGAAACAGAACATTATACATAGTAAATATTCTTTTTCTGCCACATGTTCAAATTCATAATAAGGAATTTATTAGCTGCACGGAATAGGAGACCAATTTGCCTTCCCCAGAGAAGAGTGGAGCCGAGCTAATGGACATGATATTTCTGGTTTATTTCTGTCACATTTTAGTCTCTTTATAGATTGAGTTTAGTTGGTTGCCCTTTGCGTTTGCTTCTGGACTTCCCCCAAAGCTTATTCAGCAGGTTTGGATTGGGGCCTGAGAATCTGTTTTTAACAAGTTCCCAGAGATGCCGATGCTGCTGGTCCAGGGACCACACTTTGAGAATCATTGGTCTGAAGCTATCATAAAGACTTATTTGAGGTGTTTTCATCACCACATCGATAAAGCGCCACCATAAAGCATTTGACACAACCCTGATCCTCTGTTAAACTGTCTTTGGAGCCACCGCAGCCTGGGTTTCATCCCTCCTCTGCTATATAAGTTATCTCCCTGATCTCCTTATCTGTAAAATGGGAATAATAATGCCCACCTCATAGTCATTGGGAGGATTAGATGAAGTAAAATATGTAAGAGTATTTGGCTGAGAGCAAGTGCTAAATAAATATTAGCCCCCTTTTCTTGATCTATTTTTTCTAATATTTTGTATTTTTCTTTGGCCCTTCACAACGAAATTATATTCCACTATCAGAAATACATTGAGTGGAAAAGTTGGTGTCCAAAACAAATTGCAAGGAGTGAGCTTGCCTCGTGAACTTGGCAGAGCGCAGCAGAGGATGCTTCAACTGAGCTATGTATCTCTAGGAGCCAGTTTGTGAATATGTTACCCAGATGAGCGACCTGGCTCTTTGCCAAACCAAATCATTGACGCCCACAAGTTCAAACATCTAATCAAAGTAACTAAACTCTTTGCTTAGGAAAGCACAATGGGAATGTACATTTATGTGAAATAAACCAGAGTCATTTGGCGATCATTGGACTTGGGGGCTAGGTGATAAAAGGAGAAAGGGACTAGGAAGAACTCATCAGGGTTTATCCATCTCTGAGGCTAAAATTCCTCAAAGAAACAAGTTTGCAAACTTGTTAAGTCAGCAGTTCTTGAACATTTTGGTGTAAGCCCTCTTTATGCTCTCATAAATCATGAAGATATTAAAGAGCTTTTGTTTATGTGGGATACACGTATCCCATATATACAGCAGAAACAGAAGCAGAAATTTTAGAAACAATTATTTAGCAATTCATTTTAAAATAACAATAGTAAACCCATTACAGGTTACCATAAACAATGTATTTTTATTAAAAAAAAAAAAAACCATGTTTTCCAAAACCAAGTTAACAAATAGAACGGCCGACACTGTGTTGTACTTCTGCACATGTCTCTGATGCCTGCCTTAATGAAAGACAGCTGAATTCTCATATCTGCTTCTGCATTCCATCTGTGGTGCTATGTTGGTTTGAAGTACAGGAAGAACATCCAGCCTCATGCAGATAAGTAGTTGAAAAGGGAGGGCTATCTTAATAGCATTTTCAAATAATCATGGGTATTCTTTGATGTTACTCTGAAACTCTTCAAGTGATAGCTCCTTAAAGATTCATTGCAATTTGGAATCTAAAACCACATCAGTGAACTTTTCTACACTGTTACATTACACTGCATGCCTATCTTGCACTTTAAATAGGTTTTTACCCATATGTGATTCCACACTGGTCATTTGGAAAATATCAGTTTACTGAATTATATAGCTCTTCCCAATGATGGTATATTATATTACATAAAATTTAAAAGATCACATTTGTTGGGGTGCCTGGGTGGCTCAGTCAAGCGTCCAACTCTTGATTTTGGCTCAGGTCATGATCTCACCGTCATGAGATTGAGCCTGGCGTCCGGCTCCATGCTGAGCATGAAGCCTGCTTGGGACTCTCTCTCTCCTTCTCTCTCTGCCCCTCCCCTGGTTGCGTGTACTCTCTCTCTCTCTCTCTCTCTCAAAATTAATAAATATTTAAAAAATAATAAAACTAATAAAAAAAATCACATTCGTTAATATGAACACTACTGTGGTCTTAATGTGTCCCCACAAATTTCATATGTTGAAGTCCTAACCCCGAGATTATGGTATTAGGAGGTGGGGCCCTTGGGAGGTGTTTAAGTCATGAGGGTTCTACCCTCGTGGAATTAGGTGTCTTATAAAAAGAGACCCCACAGAGCTCCCTAGCCCCTTCTACCATTAGGGCACAGCCAGAAGTCAGCTTTCTATGAATCAGAAAGTGGGCCCTCACCAGACACTGAATCTGCCAGCATCTTAATCTTGGACTTCCCAACTTCCAGGACTGTGAAAAGTACATGTCTGCTGTGTATAAGCTTACCCAGTTGTGTGGTGGTTGGTTACAGCAGCCCAAATGGACTAAGATAACGCCCTCTCTCATTAGAAAAATCTTTAAGAATTGCAAAGCAGATACAGACTTTACACAAATCTAATTTTCTCTTGAAGGCTCACATTTTTTCTTTGGCAGTAAGTACTGTCACTTAGTTTCCTTGAAGTGACAGGTTTACCTCATTCATTTTCAAGGCAGCTGCCAAATATCCAAGACCTAATGACCATAGTTTGTCAGTTGTTGTTTTTTTTCCCCCCAATTAAAACTGGTGTACCATTCAAAAGGCAACTAGTTTAACACACAACTCAAGGAATTGCACAGGTGCTTTTCCTCAGACAGTTACAGTATTTCATAATGTGTTTGTCTCATGGCATCACACAGAATATTAAAGAGACATGTTCTCAAGGGTTGACATTTAATTTTATATTTACTGATTCACCAAGGACCTTCATAAGTGAATCTGGCTTTTAAAAAAACTGCATGACTGTGCTAGTGAAGAATAAAATGACTTGTAGTTCTACTGCTTTGATTTGTGCTAAGGTGTCAGCAGTTTTACCCAGCATTCCTTTTGTACCATCCATTGATGCTGCTGGTCCAGAGACCACCCATTGTGAAGCAAGGTCCTATACTGCCTTTGGGGATCCAAGGGAGCCCAAGTGGGAAGAACTCTGGAACACTCGCTACTGATTAAATCAGAACAGCTGACTGTAGTCTGATTTTATCTGTAATTAGTAGCATCCCGAAAAAGATTCTGGTGGAAAATAAAAAGTTTATGACTCACTTCTGTAAAGCAAGTCTGGGTTGTGCTAACTATGGATAAAATCCACATTGAAATCTCTTTTTATTAATCTTGTGCATAACAAGCCATCTATTGTTATGATCCCCCCAGCTTTGTGGCAGGCACTGTGTTGGGCACTGGGGATACAGTAATTGACAAGAAGGACATGGTGTCTGCCCACATAGTGCTAATGGTCTAGCAGGGGACACAGACCACCACGTGTACGTAGATATTGCGATAAGAGCTAAAGGAAACAAATGGGATGCTCTAACAGAGAATAAAGGTATGAAAGGATAGATACACATTTGGATAAGTAGTTCTCAAGCTTTGGTGAGAATCAGAATGACCTGGAGAGCTAGCTAGTAAGAATACAGAGGCCCTGACTTATTGAAGTAGGGAGAGGCTGGGCCTCTGTAGTTTTACCAAGTGGCTTTCTAAAATTTGAGCAGTGCTGCGTTAAATACAATGCCCAGAGACAGCCTCTCAGAGAACGTGATGTTAAAACTGAGCCCTGACTGAGGAGAATAATTGGCCGCGGGGGGGGGGGGGGGGGGGGGGGGGGGGGAGGGGGCACAGGCTTTTCTTTGGATTTGAATCAGATTTGTCTGAGGTGATGCCAGTTCTACAGCTGTAAGTTGAGCATTAGGGCTGGTAAGTTCATTTATTGCTTAAATGAGCGCATTGCATTTCTTATTACAAAAATATGTGATCACTTTAGTGAACTACAAGTTCCTATAACAGTTTTATGAGCAGAAGTGGTTGCACTAGACATTTTGTATTTACAAGCCTTGTCATAGAACATCTCACTGAAGATCTTATCCCATTAACAAGGGACAGAGCACATATCCTAATTTCAATAATTTATGCCCCTACTGGCTATTTTCCAACAGTGCCTTTTGACGTGGTCACTGGAATGTAAATGTCCTCTGACTTCTCTTTGTTATCTTCCTGAGACTTGCACAATCATCATGACACTTTGAATTAATTCTCAAAGTACTTATGCTAATAAGATTATCTCCCCTCAAGGCTTTTCATTAAATATAATTGTAAAAATTACATTTCTTTAACTAAAATCAGTAAAAGAAATTAAAGTATTTAATTTCTGATCCTCATATAATTAAGGGAAAAATGGAGGATAAGAGTATTCTAGCTAGAGGGAATAGTACACAGGTTTGGCCCTGAGGGGAAGGAGGGCTTGGCGTCTTCAAGGAACTGGAAAAGGAGGAGTATAGCTAGAGTGGAGTGAGCAAGGGAGAGAGCACAAGAAAAGTCTGGAAAGTTTAACAGGGGTTAGCCCATGTAGGCCCTTGAGGCCAAGGCAAGGATTTTGGTTTTTATTCTAAATGCCAATGGCAGGACACATCCATTAAGAGTGTTCTGTGATGACAGCTGTGAGTTGAACGTATTGTAAAACAGTGACATTGTACATGAATACACTGTTACCTGGTTTAGCCACCAATCTCTTAGATATTTGGTACGTATGAGTTAGTCCTTAAAAGTCTACTCAACTATTGACAAACCAGTAAGATGGCAATCTACAGCTTTAAAGCTAAGAACTAAATATCTGTCTGAATTCGAGCCATTGAAGAATCTACAACAGATCTGCTTCTAAAAGGAGGACCCTGGAAGACAAATGTTGACAGAACCGCTCCAGGGTCCTAAACTTCATTTTATTGGCTTATGGGTCACTCCATCTTTTTATTTCTCCATTGTTAATTCTTGCCCTCCTCTGCTTCTCTGTATTCATCTTCCCATTAGTGTTTCAATGGGTCACTTCCCCCAATCTCCCTTTCTTCCTCCCTGAGAACACATCTTAAGTGCAACATAGCCTGAGGGATAAAATATGGGCTATTCAAATCCTACTTCCCCTCTTATTAGCTGAATGACCTTGGCTAAGTCCTATAACATCTCTAACCTCAGATTCCTCATCTGTAAATAGATTATAATAATAGTGCCTACTTATAGATACAAATGTGCAAATTCAGGGAAAATAGTGTATGGTCTGCTGCATAGCACATACTCAAAAATGTTACTAATATATCTTTAATTGTTTAATTACATTTTCCATCTATATTGTCACCTCACATTTGGAGCTCTTTCTGTTCAAGGAGTATATAATTTATTTTCAAATCTACCATGCCACCTTTCATTTTGTTGTTACTCTGGAAATAATTTGCCGTCTGCTTAATACAACTGTGCAATGCCACAAGACTTCAGAGAAGGGAAAAAATACCTCCCTTAGGACTCATCAGAAAACGTTCAGGTCAGTGGATGGATACGATTCCATCCACTGAAGGACTGGCAACATTTGGACAGACAAAAAAAAAAGGCATTCAAGTTGGCAGGATTGTGATTGAATGTGTGAGATGAGAATTCTTATTTGATGGTCCATGAATAGTCCATATTGTCAGAAATGGAGGATTTGTGTGTGGATGTATTTGGAAAAGTATGTTGGTACAAAACTGAAGAGCACCTTCATCAATAAAGTACTAAGTCTGAAAAATTTGTCTGTAGACTTTGGAGAGCCATTGAACAGTTTGACATGAGAGACAGACATCATGAAAGCAATCTTCCATCAATAGGGATTTGATGATATTGTATAGATTTACTTAAGAAACTAGTTTCATGGCTATTTTACGCCCTAAACTGGAGTAGGAGCTGGGGAAATTGGCGATTTGATCCAGGAGAAAACTGACAGGACTTGGTAATCAAATCTAAAAGTTAAAGAAGAAGAATAAACAGTTTGAACTTGAAATTGTTATGAAACATATACAAGCAGGTCACTTTACCTCTGTGCCTCTGTAATTCTATATTTAAAGCAGTGTTGATAACATATAATCTCTTAGCTACTCAGGATGAGAAGAACTTAAGTGAGATACTCAGTGTGAAGTATGAATATAATAATAGATGCAAAGATCCGTAGCCCCTTACCTATCACAAGGAAAGCAATTAATAAACACTTGTTCATTTTTAATTATGCTGATACCTTGGAAATAGAGCCCCATAGGCAAATCAAGGAAGTTTTATAAAGTAACACTAGATAAGGGAAAGGGTTAAAGGAGGTGCTGGATCTATATTTCTTGTCTTCAAGTCTTGATTTACAGATTAATAGATTAAACAAACATATTTCCTGCCCATAGGCCTAAGAGTACAATAAGGTAGGGAAACTACTTAGTTATAATTATTAATGGCTTCCCAGTCCTTCCTCTTTATCAATAAAAGCTCAGTAACAGCAGAACCTTACAGATGTAAACATCTGTTGCTCTGACCTAACAAAGTCTAATTTCTTTGATAATTAAATTATTAATCCTTTAATTGCCATTGAGAAGAAGTTGTACATACTTAAGTAAGAGTAGATAGTTATTTTCAGTAATAAAATACAGGATCCATTCCTTCCTTGGAAGACAACCACTTCTTTGATCCCTGAAGTGGCCATTTTCCCCTCATCCCACTTCTATTTGGACCATAGACTCGACTTTCAGTTTCCAGCAATCATTTCCATTGGCTTTTCTAAGGGCCTTTGTCATTGTAAAACTGTTATTTCTAGAGGTCTGCTTCCAAAGGACCAAGAATACTGTCATAAATAGTCAAGAAAATAAGTCCACTTCAAAACCCTGTGTATCTACCAGGGTAAATCCGTGCCAAACTGTCTAAGAGGTTCTGAGAGCACTGATATGCCTTTTTCTTGCTAGGTAATAGCCCAGTTAGTCTTACTTAAAAGTGGACTATCTCTACCGGAATGACTAAAATTTAAAAGAATTACAATACCTATTTTCTATGAGGCTAGGGTAGGAGAAGGAATAACTAAAACTCTCATACCTCGGTGATGGGAGTGTAAGTTTGTGCAACTGCATTACAGAACTATTTGACAATATCTAGCAAAGCTGAACATACATATGTCCCATGACCCAGCAATTTCACTTCTGGATATGCACTCAAGAGAAATGAGTGTTCGTGTCCATCAAAAGACATGTTCAGCAATCCATAGCAGTTTTTTTCATAATAGCCCCAAACTGGCAACAATCCTAATGCCCATCAACAGTAAGATGATAGTATATTCATGCAATGGAATACTACACAACGATGAAAATAGATGAAGCACAGTCACCTATAGAAACTTAGATGAAACTCACAGACATAATGCAGAGTAAAAGAACCCAGGCACTAAAGAGCTCATAAAATTAAAGGACAGGCAAAGTTAATCTATGGTTACAGAAGTCAGAATAGTGGTTACTTTTACATGGATGGGTACTGACTGGGGAGGAGCATGAGGGAGCCTTGGGGGTTTTGGAAATGTTCTATATCTTGATCTGATTGGTGGTTACCTAGGTGTATGTAGAAACTCACTGAGCCATTCCTTTGATATTCATGTACTTTGAAGCATATAAATTTGATCTCAATTACAATAATAAAAAAATAAATAAATGTACAGTATTTATATTTTTAAACATTAAAAAAGGTAGGGAATCCAAAGCACAGGAATTAAATGAGTTGCCCAAGGTCATCCTTTGTTTGGATTTAGACACATATTTCACTGCGTTGCTTCAACTACACTGCTTACCAAAGTGCAATTACATTTTGCAAACATTTTATTTGATTACAGAATTTGGGCATTGTCTTAATTAGAATGAAAGCCTGAACCTTCTGCAATTGGTAGAGTCACCAACTTTATGCTCTTTCAAACCACGAAACAAGAGAGGGCTTCAAGATGGAAAAGCTGCTGCTGCTTCCCAACCCTAGGGCTAAACCTATCCCTAAAATGGGACTATTTTGGCTGGGATCTTCATTGGGTACCCATCCAACATATTCAGATTATCTATAATGTATTTAGTAGTGTACCTATATATTAAGGAGGATATAGGCTCTTTCCTTTTTTTTTTTAAATGCTTATTTATTTTTGAGAGAGACAGAAAGCATGAGCAGGGGAGAGGTAGAGAAAGAGGGAGACAAAGAATCTGAAGCAGGCTCCAGGCTCTGAGCCATCAGCACAAAGCCTGATGCAGGGCTTGAACTCGCAAACCATATCATAACCTGAGCCGAAGTCGGAAGCTTAACCAACTGAGTCACCCAGGCTCCCTGGCTCTTTCCTTTTTAATGAAGAGGTTATAATACATCCTTAAGAAATTTACAGCGTTTTTTGAAGATGTGTTGTTTCAGATAAAGGCCCACAGAAGATTCTTGTTAAATGAGGTCAGCAATAAATTCTGTAAACAGGTGGTCTTAACCATCCATGTGGCCCAAAAAAAGGACTTGAAGGGGTCTGTGAACCCCATGAAATGACACACATTTCCCCATGTGTATATTAGTATTTTTCTGTGAAGGGTTACAAAGCTTTTGTGGTAGCCATGAAAATGGACCTCTCAAATCCACTGCAAGGACCATAAGTGACTGGTGGTCCCAGCTGTTGTACTCTGAAATTTATCATTGTTTTGATGCCAAGGCCATACTTCCCACAGCCTGCTCCAATCCAACGATGCAGTACTTCTCCAATGGCACCCCTGGCTCAAGGGCTCTCTGATAGCTTTACAGAATGCCTTCAGAACCACAATGCAGTCTAAGATGCTTCCACCTAACCTTCCTATCTTCCTCCTCCCCTCTCTCTCTCTTTCACCCAGAGTCAGATCCGCTTTGAGGTTCCCAGCCCCTTCTGGCTCCCTTCCTATATCCTCTCACAGGCATAGTCCCTAACAAATCTCTTATATGACTAGTTCCATTGTGGCATCTACTTCTCATTAGGTCTGGACTACATAAGTAGTACTGAGAGTCTGAGAATATAGGCGGTAAGATATGCAATTGAAACTTGGTCCTTCACTGCCCTGCAGGTGAAGATGACGCTGTCCTGGTTGGTAGATGGGGCATAGCCAGTCCTTGGCACCAAGTAGTGACTTAATTGCTAAAGATTTCACAGGTGGTTATTCCAGTAACCAAGGGTCAAGGGCATGTTGGAACACTCTTTCCAAAGTAAAAAAGAGTGCTGAATCTTATGTCCCTTACTACAGAGAAGCACAGCATCTGGTAGGCCTCTTCGGGTTCTGGAGGCAGCACAATGCCCTCCTAGGAATATTCCTCTGCCATGGAAGACTGCCAGCTTTAAGTAGGGTCCAGAGCAGGAAAGCATTCTGCAGCAGGTCCAGGTTATTGTAACACCATAGGTCTGCTGGATTGTATGGCCCAATCCTTATGGGATTGTATGGGCCCAATCCTTAAGTGTCAGTGGTGGGAAAAGATAGTATGGAACTTATGGCAAACTCTAGCAAGAGAAAAGCCACGCAGGCCCTGGGAATCAGAAGCAAGGGCCATCCAGGGCAGAAACTGATATGCCTTTTGAGAAACAAGTCCTGGTATGTTACTGGGCTCCAGTAGAGACAACATGTTTGACTATAAGTACTAAGTGACCATGTAGCTGGAACTATCCATTCAGTTGAGTTCTTTCTGAACTGTCAAGCTATAAAGTCAGATAATCCTAGCATCAGTCCATAATAATATGGAAATGGTACATCCAGGATGGGACCTGAGCAAGACCAGAGGACACAAATAAACTGCATGAGCAGTCATCCCAGATCCCCATGTCACCCATAAGAGTTGCACCAGTACCCCACCAAGGCTTGAACCTATAGCTACATGGGGGAAAGTTATACAAACAGCTGAAGGAAAAGAATAAAGCTCTTGCTTGGTTTACAGATCGTTTGGTTCAGTGTGTGAACGAAAGCAGAAAATGGATGGTGGCTATATTATGCTATGCTCGGGAGTATCCATGAATGACAATGAGAAGAAAAATGTTCCCAATGAGTGGAAAGTAAGTGTTGCATTTGGTCATCCACTTTGTGTGGAAGGACTGATGGTCTGAGATGAGAATATTTAGATTCATGGGCAGTGGCCAATGACCTGGGAGGAAGACTCAAAGATCAGACACCAGAAGTTCTAGGGTAGAGGAATGTGGATGGAAATAGAAGAGTAGGTACAAAATGTGAAGATCTTCGTATCACGTGGAAATGTCTACCAGAAAGCACACACCACAGAAGAGGCACCAAACAACCAAGGAGGCAAAATGACTCAGCTACCTGACATCAGCTAGCCTTTGTCATTAGCCATCTCATAATTGGCATGTTAGACATATTCATTAAGTGGCCATGGTGACCAAGATACAGGCCAATAATATGGATTCCCACTTACCAAAGCTGATCTAGTTACTGCTGCCTCTGAATGTCCATCCTGTTGGCAACAGAGACCCATACTGAACTCCCAGATATGGCACTATCCCTTGGTTATTTGGTGTTAAGTCAACCCCTCTTGAAAGGATTGGTGTGGGTTCATATTTTCTGCCTGTAGAGCTTCAGTCAGTATCACTATCCAGGGGATTAAGGAAGGCCTGATCCGTAAGAATGCAACATAGCAACTGACCAGGGGACTCAGTTTATAGCAAAGGAGGGGTGGAAGTGAACCCATGACCATGGGATCCACTGGTTGTATCATGCACCACACTATCCAGAAGCAATCAGCCTCGCAGAACACTGGAATGGCTTTTGAAAGGAATAAATAAAGTACCAGTTTTGAGGCAACATTCTCAAAGAAGAGGGTGCCCTTCAGGACACAGTGTATATATTAAATCAGAGACCTCTATCCTGTGTTGTGTCCCCAGTAGAAAGAACAAATGGATTCAAAGACTAAGGAATAAAAATATGAGTGGCTCCACTTAATACTGGAGGACTCTGCTTCCAGTCCCATCAACTCTGAGCATGACAGGGTTGGTGGTCATGGTCCTCAAAAAGAGTACATTTTTTACAGAGGATGCAGGAAGAGTCCCACCGAACTATAAGCTATGGCTAACACCAGGACACTTTGGACTTCTTGTGCCCAGGGATCAGAAAGCAAGAAGAGGAGTCACAATCATGGCAAGAGTAATTGATGCTGATCATCAGGAGGAAGCAGGGCTGCTTCTACATAATGGCAGTAGGGAAGAATACTTCCCACTTGGGTACCTCTTGGTATGCTCTTACTCAAGTATAACTATGAACGGGCAAGTGTAGCAATTCCAGCTTCAGAAAAGTATGATTCCCAAAGGCATAGATATCTCAGGAGTGAAAGTTTTGGTTATACTATCAAGTAAAGCCAAAGACCTAGAGAGATGATAATTGAGGGTGAGAGAAATTTAGAATAGACAGTAAAGGAGAGAGATGATGAATTCTAATTGGAGCTCCAAGACCAACTGTAACAACAGCGGTTACAATTTGCCCCACAAACCCTATTTTTCTGTGTTTTCCCCTCAGGAAAAGAAGCCCATGATAACCATGGAGGATCTGTTCCCTGAATTTGTGGGAGGTAGATCTGTGCAGCACAAGAAGTAGACAAGAAGCCATAAGAATGCCCCTTTTAGACCTCTGACTGTCGGGAGTGTAATTGACCCTATCGCCCAGTGGCTCCCAGCCAGTGAATGAGTATAGTAGGAATACAAAGGCATGCATGTTCCTGGCAGATGTAGGATTCCTATGACAGGCCAACTTTGGCTCAAGGACTCCTGGAGAGCCTTGTTGAACTCTCTGAAAACTGCACTGAAGTCTAAGACACTTTCACCTAACCTTCCTTCCCTTCCTCTCTCCTCGATAGGGGGTCAGATCAGATATCCTCAGTCTGACAGCTCTCCTAGCCTCCCTTTTTCTGCTCTCCCCACTCATATTCCCTCACAAGCCTTTCTCTCAATAAATCTCTTACACAGCTAATCCCACCTTAGAGAACTTGAATCAACATAGCTTTCATCAGATACTCAAAATTTTTGTGACCTAAAAAAGGTTATGACCCATATGTCTGATGATGAGTTTGCATTCTGGCCTTGGAAGAACCAGGAACAGGATTTGGAAGAGTCCTTGACTCAGATCAATGGTCTCATTCTTGCCATGTCAAGGTGAGTAAGATTGTGCTGATGCATGTGGGAAGATGAGTCAACACTAGGAATAAATTTAGGCCCAAGAGTGATTTCTCTTCTCTTTGGCTGGGCAGGTCACCCTTCCAACAGAGTCAGCCTTATTGTATAAACTACAGGGATTCAGTGGAATGTCACAAAAGCAATTAAACTAGAGAAATAGTCTGCTTTAAATTTACTTATTAAAATAATATATTAAAGAGAATAAAATCCTTCCCAAATCATCCAACTAGCAATGCTATCAGTCATTCCAAGAACTTGAAATGTACTACGAACACAATGGCTTTCTCCATCTTGAAAAATGCAGTGATGAGGGAAGATGATCACAAACCATTTCCAGAGAAAATTAAATACATACATTTTAGGTTTTAGACAGTTAGCTTTTTTATAAAACGTGTGCTCCCCAACCATACTTGAGCTTTCTCCATGACATTAATTGTGTTTTGCTGGCAGGGAGGGGGACAATGTCTACTTAATAGATCTGTTACCCATGGGGGAGTGTTTCACAGTCTGGCAACATCCTCTTCTCTTATTTGTGACAAGACTGATTCAGAGTATGCTTCCCTGACCCATTTATTCATGCGTATGTTATCAAGAATAATCTTAAGCTTTCTAGTTCACAGCATAATAAAAAACAAATGAACCCAAGAAAAATTCATACTCTGTCTGATTTCTGTCCCACTCTTGTCCTGCTAATATTTCCTGGGTCTTTGCTCCTCAAAACAGCAAAATAAAAACTTTATTTTCAAAGATTTCAGTCTGAAATCTCTTCGGATGTCAGTCCAACTTAAAGTAGCTGAGAGTATGACTCTTCTAGGGTAACGTGGAGGAGAGGAGAGGCTGAAGATGGGGTCTAGGACATAGGTGGAGTGGAATCTTTTTCAAAGCACAAAAAGTCCCGGAGTGCCCAGGTGGCTCAGTTGGTTAAACATCCGACTCTTGGTTTCAGCTCACTTCATGATCTCATGGTTCATAAGTTCAAGCCCTGTGTCAAGCTCCACACTGACAGCGTGCAGCCTGCTTGGGATTCTCTCCCTCCCCCCGCCCCTGTTCTGTTCATTCATTCTCTCTCTCTCTCTGTCAATAAACTTAAAAAGAAAAACATTCCACAAAGCACAAAAAGTCCCAAACGACCCTTCCTCAAGAGTAATGTCACCGGGCGGGGGGGAGCATCCTGGGGTTCACAGAAGGATATTAGGATGAAGAGACTGCTGGAGTGTCAGTAGCTTGATCCATAGCTGATCTAGTTGCCAAAATCATCTGGGCATTCTCTTAGGGACAAAAACACACCGGAGGTACGTGCCATCTCTGCAATTTAATTAATCAGAAGACCCAATTCACCAAGTGACCCTAGTGGAAGCATCCAGTCTCTGGCACCTAAGATCATCCATTTGTAGACTAAGATGATGTTACTTATCTCTTCCTTATTCCATAGTTTCTCATGAAAAGGAAAGATACCTTGATTTTAATTCAATCAGGTTATAATGGCCAAAACAAAGTGTCAAACAGGATTCACGGGAGTCGTTCAACATTAACTATGTTGGCTTTGTATTTACCAAAAGAAAACTTAGTATCCCTATCAAAATACTACTAGTATTTTTCACAGAATTAGAGAAAATAAGCCTAAAATTTGCATGAAACCACAGAAGACCCTGAATAGCCAAAGCAATCTTAAGAAAGAAGAACAAAACTGCATATATTACAAACCCAGATATTACAAAGGGGTAGTTACCAGAACAGTAATGATACTGGCACAAAAATAGATGCAAAGATCAATGGAACAGATTAGAAAACCCAGAAACAAACTCATACTTATATTGTCAATTAATCTGTGACAAAGGAGGAAAAAATATCTCTTCAATAAATGGTGTTTGAAAAACTGGACAGCTACATGCAAAAGAATAAAACTGGACCATTTTCTTACTATATACACAAAATAAACTCAAAATAAATTAAATATCTAAATGTGAGACCAAAAACCATAAAACTCTTCAAAGAAAACATAGGCAGTAGTCTCTTTGACATCAGCAACATTTTTCTAGTTATGTCTCTTCAAACAAGGGAATAAAGGCAATAATAAACTATTAGGACTCAACCAAAATAAAAAGCTTTTGCACAGTGAAGGAAACTATCAACAAAACCAAAAGGCAACCTACTCAATGGGAGAAGATAGTTGCAAATGATATATCTGCTAAGGCATTAATATCCAAAATATATAAAGAACTCATACACCTCAACACCAAAAGAACCCCGAATAATCTAATTTAAAAGTGGGCAGAGGACCTGAATAGACATTTTTCCAAAGAAGACATGCGGATGGCCAATAGACACATGACAAGATGCTCAGCTTCACTAATCATCAGTGAAATGCAAATCAAAACCACAATGAGCTATGACCTCAGACCTGTCAGAATGGTTAAAGTAAAAAATGCAAGAAATAACAAGTGTTGGCAAGGGTGTGGAAAAAAACAAACCCTTGTGTACTGTTGATAGGTATGCAAATTGGTGCGACCACTATGGAAAACAGTATGAAGTTTCCTCGAAGAGCTAAAACTAGAATTACCATATAATCCAGCAATTCCACTACTGGGTATTTACCCAAATAAAATGAAAGCACTAATTCAAAGCAGTATCTGCACCCCTATGTAGCATTATTTACAACAGCCAAGATATGGAAGCAACCCAAGTGTCCACAGATAAATAAATGGATAAAGAAGACGTGGTGTATATACACAATGGAACATTACTTAGCCATAAGAAAGAATAAAAGCTTGCCTTTTTGCAACAACATGGGTGGATCTACAGGGTATAATGCTAAGTGAAATAAGTCAGAGAAAGACAAATACCATATGATTTCACTCATATGTGGAATTTAAACAAAACAAATGAACAAAGCAAAAAAGAGACAAACAAAAAACCAGACTCTTAAGTATAGAGAACAAACTGGTAGTTGCCAGAGGGAGGTTGGTGGAGGGATGGGTGAAATAGGTGAAGGAGATTAAGAGTACCGTTATTGTGGTGAACACTAATGTATAGAATTGTCAAATCATTATATTGTACACCTGAAATTATTACACCTTACTATAACACTGTACTTGAATTATACTTGAAATACACGCACATGCGCACGCGTGCGCAATAAAGCAGTGCTACTGAAAATGTGCTTTATGGACCAGAATTGGCCCCTGGCCCATGAACTCTTTTGTAACCAGTCTGCAACAAGTACACAAACTGAGAATATGTATTTATAATCTTTTATAGAAATTTAACATTGCCATATTTTTTAAAATTGCTAACGTTTATTAATTTTTGAGAGACAGGGACAGACAGAGTGCAAGAGGGGTGGGGTAGAGAGAGGGAGACACAGAATCCAAAGCAGGCTCCAGGCTCTGAGATGTCAGCACAGAGCCCAATGCGGGGCTCGAACTCACGAACTGTGAGATCATGACCTGAGCCGAAGCCAGACACTTAACCAACTGAGCCACCCAGGCGTCCCATCATTGCCATATTTTTTAAGTTCATGACCACTGTACTCATCTTGTTGAACAGGGAAAGACCAGACTGGGTGCTGAGCTTGCTGGGATGAGTCGTATATAGTATGAACTGTATACTTGTGCTGGACAGCAATACACAAAAATAAAAAGCTGACATCTTACCATAGAGGGTTTGAGAAGCACTGCTCTAAATCAGGAGTTGGCAAACTAAGGTCTGTGAGTCAAAAGCTACTGGTCATCTACCTGGTTTATATAACTGTTATTGAACAAGCCTAGTCCATTCGTTTACTTATTATTTATGCTGCTTTCATCCTACAGAGGCAGACTTGAGTACTTGTAGCATAGAATCATGGCCGTCAAAGCTTAACAAATTTGCTATATGATCCTTTAAAGAAAAGGTTCACTGATCCTTCCTCTAAAGCTATATTTTCTTGAATTTTATTTGACTATAATCAACACAGAGAAATGCATTTTACTACAGAAACAAGTAGACATATATATATCTACGTATCTGAGACAAAAGTTTTACAAACAATGTTCACTCACACTACATTTGATGCAGTCTTATATGTGTATTCTGTTCTGCTTTGCTCTATTTTTAAACGTTTATTTATTCTGAGAGAGAGACAGCAACCACACAAGCAAGGGAGGGGCAGAGAGAAAGGGAGAGAGAGAGTCCCAAGCAGGCTCCACGTTGTCAGCACAGAGCCTGACATAGGGCTGGATCTCACAAACCAGGAGATCATGACCTGAGCCAAACTCAAGAGTCAGATGCATAAGTGACTGAGCCATCCAGTTGCCTCTGCTCTATTTTATTTTAAAAACACTGGATGCACATAACAAATTAATAATACAACCCATTATAGATTTTCACCCATAATTTGAAAATTACTGCTTGAAATCCCATAGCACGTGCCTGGCACAAAGATGGCACATAGAAAACATTTACTGAACAGTTCATTGGTATTTACTCATATCAGAGTTATTTTTCCTCCAGGTCATATCGGGTTTACTGATATTTGGTAGGATCTCAACTTCTAAGTTCTCCCTCATACCACAGGATGCAAAGCCTGGAAACTATTTTCCCGATTCCTTTGTCCCAGTTAGATTTTGCTATTACAGAAATTGAAGGTGGAACTAAGGAGGAGCTATTACTCCCTAACAGCAGGCACATGGGTATCAACAGATGCGGTAAGCATAGGATTCTGCCACGCTTCCAGTCATCCACCTGAGAATTATTCTCTCCAGTGCGACAGTCAGTGTTACCTGATTTCATGTACATTGTTGGTTCATTAACATTGAACTAATGGCCAAAGCACTGTAACTCATGCCTGAATGAAATTTATCCAACACGGGTATTTTCCCCATAAAGCACATCACAGCCTTCTTGCACTTAGAAACACTAGCCAGAACTTCAACACTATGCTTGAGGGCTATTTTAAACCACAAAATCACTGACAGAAGCACAGAAATGGGGAAACCATGGCATTACATAGGCTGAAATGAGGATGTCTCTTTATAGTATGCGATCTGAAACAAGAAGGCAGAGCATTGCCATGTTCAACCTCAGCTAGGAACATGCACGCCGAGCAAGCAACTTAATATTTTCACTGCTCTGCACATGTCTGTGAAAGACAGCAAATGCACCACCAGAATTCATTTTGGTGTTACAAATAAATTTTAGTGAGTAGGCAACTTCTTTAAATTTTTTTTAATGTTTATTTGTTTTTGAGAGAGAGAGACAGAGAGAGAAGGAGACCCAGGATCCAAAGCAGGCTCCAGGCTCTGAGCTGTCAGCACAGAACCCGATGGGGGCCTGAACTCACAAACTGTGAAATCATGACCTGAGCCAAAGTCAGACCCTTAACCGACTGAGCCGCCCAGGCGCCCCATGAGCAGGCAAATTCCTAAATGTGGAATCATGAATCCATTTGTGAATCATGACTATCAACTATATATTATGGTCACACTAGTTATTAAGTGACAAAAATAATTAGGTCTTTTCATGGATAGTAAGAGCAAGAGCTCTGGAAGAATTAGTTGGAGAGGAAAAAAGATTTGGAAGTTGGACAAGATTTTGTTGAAGAAGATTGTTTAAAATCAACTTAAAGGAACTGCAAGGGGCCAGACAAATTAGATTTGTTACAGGGTTTATCTTTCTCTAGAGCCCCAGGAGCTCAGGATTCTAACCAAATCTTGACTCTTACCATAGATGTTTTAGTCTGCCAGTTGGCAGATGGGATGAACAACAGGGTCACTACAGCCTTCATTCTGAAGACTTTATTGGAATTCACTGCAACATGAACCTGCTTCTTACTGGTTTTCAAAATGAGGGAGAACTTGAGAAATCCTGAATTCTGGGAGCATCCTTATGAAGTCTGATCTTTTGTTCAGGTCTATTAAAGAATTAGACTGGTGCCTCTGGTTCTACTCTCCACTTCTCTCCATCCTGCTGTCTGCCCTAGGAGCCAACTTTTATAGACTGCATCAACAATCTCCTTTGTCCTCTGGGTCCTGGTTATCCAATGATAGACACCCATAGATCATAGAATGGTAAGGGAGTAAAGTCAAGGTATTTATCCCTCTGATTGCTTCCCTGCCGAGTTGCCCCAGGTTGACAGTGGTTACATTTCATTATCCAAAGGGCACGGCTGCCATTAGGTGGCCTTCTCTTGCAGCTCCAGCTCTCTTTTTAGGTTCCAGGAACTGCTCTCTTTACCCCTCTAGGCCTAGGGTTAATGGTCCCCTGCTCATACAAATTCTTGAGTACTTCATTATTCTGTGTTGGTTTTCTTTAAATTTTTAAAAGTTTTTATTTATTTTGAGAAAGAGAGAGAGAGAGAGCACATGCACACACACTAGAGCAGGAGAGGGGCAGAGAGAGAGGATAGAGAGAATCCTAAGCAGTCTACCACTGTTAGTGTGGAGTCGGATGCAGGGCTTGAACCCACGAACTGTGAGATCATGACCTGAGCTGAAATCAAGAGCTGGATGTTTAACTGACTGAGCCACCTAGGTGCCCCTGTGTTGGTTTTCTTTAACCATGCCCACACTTCAGTAAATAGTCCTTTCGTTAAATTATCCTCATTATCTTTTTTGGCCTGTATGACAATAAGGTCATATTGTTTCCTTCTGTGACTTGATTGATGACAGTGGGTTCAGGTGCTGTCAGCCCAAGCCTTCCATTGTCAAGGTCCCTGTTGACTTCCACCTAATGATTTCTTACAACTTTGTAAGATCGTGGGTAATTATATATTTGGTGTGCTTCATTATTCTTTCCGATGCTCAAATTGTCCCATATTTCACCAGCAGGAACCTTTTTGTCATGACTCCAATATACTTTGATAGTTTCTTTGCTTTCTAGAACAACATGATGTCTCTGACTCCTTTTATACATTCCTGCCCCAGACTTGGAACTAAACATTACTCTAAGGAACTCTGATTCCTTTTTGTGGAAAATGCTATTTAGAGATCATAAATGGAATTTTAGGGGTCCTCATTCCTACTGGGTTTTCATTGCTCCTATACTTTTTCAGTGAACAGAATTAGGAAATAGATGCATTTTTAGAAAGCGAAACACAAATCATGAGTTTATACTGCCATTTCCAAGTAAAATCTAAGGTTACAGGGGTCTTAACTTGATTTTATATTTGTATCCCTTTTCTCTTACAGTGAAAGTATTTATTTGTAATTAACATAATTAATAATTTGATTTACACTATTTCACATATCATTGTCCCCCAAACAACAATAGTCTAAAAAATAAGTCTATTGAGTGCAGTATAAGATTTCTTTGGGGGGTTATTTGGTCTTTAGAATATACCCCTCAAGGAATGTAGAAGAAATGCATTTTAAGTCACTTGCGATATTTCTGCGGTTAAGCTACCATATTAATCTATAACTAAGTTCCATCATTAAAGTTTGTTTTATATTTTTGAGGTGCTTGCTTTTTATTTTAATTGAATTTTTGTTTTTCTTTGTATAAAAAAAAAATCTATGACCCCAAAGTCAAAATGATAGAATAAGGTACATTCAGAGAGTTCTAGCTTCCATCGTGGTTCTTGCTCATATATTCCCTCCCTCCTCCTGTAAGCAAAACTCTTCATTAGTCCCTTCACTGAGGGACATTTGGGTTATTTCCATTCTTTTTGCTATTGCATAGAGTGATAAAAGGAGCACTCTTTTAAATCATGTCAACTTGTGTTTTTGTTAGATCTAGAAGTGGGACTGCTTGTACAAAGGGTAAGTGCATATGTAATTTTTTAGAGATGTTAGAACTTCTTCTCCAAAGGAACTGCATTTCCAATAGCTCCATAATGAGAGTGTCTGTTTCCCCACAGCCACACCAGTGGAGTATGTTGTCAAATCCTGAAAGTTTTTGCCCCTCTCACAGGTGAAAATAGTATCTCAGTGTAGTTTTAATTTTCATTTCTCTTATATGATCAAGGTAGAGCATCTTTGCATACACTCGGGGGCATTTGCATATCTATTTGTGAGTGTGTGTGTGTGTGTGTGTTTGTGTGTATGTCTTTTTGAGAGAGGAGAGATATGGATGCTCTTTAAATTACATATCACGTGTGTCTTAAATTAGGTTGCCCAGAGGTAGACCTTGAGACAAGGATTCATGTATAAGTGAATTGTTAGGAGGTATTTCCGTTAGACACATGGAGAAATAGGACAAGGAAGGAAAGGAGGCCAAGCCAGGGTGTGATAGCAAGCAAAATTCCAAGGAATATTTCTTTGGGTCAATCTCAGAGGGGAGTTATGGAGACAGTATAAAACACATGTAAGAATTGTCCCCATCTGGGGGCAAGGTTGCTATAATATTAATTCTCCTCACTGTTAGTTACTGGGTAAGTGCTACACTCAGGGGATATAGCTTCCCAGGCACTTCCAGCTTTCCATGTCTCCAAGCATATCTAGCTCCAGCTGCCTAAGGGTAGTCCGCCAAATAAGAGTGTTAGCTGCGAGTGCTGGGAACAAAAGACTACATAGGGACAGAAAGCATGAAAATCGTAAATGGATTGGAGGAATTACGGGCAGAGCACGGGAAGTATCTGCTTCAGTGAATGATCACCCATCCCACATTTGGGGGGGTGAGCACTGTACAAAAGGGACACTTATCAGGCATGATTTCAAAATCAACACTGGTGCCTATGATAAATGAGAGAGCATTGCTGGCATTTTATTTACTTGATTTGCCTTCATAACTGTTGGCTAATAACATGTGGTAAAAGAAAAACACAGTGTATTTTGTGCACCCAGTTTTCCCTAGTCACACAGTGTTGAGTCAGGTGGCTCCTGGGAGGCTGCCTTAGAACTTCCACAGACACCTAAGCTAATCCCTTTGTGTGAAATCAACACTTAGACCTGTGTTGGAATTAAACCAGGGTCCCCCTGACAATAGCATGAGAAATAAACAGAGCCTTGTTTTCCAAGCTAATGAGAGCAAACAGCTCTATCCCAGGTGGCCTTCCTTAGAGGTTTTGCAACTGTATGATAATCATACACAGGCCAGAGGTACCGTTCAACAATCCTGAATGAGAAGAGAAACCAGAAAAGGAATAGAACAAAATGTCTTGCTTGACACTATCTAGTGTATTAATCTGTGGCAAGAAGTTTACTGACAAAGCAAACAGAGTTTACCTATTAGGACTCTGACGCTGGACTCCATGTTTTGATTTGCAGGAGGATATAAAGAGCTGTGAGGTCTCAACATCGCAGAGAGCAGAGAGCTGTTCCTAGTTTCATCTATTTTCTTAAAGCTTAAAATTAGTGAGTGGGAACATAGTAATGGACCCACAGTGTAATTTCTCCACATCCATTTTTTTTCCTTGTCAATTCTAACGTTGAACCTAGGTCAATTTTAGGGTTCCTAATTTGTCTCAATTTGCCTGGACTTTCTTGGTTTTAGCACCGAAAGCCCTAAGTCCAGAGTAATGTCTCAGTACAGAGTAGAAAGGGATAGCTGGTCACTCTAGCAATTTCTTGAATAATTTGGGTTACACTGAGGGTTTAAAACTGGGATTCTCAAATTTAAAGCACATCCAAACTCCTCTGGATAACTTGGTAACATGCTGATTCTGATTCAAAAGGTCTGGGGTGGGGCCTGGGAGTCTGCATTTCCAGTTCCCAGGTGCGGCTGATACTACTGGTCTACAAGTGGACCACACTGAATGGCAAGGGTCGAGAGCAGGCAAAATATTGATGCTAAAGTTTTGCTACAAATCTCCAACGTTGGGAGAAATTTTAGTTCATCTCTGCTTTTAACTTAAGGAAAGAAAAGTGTGTGATAATGCTATTCCTTTATGAATATTTGTAATAAAGAGAAAGAAGTTAATTTATTTTCCCATAGTGTAGTTGTGTCTATGAAAAACAGTTCAAAGGAAGGGTGTTCAACTTACAACAAAGCAACCTTTAACTGATACAAACATTAGAGATGATGGTTGCTGCTCTACTTTTTGTGCTGTACTATTCACCTTCTATTTAGTTCTGTTTTTTGGATTTTTAACAAATTTTAAACATGGTATTTTCAGATAATTTTAATTTCATTAACATATCTGTATTGCCCATTCCTATCACAACCACATGTGGGTACCACCTGTACCTTCAAATGGAGTTGTATGTTTTTAAAGTGATTTCCTTATTCTTACTTTACGGGGACACATTTCTTAATAAATCATATACATTTCATATATAAGGTAGGAAAGTGCTTAATAAGGATTATTCCTAGATTTATTTCATCAACTCCTTATCTAAAACTTCATTTATGTACTTTTATTTGGGCACACTTCCCAATGAGAAATCTCCTTTGAACAACACACTTCATTGATGCCATAAGACAGCTTTGATTACAGGAAATAAAAGCTTATTTTGAGGATTCCTAAATATCACAGCAGCAGGGCTTGCTGTTATTAATCTCCACCTCCATCATTGACATGATAAACAATACCTAAATCTATACCATGCTCTTCCAATGAATTGTCTAGAATTATTTCTTGCCAGCTTTCTCAATTATAGGGTAGTCACTGTTAGTCATATTTGGCCAAGTTTCTATTTATTTTAGGAGAGGAGTCATAGAAAACCTCAAGCATTATTAGTCCTATCACAGTTAAGAGATATACTCTCAAATCCACCAACTTTATTGGATTTCTAAATCTATTAATGGTTAGTAATTGTGTGTGTGTGTGTGTGTGTGTGTGTACTAATACATGTACAAGTATAGTGAAGTAAAAATACACACTACTCTGATTTATTTCACTTAGCATAATACATTCTAGTTCCATCTACGTTGTTGCAAATGGTAAGATACCATATGATTTCACTTATATGTGGAATTTAAGAAGCAAAACAGATGAGCATAGGGGAATAGAAGGAAAAGTAAGATAGAAACAGAGAGGAGGCAAACCATAACAGACTCTTAAATACAAAGAACAAACTGAGGGTTGCTGGAGGGGAGGTGAGTGGGAGGATGGGCTAAATGGGTGATGGGCATCAAGGTGGGCCCTTGCTGGGATGAGCATTGGGGGTTATACATAAGTGATGAATCACGGGGTTCTAATCCTGAATACAACACTGTATGTTAACTAAGTTGAATTTAAATACATAAATTTTTAAAAATAAATTTTTGATTTTTTTTTAAAAATAACTTTTGTCTATAGTAAGATAAGCCCAAATCAGTTTATTTTAATTTTAAAAATTTATACTCTACCTTGTACTAGAAATGACTTAACATAACTTGCATGGGTGCATTTCAACACAAATAAAATAGCAACCATTAAAAATGGGGTGAAAAATAAAATATATCAGAGGATAAAGTGAAACTAGGTAAATGCAGAAGATGCCATAATATTCACATCTACCGTTTAAGTTTCTAGAATAAGATACAATAGTGTCAAAGAGATAAAAGCAAGGCAACTAACCTATATCTCGCACAGGACTAGTTCAATATAATATTTCATCTTGTTCCGCTGGCATCGGTGCCAAAAACCAACTGTTTGTCCTAAGAAAATGAAACTCCTCAACCAACTAAATTGACATGCTGTTTACACCCACTAAAATGTACCTATTTTAAGTATATATTTTGATTAGTTTTGACAAATTTACAAACCTGTAAATCACAATCAAGATGCAAACACTTCCAAAAGCCCTAAACACTCCCTTGTGCCCCATTCTAGTAGAGCCTCGGCACCTCTAGGTCTGGACAACTACCGATCTGCTTTCTGTTAATATGGATTAGGTTTGCCTTTTGTAACATGTCACATAAATGAAATCGTAGAATATGTGTTCTTTTGAGTTGGACTTCTTCCCTTCAGCATAATATCGCTCAGATTCAGCCAAGCTTTTACATGTATCAAAAGCCCATTTCTTTTTATTACCGAACAGTATTCTATAGTGGGGATATATGTTTTGTTTATCCATTCACTAGTTGATAGACAAAATGCTGTAAGAAAAGGATATAGGAAACAAACAAAACTGTACACCTGTCACTTTCGCTTTATGAATAACAGAAGATACAAAGAGAGCAGGATTCTTGCTAAAATATTCTTTAACTCAACAACTAAACTTCTGCCTCAGTTTCTCTCTCTAGGCCTGTTGCTCTTCTAATAATCAATACTTTCATTATACAAACGTAAAATACTTTAGATTTATGTAAATTGTCACTGGCAGAAATCAAAGCATGCCATATTGATCAACTTTGGCTCACATATCATCCCTGAGTGGCAGGCAGATGGCAGAATCTATTATCCTCCCTCAATTGAAAAGGAAACTTCTGGAAGTAAACTAATATTTTGGGCTGTAACAGAAATTTGGGACCAAAACCAGGTCCACAATATTGAGTTCCCAAGCCCAAAATTATTCCTCTACTCTCTTCCTGCACCTGAAATGTCAACTGAGAAAAGAGGCAGAACTGAAATCAAACAAAAGCATTTATCTGGGGTCTCATAACTGCAATTCAGGAGCACAGATTTGGGTGGCACCCCAAATTGTGTCCTACTAGGGACACAAAACACAAAAGTCAGTTTTTAAAGACAAAAGAGAATGTTTGTATATGCTGCTTACAAAGAATTCTGATTGGTGTTGGTGGCAGAAAACTAGTCTTGCTTAAATATAATTGGTTGCTAAGGCTGTCACTAAGCAAATGTCTGTTACCATAGCAAGTTGCAGGTGTTTGTGCAGGGTCCTTGGAATATCTGCAGTTTGACCCAGTTCGAAAGTTCATGGTTCCACCCAGTGAGGACGAACGTAAGGCCCACATCCTTAAAGGCCTCCTGGCTCCATCTTAAAACCCCACGGACAGAAGTGATTCCATTTAATTTCACCTTATACATTATCCTGAAAGGGGTGAGGGATTGGACTGAACAGGTGAGGCATGGCCCCCTTCCCCTCATCCTCACTCCAATCACCTCTTCTCACTTCAACCCAAGCACTGGTCTTTAACTTGTTTTATCTACTGAGTTACCATGTAAGATTTCATATGCTAAAATGGTTCTCAGGTGAAAAAAAATTGAAAACCCATTGAACCAAATCATCCTAGGAAAATAAGGATTCTATTTTTTTTACTTTTTTTTTTAAAAGATCTTTATTTATTTTTGAGAGAGAGACAGAGTGTAAGCAGGGGAGGAGCAGAGAGAGAGGGAGACACAGAATCCGAAGCAGGCTCCAGGCGCTGAGCTGTCGGCACAGAGCCCAACGTGGGGCTCGAACTCACAAACCGTGAGATCATGACCTGAGCCGAAGTCGGAAGCTCAACCGACTGAGTCACCCAGGAGCCCCTAGGATTCTATTTTAAAATACAAACTCTCAGTGATAATCATAATGCCTTCCACTTATGTGATACTTCTACTTCTTTAAAGACCTTGCACAGACATTTCATTTGGGCAGAAGAACAACGTTAATCAATAAAGGCAATCAATTAAGAGTATGCATTCACAAATGAGTTAAGTCCAGTTAACATTTAATTATCTTTGTTAATAAGAAATGAACGCAGTATGTGCATGCAAAATCCACACACAAACTAAAAACTTAATTAGAACAAGTAGTTTCTAACGTCTTTCTCATTAAACTTTGCCTGGAAGTCTTCTAAAGAGTATCCACAGTCCTCCCCCCACGCCACCCCCCACACAAAAGGCAATGTATGTGGGTTTCATTTCCTGTCTCTCCTGCAAGAGTGCAGTGGTGGTGAAGTGAAAGAAGAATCTTGGGAAAGCAGAATTTTTTAAACCCTCAAAAATGACTTTCCAAAAACTGATTGCCAAATCATTTGACATGTAAAGGCATGGTTTTTTAAAAGTGACTTAAAAGTCTTCCAACAGGCAAGTATTAAAACCTCAACAACAGCATGGCTTAACTTTGGGCCATTACTGAGACCAAGAGGGGAGGCAGGCCATAGCAAGAGCAGAGTAACAACTGATTCTAATTTGCCTGGACAGTTACAATTAACAACCATTGTCCTGGCATACCTGTTAATAGCTCCTTCTTCCACTCTCACAAGTGTCCTGATGTGGATAAATTCTACGGTTACCCTAGCTATAAGGAAATACCTAGTGCTAAGCACGAATGATGCAAGTGAGGACATTCCCTACGTTTTTTTTTCTATTTCTCCTTCCCCAAAAGATGCTCACACTGACATCAAGCATGATCTAAATTACAGATACAATGAGACTTCCTCTCCCTCCTATTCATTTCCACCATCGATTCGCAGCCCTGTGTGTTTGCTGGAATTATTAAAAATACTGATGCTGGAGAAACATCTTGGAAACTAAATCAGTGTCACTGGAGGCAGGCCTAGTCACCATTACTGTCTCAATGCTTCCCGGATAATTTTAATGTGCAACCAGGGTTGAGAACCACTGATTCTGACAGATATCAAGCAATTATTTCTATTACAAGGCACCTGAGAATCTCAGTGATGTTTGAAACTTATTATCTCCTTCGGGAAGAAGGATGCCCATGCCCACCACTCTTAACCAAGGACCATAGCTCACTCTCCTTTGCTCCATCCTCTGGGTGGCCAAAGGTCCTGTTCATTCTTGTTATTCTCTGTTCACAAAAGAATAAATCATTCTACTTTTTCCTCCGAAATCTTCAATGCCTGCCGTGACAACATAACAAAGCTTGAATTGTAAAAGTCCAAATGAAGAGCCGTTTCCCCTGAGATAAAGCTCCTGAAGTAATAAGTGATAAAAGCATTTGAAGGGAACTTCAAGTTGGCCACTCATTATTTGACGGAACCTCTGACATTCTGAAAGCCTAGCAACTGAAGCTAGGTGGCAGTCCTGCTTAGGCAATTAAAGACGACACCATTAAGACAATTAGAAAGAAGATCCACACAGACAAAACCAAAAAGAAGTTACCACTGATCTAACACCAGCATGGGATCAACAGGGCAAAATGAACTTGCTAACACCGTGCCTTTAAATATAATCTTCCTTATCAAAGTTGGAAAATTTCCCTAAAACTGTGGACAACTCTTGAATTTTGGGGATGCTTCTCGATATTCTCCGTAACTTTTTTACATTCCAGTTTTCTGAAGATGCCCTCTCAGGCACCATCGCTCAGGCATGTCTCTACAAATGGACACTGGCTGATACTTTATCTTCTATAAAATGAAATAATGTGAAGAGATTATGGAGAATATTGAGAAGCATCTGAAATGGTAAGGTATGTCATAGATAGCCAAAGCAGTGGCAAAATGTGATTGTTTTAAAAGAACATTACCCGTATGTCTATAAAGATGTTTACCAAAATATGAATAGCACTTATCTCTAGGTGGAAGGACATTTTTATGTTCTTCCTTGTGCTTTTCTGTCTTGTTTAACTTGTTTTATAATAAGCACATTTCCTTTTATCCTAAAAGTTCACTGTTTTTATGAGTCATAATGTCCTTTAACTCACCAATGTCCATTAGTGATCAGATAATTAGCAGATCATGACTGTTTTCTGTCATGTTTATTTTCAGCCCAAGGCCTGCTTTACTTTAATTGATGGCTCCCCTAATTAGAGTTGTTAATGGATGATGCCAGTGTGTGTTCATCCCAGACAATCAATAGATTGTGCTTGTACTCACTCTAATTTGGAAAGCTAACCAGAAGTTGATGTTTTTGTTTACTTGCTGTTGTTTTGAGGACTGCCCAATACGTGGCTAGGGTATATTGAGTTGTATAAATTTTACACATCCTAAAGTGTTTAACAAGCTGTTTTCCAGAGCACATGTAATTTTAGAAATTAAAAAACAAACTGCTGTATCAAAACTAAGATCTCAAAAATATTTTGTGATTCTTCTAAACACATATGCATTTAGTTATTTGAGTTAGCACAGTACATTAAGAAGTACAGTTGGGAATACAGCTGATAGGAATGCCTGATCAACCTTTCTCAAAAATAATGCTTTGATGTATAACCAGATGTTGAGTTGTATTTTTCTGTTGCCCCAGCATTACAGCTAAGGCCCAAGGTTGATGACAAAAGGCTAATTAGTATCCTAAATCTAAGTTCATCAAGCCATCTAGAGTTGGGGCTAGCCACACCCAAGCAAAGAATATAAACTGGCGATGTAAAAACAGACACTGTCATCACCCACCCTACCCCATCCTTCTCCTAGTCAATATAAAGGGAAAACTCGGGGAAGAGCCCATGGGCCTTTAGTCTATGAAATATAAGCTGTTTTGACCCTTTCTCTGGGTTAGGGCAGGATACTTCCCTTTTTCAAAGCCAAGGTGGGGGCTTCAAGAGAGTTATTTATAAAGTTATAGATGATTTCTAGAAAAGGAGACTGGAATTGCACTCTCTTAGTGGATGTCTCCTTAGCCAGAAGATTTGTTGAACTGTTGTGTACTATCAGAGGAGGGAAATGAGAATTGGGAGGAGATGGAAAGTTAGGGGACTACCAATAGAGTCTATCAAGCAGGAACAAACTCCATTTAAGTTCATGTTTCCAGAGGGGAATAAAAGATGGATTCCACACAGACAGAAAGAAGATGAAACTGGGAGTTCTTGTCCTACAGCATGGAAGGAAAGAGGCTTGGCCGCTAAAGAAACTATCTAGAATGTAGCCCAGAGACAGGAGATAAAACCTATAAAGGAAAGATTAAAAGACAAGGAGGAAAATAACTAAAGAGATCATGGGTGAGAATTTTCTAGAATTGTTGAAAAACACTAAATCTCATTATTAAGTCTTAATAAATCCCAACAGGATAAATAAAAGGAAATCCACACCTTCATATGTTCTAATGAAACTATGGATTAACAAAAACAGAGAAAATATCAAAATCAGGCAAAGAGAAAAGGCTAATAATCACTTATAAAGGAATGGCTATTAGATCAATAGCCACAAGTGAAGTCAGAAGGCAATAAAATAATATCTTTAATATTCTGAGGGTCAATAACTGTCAAGTTAGAATTTTGTACCCACAGAAACTATATGTCACAAGAGCACACTTTACACACCGTATGTTAGCCAATTTGACAATAAATTATACTAATAAAAAGAAACTATATTTCAAGAATACAGATAAAGTAAAAAAATATTTTTAAGCAAAAATTAAAAGGTTTTTATCAACAGATCCTCATTAAAGTAAATCCTAAAGGACTGTCATTCAAGCAAAAGAAAATAATCTCAGATGTGAAATCTAAAATGAAAGAAGGAAAGATAATGAGTAAGATCCAAATTGAATATACAAAATAATAAAACCAATTCAATATATAAAATAATAAGACAAGTGAATATATATAGATAGTAATATCTAACATTTAAGCACATAGGGAAGCTGAGAAAGAGGAGATGCACCTCAGTTCGTTTGATGACTACAGACGTAGTCAATATATACTCATGATCATACCACTCAGCAAACTCAAGATAAAAGGGACATTCTCTAACCTGATAAAGGACAGCTATGAATATTGATAGCAATCATTGCACTTCATGGTGGCAAAATGAAGGGATTACCATTAATATGAGAAAAAAAAAGACAAGGGAGACTTCTTATTACCACTTCTAGTCAACATTCTACTGGACATCATAGCCAGTGCACTAAAACCAAGAAAAATATTTTAATGTACAGGAATTGAAAAGGAAGAAAAAGCTGGCTTGATGGCAGATGATGTGATTATCTGTGTAGAAAAGCTGACATAATTTATAACTTATTAGGGTGAAGAGGAGTTTAGCAGGTTTCCTAAATTAAAAAAAAGTATAAAAGTCAATTGCAGTTTTACAAACAATCAACAATCTGTCAGAAGATGTATCTCCTCTACTTCTTGAGTCTTGTTAGGAATTTTATTGCTTTGTTTCCGTATTTTACAGTTGCAGTCTACCATCTCACTTTAGTCTGAAGTTAGTGCCTAGTGCCAGTTCACTTGCCATAAAATCCCCATTCATCTTTTGAGGAAATTTCTTATTTTAGTTTCATCAAGAAGATTTCAAAGGACTGTATTTCCCGAATTCTTGTATATCTGAAAATATTTATCTGTTGGCTCTATACCTGCACAAAACTTTAGATGGTTATAATCGTCTCAGGATTCTTTTTCCTTTACAAGTTTAGAGACATTACTGTACTTACTATTTTCTAGGATTGAATATTACTGTGTAAAAGTCAGAAGCTGGGCGTGTGGGTGGCTCAGTCAGTTGAGCGTCTGACTTCGGCTCAGTCACGATCTCGTGGTTGGTGAGTTTGAGCCCTGCATCAGGCTGACAGCTCAGGGCCTGGAGCCTACTTTGGATTCTGTGTCTTCCCCTCTCTCTGCCTTTCCCCTGCTTGCACTCTGTCTCTCTATCAAAAATAAATAAACATGAAAATTTTTTTAAAAAAATAAATAAAAGTCAGAAGTCAACCTGATTTGTTTCCCTTGTAGCTGACGTTATCTTTATGCTTTAAGGCTAAGAGAAAGGACACCTCTTCATTTCTGAGGTCTACAAAATTTGCTAGGATACGTTTTGTTCTTGCCCACTCTATCAGTCAGGGTCCAGTCATTAAAAGAGACCTCATACTAGGTACTTCAATAGAGGGGATTTAATACAGGGTAATTTTCACAGGTGTGAGAGAGCTGACAGAACAAAAGGAGAATGCTGGGGGAACCCAGAGATAATACCTGCAGGAAACAGCTATCCCTTCTAAGACTGAGAAAACAAAGGGAAGTCATGATCAGAATCTAGAAGCTTGGAGGAGGGGACTCCAATCCCCAAGGAAAGGGTGCTGCCTAGCTGGTGCTGTCACTTCAGGAATTTGAAGAGACCATGCATAGCTGAACTTCAGACCTCTGAAGAGTGTGCACTCTGCTGCTGTTATCTCAAAGGAACAAGACCAGTCAGTTATGTGGATGCCAAAAGAAGCTGGAAACAGGAACCAATAAAGTACCTTTGCTGGGTCTATGCAATGGAGAGTATCATGCAAATAGAAGGAAAGATGTCCCCTATTCCTGCCCCCTTTTGGCAGAGCCTAACAAGGAACAAGCTGGCAAATGCAAAATGTAATTTGCAGAGCTCTGGCCACAGCATCACCAAGTGGAAAACAGAAGGGTATATTTGGAGCTGTGAGATTAATAACTGGCATGCTCATTAAATGTCAACTTTTCCTGGGATACAGTATGCCATCCCCATCAATATATTCAAAACTCCTTTATTTCAGCAATGTTTTCTTAATTTCAATTTGTGAATTTTTTTTATTCCATTGTTTGGTCCTTAGGTTTTCTTCTTGTGGGCTACCGATCGGTGAAAAGAAACCCCCTCATGCAATCACCATATGGTTAAGTTAATTCCCAGTTTGCTAACCATAACATATATAAATCTAGCAGGAGGAAAGTGGCTACACAGGGCAGCGTGGCTTTGCACATCTTACAGAGGTCACCGCCACCACCCCAAACACTAAGCCCAAACACAGGGAAACATAGGTGCCATTGTCACTGTCTGCACAGGGTAGGGCCTTGCTGCCTCTAAGAAGCTTAATTCCATGTTTGTCATCCAGGACGAAACTCTAAAAAAATACTCATAATTTCACAGAGATAGTTTCACTTCCTTCTTTCCCAGACCCATTTTAGAACCACAAAGCCCTTCTCCTGGGGTCTGAGAAAAGAAATCCAAACAATAGAAACAAAAATATATGGAAGATAAAAATAATATGGGCACTAGTTTTAAGATTCTTTCATTTCTTATTCTATATACAGCTTTTGACCAACAGATTCCTCCTCAAATCCTTACCTTTAGAGGTATCAAGAGTGACTGGCACATAAAATTCAATTGAAAGATATTTTACCTGTGTGCTAATGTAACCTTTAGTTAACACAGAAACCAAAGATTAGATGTGGAAAATGCATTTTGTTTTAGGGTGATTGCTTTCCTCCATAATGATGAGTGTGGTGGGTGGGTTTGTGAGCTTTCACTGCTAGTCAGGCATCCGCTATTCCTCACCCCGATACAGTCATCTTTTGCAAATTACTCTCCCAAATGGCAAGCTTCATCTGAAATTAGACACTTTACTAGAGGCATCTGAGTAACGATTTGAAAGATTATAAACTTAAAGGGAATGGTGGAGGGGTGGGGGGGGGGAAATAACTACACCAACCATAGGAAGCTGTAATGAACGGCTTTAAACCTGACCTGTGCCTGCAAGGGACAGGAAGAATACTTCTTTTCTCTTGACCTCAATCTCTTCTGGTGACACTTTAGATCTAGCTCCATCAATTTATACTTTTAATTACTCCATTTTACTGTTCCTTCCCTTTGCTTACATTTTTATGTCTACCCAGTATTAAAAATAATTATATCCTACCTCCCACAAGCTGCCAAACTTGCTGCAAACTTCTTGAAAAAAATTTCTCATAACCTGCTTATTGCTTATCTCCTTGAAGTGTGGATTCCAGTTTTGCCACCCCACGAAAACCACTCACCAGTGTCACAGATGGCTTGCTAGCTGTCAATCTCATTGCTGTATCCTTTTCCCTGTTCCTCTCCATCTCTCCATCTTGTCATGTTGCTCTCCTGTAGTCTTCCTCTTCTCCTAACTTTTATGACAGAAGCATTTTGGTTCTACTTCTGGATGCTGTCTTCTGCACTTTCTTACTCCTCTTGCTCTTAAAGGCTTTCCAGGACTTGTCATTTTTCTCTTGAGCCTTGATGAGCTCATCAATGTCTGTGGTCTCACCTTACGAAACCTACAGCTCAATTCAGTTATTTCCTTAAGCTCTATTCCTATGTTCAGAACTTCGTCATGGACGTCACTCCCTGGATAATTCAACAACATCTCAAACTCAGCAGATCCAAAGGTAAGTTTGTTACGTTCTCCCACAAATTATCTCCTTTCCCAAAGGCTGGAAGCCTGTTCTTTGTTCCTCAGTACATCTAATCGAGTACGAAGTCTGTAAGCTCTCTGCAACATTTGCATGTGCCCCTTACACTCCATCTTTTTTTTAATCTTCTTCTTCTCAATTTACCTTTTTAATTTGAGTATAGTGGACACATAATGTTACATTAACTCCAAGTGTGCAACATAGCGATTTGACAAGTTTATATATTATGCTATGGTCACCACAAGTGACCATCTGTCCCATTATGCCATTGTTACAATATTATTGACTGTATTCCTTATACTCTGCTTTCTATTCCTATGACTTATTCATTCCATAATGAAAGGCCTGTATCTCCCCCTCCCTTTCACCCAGCCCCCCCACCCCTCTCCCTTTTGGCAACCATCAGTGTGTTCTCTGTATTTATAGGTCTGATTCTGCTTTTTCTTTGTTTACTCATTTTTTTATATTCCAAATCTCAAGTATTCAAAATAGTATAGTCCTGGCACAAAAATAGACACAGAGATCAATAGAACAGAATAGAGAAACTAGAAATAAACCTACACTTATATGGTCAATTAATCTATGACAAAGGAGGCAAGAATATACAATGGGGAAAAGACAGTCTTCAATAAATGGTGCTGGGAAAACTGGATAGCTAAATCCAAAAGGATGACACTGGACTACTTTCTAACACTCTATACTCCATTCTTAACACCACTGCCCTGCTCCTAACCCTCACAATCACTCATATTGTCTTTTGTAATAATCTTCTAATTTCCTTCCCCTACCCTTCCTTTCTCACTCCAATCCATCATAGTCAGCAAGGTCAAATTAATTTCCAAAACTAGAGCAATGGTCATTTACTTGCTTAAAAACCTTCAATAGCTCCCTAGTTCCTTCTCAATTACGTGCAAATTTATCATCCTTACATTCATGCTTCATCTATGCTTGGCTTTCCCTCCTCTACTCCTATTATACATTCCAAGAAAACTGAATTACTTGCTGTTCCCTATACCTCTCCCTAGGTTCTCCATGCCTTGGTTCATACCACTTCCCTCATCTCTGCTTATAAAATCCTGACCAATACTCAATATCATTTTGGATGCTTTCTCGTCTATCTTCTCTTGTAAAGACTTGGTTGAAAATTCTTCCAAGACCCAATCTGAAACTTCAATTACACCAATTATTACATCTTGCAACTGATTATAGATTTCTGTGAACTTGTTTTATCTCTCTACTCAGACTATAACCTTCATTTTTTAATTGGGTAATATATTGGACAATATCAGTGATCACTTTTTGCCATTTAACTATTATGTGCCCTCTCTCCACCAACATCAGTGTTCTTTAAATGGCCAGGCCAGCACCTGTGGTGGCTCTTCTTTAGAGAGTTGTTCTCAGGCTACTGGAGCTACTTTACCCACAAGGTCAGAGGGCTAGTGCTGGGAGTTTCCATCCTCCCACTGTACCCTGAGGCGGGTGGTTGTTACCCAGTGGATATAGATCATAGCAGTATGAAAGCACAGCTGCCTGACCTCAAGATGATATAACCAGGAAGGCCAACTCACACTAAGGGTTCCCTGCAGGATCAGGCTGAAGTTCCCCCTTGTAGGATCTTTGCTAAGATTCCACCTTTGCTTGCCTTCTTCTCCTTCTCTGCTCCCTGACCCATCTGCTTGCCTCTTAGGATGCTGCTAGGCAACCCTGGCTAAGACAAGTAACATTTTCGAGTACCTACCACATGCCAGGAACCATACTAAATGTGCATGTAAATAATTTCATTTAAATTTAACCCTCACAATCCCTCTGAAAGCTAAGTACTATTATTCTTCTGAATTCACAGAGGAGGAAACTAAAGTTCAAGAAGTTACTTTTCCAAGGCTATAGAGCCAGTGAGCGGCAATATCAGAAATACAAGCAAGGAATCAGAGGCAGCTCAGTCACTTTGCTTTGCTCCTTCCAAAACTGTCAAATGGAAGAGAGCAATCTAAGATGGCTCCCCTGATTCCTCCTTCCTGGTATTCACACCCATATCAATCCCCTCCCCCTCAATGTGAACTGGACCTAGTGATTTGCCTCTAAGAAATATAATATGGCAAAAGTGATAGATGACACTTTCATGATTAGTTATGTAAGTCTGTGACTTCCCTTTTGCTAACAGATGCTCTCGCTGGCTTGAATGAGGCAAGCTCTCACACTGGGGAGGCCCATGTGGCAGGGAATTCAATGTGCCCTCCATCAAGAACCAGCAAGGAACTGAAGCCCTCAGTCCAAACACCTGCAAGAAACTGAATCTTGCTGACAGCCACAGGAGTGAGCTCAGGAGTGAATTCTTCCCCAGTGACACTACAGCGACAGTCCACATCTTGACTGCAATTCATGAGAGATCCTAAGCCAGAGGGCTTAGCTAAGCTGGGCCTGGATTCCTGGCTCCCAGAAACTGGGAGACAATACATGTGTGGTATTTTAAAAAGTTTAAAAAGACCTGCTGCCTGGAAAGCAGAGAAGGAGTCAGTCTTGTTATTTTGTGTAACACTTGCAACTTCTGTCTCAGCAACCAAAAGAAATGCTAACGGATAATCTATCAACTGGGGTGACTTTACAGTCCAAAAAACTTAGCTAGGTGGCAAAGCTTACGGTGGTGGCAATAAAGTGCTTGAAAGGCATTAGCTTTCCAGTGTGACTGGTACTCGGTATCCTCAGAACCAAGCAAACAACGAATAAATTATGACTGAGGATGTGGTAAAGCATTTTTTTAATGCATCCAAAGAGTTTGGTTTTGGGCTTATTGCAATCAATTAATCAATCAATAAGGGACAATGCAAATCAGGCACGAGCTGGCTCATTGCATAATAAGTTATGTTCAGCATCTCCCAGTCATCATCATGTTTTCTAACATGTGCCTCTCTCTGCCCCTGCCTCTCCACCCACATATAGCACAGTTGTCATGTAAATGGATAGCAGCCAAGGATGCTTTCTCCTACTCTTTATTCCCCGTGTTGCCAGGGGATGAAAGACTAAAACTCAGAAAAGACAGAAGTAAAATTGAAAAATACGCAGCCCTCCAACTTTCACAGCAAGGAGAGGTAATAAAAAGTAATGGATGACACTGAGGCACAGCCAGCCACTACACGATGGCAGGAATAGAAAAAGTCCGGAAGATAAAGGCAATTGCATAATAGCCCGCAGGGAAAAATACACACCTTGTCCACAATTCTCTTCATCTTTCTAAGTGGTTCGACAACAACTGTCCTGATTTGCCTCAGATTTGCCTGATTTGCCTTGTTCTCGTTTAGCACTGAATGTCCTGTGTCCCAGGAAACAGCTCAGTTACTGGCAAACCAGACTGGTTGGTCACCCTAGCAACAACCATTAATTCCCAAAGGGCTCTGCTCCCATTGACATTTGCTTTTTAATTGGGAAGGGAGGTCAATATAAAGCAATTTTCTTCAACTTCCTCTTTGAAAGCTGTATATTCTACTCGCAGGGCTTATTTTTTAAGGCAGTGCCACAAATTCTATTTCTTACACTAAAGAGTGATAAACACATTGGAAAGATATTTTTACCGATCTCACCCAGGTGAAGTACTTGAACTGAATTGTGTGTGTGTGTGTGTGTGTGTGTGTGTGTGTGTGTGTGTGTGTAGGGGGGTGTTATAAGGGGATGGATTTGGAAGACAGAAACAGAAATAATGGATTAAGAATACATTTAAATTATCAGTATATTATTGATGGAATCACGTGGCTGAATACAAAGTTAATTATGTTGGTAGTCACTCTTCATCCCTAGAGATCTGGGCCTTACGATGTAAATTGTATAGCCAGAAGCTATCTCAGAGGTAATCCAATTCAAACCTCTATTGCTGAGATAGCCTTCAAGGAAGCCTAAACTTGTATTTTGCTGCCTGTTACTGACACTGGTTTGGGTAGATCCTAGTAGGTGTTATATGATAAAAGGGTTCCTTGGTCACAAAAGTTTGGGAACTATCAAGGTAAGCAGTATCAAATAAGTTCCTTGATTGCAGAAGTTTTCTAGGCATTTTATATGCTCACAGTGACTCTCATTAAAAAATATACATTAGAATCACCTGGGGAACTTTTAAAAGCTACAGATGCTCGGGCCCCACCCAGATCTAGGGAATAAGAGGGAAAAAACATCTCTCTCTGGATAGTTCTGATGTTCACCTAGTTAAGAATCACTGGCTAATGCATACTGTCAATTTACAAGAGTAACAAAATATCTGCAATATTGGCCGTCACAATATTTTCCTAGCCGTGTCTCCTCAGGCAAGGGAAACAAAAGCAAAAATAAACTACTGGCACTCCACCAAAATAAAAAGCTTTTGCACAGCAGAGGAAACCATCAACAAAATGAAAAGGCAACCTACTGAATTGGAGAAGATTCTCACAAATTATATACACAATAAGAGGTTAATATCAAAAAATATATGAGGAATTTATACAGCTCAACACCAAAAAAGCAAATAATCTGAAAATGGGCAGAGGACCTGAGCAGATATTTTTCCAAAGAAGACATACAGGTGGCCAACAGACACATGAAAAGATGTTCAAAATCAGTGATCATCAGGGAAATGCAAATCAAAACTGCAATAAGATATCACCTTACACCTGTCAGAATGGCTAGTACCAAAAAGATAAGAAATAACAAGTGTTGGCGAGGATGCGGAGGAAAGCAAACACTTGTGCCCTATTGGTAGGAATGTAAACTGGTGCAGCCACTGTGGAAAATCATTTGAAGGGTTTTCTAAAAATTAAAAATAGAAATACCATGTGATCCAGTAATTCCACTACTATTTACACAAAGGAAAAAAAACCACTAATTTGAAAAGATATATGAAATCCTGTTTATCGCAGCATTATTTACAATAAACAAGATATGGAAGTAATCCAGTTGTCCATTTATAGATGAATGAATAAAGAAAATGTGGTGTGTTTGTGTGTGTGTGTGTGTGTGTGTGTGTGTGTGTGTGTAAAATTAAATATTACTCGGGCAGAAAAAAGGATGGGATCTTGCCATTTGCAACAACACATATGAAACTAGAGAGTTTTACGTTAAGTGAAATAAGTCAGACAAAGAAAAATACCATTTCACGTATATACGGAACCTAAAAAGCAAATGAACAAACAAAAAGGAACAGACTCTTAAATCTTAGATATGGAGAACTGGTGGTTGCCAGAGGGGTGGAGGGGTGGGGGAATGGACAAAATAGGTAAAGGCAAGTGGGAGGAATAGGCCTCTAGTTATGGAATGAGAAAGTCACAGGGATAAAGGGTACAGCATAAGGAACACAGTCAAAGATATTATAATTGTGTTGTATGGTGACAGAAGGTAGCCACACTTATGGCGAGTATACCATAACACGGAATTGTTGAACCATGTTGTATACCTGAAACAGTATAGTTGTGTGTCAATCATACTTCAATAAAAATAAATAAGAATAACAAAAAATAAAAACAGGAAAAATATCTGTAATATATTCTGATTTGAATTATATATATACTTATATATTTTCCTCCCTCTCTCCCTCCTTCTGTCCCTCCCTTCCTCTTTTCTTCCTCTCTTTCTTTTCATTTTGGTCTTGGGAAGCACTGATTTACATTCTGAGGTTTTGTTTGATCAATTATTCTAAAAGAAGAAAACAGAAAATTATAATGATATCTGTAAAGAGAATTATTACTTATTTAAAAGCAGACTATCTTACACTTTATTTAACTCTTTAATGTGAAATTTTAAAAACATATAGGAAAGTTCTTAAGAAGAGTAGTATAATGAACTCCCCTTATAGCGTCACAAAGTTTCAACAGTTATCAACACATGGCCATCTTGATTCATATATGCCCTAAACCACTTCTCCCCTCTCCCCACCACTAGATTTTTTTGAAGCAAATCCCAGATAATCATATTATTTTATTCATAAGTATTTCAAAAAATATCTCTAAGAGAGAAGAATTATTTTATTTTATTTTATTTTATTTTATTTTATTTTATTTTATTTTATTTTATTTTATTTTATTTTTACTTTGAGAAAGAGAGCTTGAGTCGGGGAGAGGGGCAAAAGGAGAGGGAGAGGGAATCCATGCTCAGCGTGGAGCCCGACATAGCGCTCAATCCCACAACCCTGAAATCATGACCTGAGCTGAAATCTAGAGTCGGACCCTTAACTGACTGAGCCACCCAGGCGCCCCAGAATTCTTTTAATTGCAATATCACTCTCATATAAAAAATGAACAATTCTGTAACACTATTGAATAGTCAGTATGCAAACTTATAAGTTAACTTAAGATGAATTGACACGTTAGTGACAATAAATTTTTCTAACCCAGAACACAGTATGTCTTTTTATTTGTTCATGTGTATTTTTGTGTTTTTCAGAAGTGTGTTATAATTTTTTTTCATATAGGCTTTGGACTTTTTTTTATTTTATTTTTTAAAATTTACATCCAAATTAGTTAGCATATAGTGAAACAATGATTTCAGGAGTAGATTCCTTAATGCCCCTTACCCATTTAGCCCATCCCCCCTCCCACAACCCCTCCAGTAACCCTCAGCTTGTTCTCCATATTTATGAGTCTCTTATGTTTTGTCCCCCTCCCTGTTCTTTATATTGTTTTTGTTTCCCTTCCCTTATGTTCATCTGTTTTGTCTCTTAAAGTCTTCATATGAGTGAGGTCATATGATTTTTGTCTTTCTCTAATTTCACTTAGCATAATACCCTCCAGTTCCATCCATGTAGATGCAAATGGCAAGATTTCATTCTTTTTGATTATCAAGTAATACTCCATTGTATATATATACCACATCTTCTTTATCCATTCATCCATCAGTGGACATTTGGGCTCTTTCCATACTTTGGCTATTGTTGATAGTGCTGCTATAAACATGGGGGTGCACGTGTCCCTTCGAAACAGCATACCTGTATCCCATGGATAAATGCCTAGTAGTGCCATTGCTGGGTCTAGGGTAGTTCTATTTTTAGTTTTTTGAGGAACCTCCATACTGTTTTCCAGAGTGGCTGCACCAGCTTGCACTGCCACCAACAACGCAAAAGAGATCCTCTTTCCCCGCAACCTTGCCAACATCTGTTGTTTAGGCTTTGGACTTTTGAAAAATAAAGTTTTGCCTAGGTATTCTAGCTTATTTATTTTGGCTTATTCTCTGTTTTTATTTTCTTATTTGAGTAGTTGACACACGTTACATTAGTTTCAGGTGATATAGGCTTCCAGTTATTTGCTGTTTTAAATGGGGTCTTCCCTTCCATTATATTTTCTCACTCGTTACCATTGGTATATTTCAAGTTTATTAATTTTCATCAACTTTATTAAGGTATAATTTACAGGCAACAACATGCACATATTTTAAGTGTATAGTTCAATGAATTTTAACAAAAGTTTATGCCCATTTACCATTCCCATTGATTTTTATATGGTGATTTTATAACCTGGTAATTTACTAAATTTGATTTTTAACATATATTTTAAAAGCTCTTACTAACGTTTGGCCAGTCATTTTAAAAGGCTTCATATTCCAATTTCTTATTTTTGTTTTACTTCTCATTCTATCGCATCATGCCACAAAGATGTTCCAGTCGATGCTGTTACAGGAGCAGATTTAACGGCAAATTTTGACTGCTCCTAGAGATTTAAAATGTTTTTACAGGCCTAAAGAAACATGATCCTCTTTGCAACAGGTGTCATGCTAAATACAAGTTTACTGATGTAACCAGCTAATAATAATTGGAATGTGAGCTGACTCAAGAATAGAAATCCGGCTCGTTAATATTTGCTTCAGAGAAATAGGCTCAAATGTTCTTCTCAAGTCTCAGTGTGTCCATGACCTGGATGTTTAGAGGAATAAATTTATACTTGATTCCAGTACTAATGTTGTCATTAGTCAGAGAATTCCAAGTGACCGCTGTCTGGAAAAATGTGTTTACCCAGCCCCAGCTGTTGTATTTATGAATATTTAGGAAGTGACAGTGACTGGTAATGGTCTCAGTGCCCCCTCCCACATGTGACAATTTATCTGAAAGCTGAAAGGCAGCCAACTCGCTTGCCAAGCTGAGACCAGAAGAGCAGCATTTCTGCACGGCGGTCAGGGCTTTCCAGGCTGAGTGTTTCCTGGAGCCGTCACACTGCAAGGATAGACTGTTACCTAGGGGCAAAGTAATGAGCAATAGAGAGAGCAAGGGAGTCGGGGAAGAAGAGTGAGGCATGCTGGTTGGAGGATAAAAGTAGAAAATAATGCAACTGTCCAGAAGTTCCTAGAGCCAATAGAGACTGTAACACATGAGCTATTCCTTTACTTTTGTCTCAGTTTGTAGTTGTGAAGAAGTAGACCTTGAGCAAAGGTTTGGGTACAAGCAGTTTATTGAGAGAAGAGGTGTGATCTCCAGAAGCAGGGTGAAGGAAGGAAGGACAATCAATAAAATGTGTGTAACTGAAAGGGTTACTGCTGTGGGAAACCCAGGGCTCAATTCACTGGGTACTTCCTGAGATACTTTATAAAACATGTCTCAGAACTGTGCTACTGAACACTGAGGACACTGAGATATTTGTGTGCTAATTTCCTTCTCTTACCGGTTCAAGGTCACTATGAGGGAAGGGGCGAGAGTTAACGCTTGGGCCCTTCTGAACACTCCCACATACAGACCAAACAGAGTGCCCTTTGGCAAGGTGTTGTATGGGAATTATTTGCAAGCAATTTCCAGGGTAGACAAAAGGATGTGGGTGCTATAATTCTATATCACTTGTGATTGTTTTTTTATGTGTGAGTTTCATTTCACCAACGGGAATGTAAACTCTTTGAATGCACGGGCTGCAGCTTCTATTTGTATTGCTTTCTCCACAAATTCTGACGAGTTCTGTGCTACAGTGAAATAAAATCCACTAAGCCCACCATGACCTGGGGTTGTCCAGACTCCCTCTCCAGACTTTTCTTTGTGGTCTACTTTCTCATTTCAAGCACTCGAGTCATTCCATTTACCTCAAGTGCCTAGAATAGCTCTTATTCCCTTGTCAACACTGATCATCTTTCAAGATGAGCTAAGTTACTCTTCTTTCATAAAAATATTCCACGTTCCACCCAAGTAGAGTAATCCTGCCCTATTTTGCAAACCACTACCTGGCTCTCATCTCTACTATACAACTTATCATGTTGTACTGAAGTAATATTTTTATATGTTAGTCTTGACTACCAGAGTATGAGTTCATTGAGAAAGTAAACTGTGTCACATATTTCATTATCTGCAGGACTCAGCTCAGTGCCTGGCATAGAGTAAATGCTCAACAAATATTTTTTGAATGAGTAAATGAACATGACCAATAAATACTTCCTGATTATGTGAAACAAGAGGCTGGACATACCTGCTTTGGACACTTCTAATAATATCTCTCAAATATCTGTAGATTTACTACAGAATATTCCCCCAGAATATTGTGTCATTGCCCTTCAGGCAATGATGACCAAGACCACATCTGTAGTACTGGCACAAAAATAGACACGTAGGTCAGTGGAACACGATAGAGACACAGAAATAAACCGATGCTTATATGGTCAATTAATCTATGACAAAGGAGGCAAGAGTATATAATGGAGAAAAGACAGCCTTTCCAATACATGGCGCTGGGAAAACTGGGCAGCTACATGCAGAAGAATGAAACTGGACCACTTTCTAACACGATACATAAAAATAAACTCAAAATGGACTGAAGACCTAAATGTAAGACCTGAAACCATAAAACTCCTACTAAAAGAAAATATAGGCAATAGTCTCTTCGATGTTGGCCTTAGCAAATATATTTATGGATATGTCTCCTGAGGCAAGAGAAAGAAACAAAAGCAAAAATAAACTAGCAAAAATAAACTAGCAGCAATGGAAACTATCAGCAAAATGAAAAGTCAATGTACTGAATAGGGAAAGATAACTGCAAATGATAAATCTGCTAATGGTTTCATATCCAAAATATACAAAGAACTTATACAACTCAACACCAAAACACCAAAAAAAAAAAAAAGAATAATCCAGTTTAAAAATGTACAGAAGACCTGAATAGACATTTTTCCAGAGAAGACATCCAGATGGCCAATAGACACATGAAAAGATGCTCAACATCACTGATCATCAGGGAAATGCAAATCAAAACCACAATAAGATATCACCTTATACCCATCAGAATGACTAGAATCAAAAGGACAGGAAATAAGTGTAAGCAAGGATGTGGAGAAAAAGGAACCCCTTTTCTGTTGAGTGTTGCAAAACCCCACGCACGATGCAAACTGGTGTGAGCACTGTGGAAAACAGCATAGAGGTTCCTCAAAATTTAAGAACAGAAATACCATGGGATCCAGTAATTCCACTGCTGAGTATTTACCCAAAGAAAGTGAAAACGCTAGTTTGAAAAGCTATACGCACCCTAACGTTCATTCCAGCACCATTTACAATAGCTAAGATATGGAAGGACCTCAGTTTCCAATGATAGATGGATGGATAGAGAAGATGTGGTGTATACATACACACACTGAAATATTACTCAGTCATAAAAAGAACGAGCTGTTGCCACTTATGACAACATGGATGGACCCAGAGGGTATTATCCTAAGTGAAATAAGTAAGAGAAAGACAAACACCATATGATTTCATTGTGGAACCTAAAAACAGACAAAGAAAAACAGAAACAGACTTATAAATAAAAAGGAACTGGTGCTTGCCAGAGGGGAGGGGGGTGGGAGGATAAGCAAAATAGGTAAAGGGGATTAATTAAGAGATACAAATTTCCAGTTATAAAATAAGTAATTCATGGGGATGAAAAGTATAGCATAGGGAATATAGTCAATAATATTTTAATAGTGTTGTTTGGTGACAGATGGTAACTATACCTATTATGGTGAGCACTGCATAATGTATAGAATTATTATCACTAGTGTGCCGGAAACAAATACGACATTGTATATCAACTATAAACAATATTTTTTTAAGTTAAAAAAGAACACACCTGTAGTTAAGCAAGCTGGAATTTTACTCACTGCAGAGAGAGAACACACATCATGAGGGCCTTTGGGGTATTTCAATAAGGATACATTTGAAAGAAACTACGCTAGGATTTGGGCTTTTGACAGATGATTTTTGGAGTGACCAAGGAAGCAGAGATTTGCTCTAGATTAGATGCTGTCAGAAAGCAAGGGCAATGCTATGATATTTTGTGAGAAGTATGGTGACTGATTTGGTCTGTGCTTAGGCAAAATTATGAAATGACCTCATTTTGTTTCATTTTATCATGATCTCAGAGTAACTCTGAGTTTGGTAGGCTGTGAGATTGTTTATGTCCAACACGACAAAACAGCCTGGCTGGGAACATCATTCGACCAGCTTGTAATAATAGTGAGGTCTAGTTATAAACATCAGATAAGTTTTGAACGTCAGCGAATGCTCTTTTTTTGTGTGATGATGAGTGGAAAGGAAGGCCCAAAAGAAAGGTTGTAAGTGCAGGTGCTGAGAGTATTCACGAGTGTGGAATGAGAGTTGAAAAGAAGGGAATAAAAATGAAAGCCAAACTGAATCTTCCATCCTGTTGTGTGACCTTTCAGGTTGACAGGACTTTTAAATCCTGAAGCTCTGCATAGTATCAAAAGGCATATAATAGCTGAAAGGAAGAATTTTTTCATCAGAAATGCAAGTCATACAGATTCTCCTTTGAAAAAATAAAACTGTAAGGTCTGAAAAATTAAAATATTTAATCCAGCAGCAGTATCACTTGTGTAGTGATAAAAGAGTAGGATTTTCTTTTCGTTGCCTCCTTGTTTCGGCCACTCTCTTAAAAAAATTGTTGACATCCTTTTTGGGGATGAGGAATAGATAAAAAATCTGTAAGTATGTAATTTATATTCAGGAAGAAGAAAACAACTTGGAACTTTCTGGTAGTTAAATTGTTTCTGAAGCCCTGTGACTAGAAATCTAAGTTCACAGGGTCATTTGAAAGCCATTACAATATTTATTCAACAAATTATTTTTGAACAGTAGTTATAGGTCTAAATCATCTGTGACTGATATCTTTTGTGGGATGAATTTTTATTAGATATAATTTCAAACTTACAGAAATACTGCAACATCAGTTCACCCTTCATACAGACTCGCCAGTTGCTTTTCTTAACTATATGCAAGTTGGAGAAATTGTGCCCAGCTACCCCTAAATACTTTAGCGAGTGTCTTCTGAAAGGAAAAATATTCTGCAACCTAACCACCATGCAACTATCCAACTCAGGAAATTTAATGTTGATGTAAAACCATTATCGAATTAAAATGTTATAAATTGCCTTAATGTCCTTCATAGTTTTTTTTTTCCCCCTACACAGATCCAATCCAGGATCATGCATTTAGTTGTTACACTTTGTGGTCTTCTTTAACCTGGGATAATTCCTTGGTCTTTCTCTGTCTTTCTTGACCTTCACACTTTTGAGAATTACAGGCAAGTTGCTTTGTATAATGCTCCTCAGTTTGGATCTGTCTGATGGTCTCTCATTATTAGATTCAGGGTAGGAATTTTTAGCAGGAATATGTGCTTGATTTTAAATCCCAGAATAGTCCCCTCTGCCCACATCTCCCACACTTTGATCGGACACCATACACAGTTGGGGGACCTTTGAGGTCTCCTGGTGAAATACAGACCTTTTCTCGGCTTCCTCTTATGATCCCTAATTTAGCTATCAGAAATGCTAAAATCCTGAGGAGGATGTCCACTTTTTAAAGAATTTATACTCAGTTGAAACCTTATATTAATTCCAAATTCTTTCTTAATGTGTGGCCCCCTTCCTAATTCCCTATGTATTAGCACCTGCTTCATTATTATTGTGAAGAAAAAACTATTCATTGAGGTGGATAAATGGCTTATGGAGATAAATAGCATGACATGAATGTAATAAAAATGTTTCCCTCTTGTAAAATAAATAGCATTTTTTAAAGTTTATTTATTAATTTTGAGAGAGAGAGAGAGTGTGCGTGTGTGTGTGTGTGAGAGTGAGTGGGGGAGGGGCAAAGAGAAAGGGAGAGAGAGAATCTAAAGCAGCTCCACAGTGTCAGTACAGAGCCCAACACAGGGCTCCACAGGGCTCGACGTGGTGCTCTTTGTGGGGTTCAACATGGGGCTTGATCCTACGACCCTGGGACCTGAGCCGAAATCAAGAGTAGGGCACTTAACCAACTGAGCCACCCAGGTGCCCCTAAATAAGTAGCATTTTTAACCAAACCCTTTAAGACCGTACATCTTTCTGGAGAGAAACAGTCAACTGCACAGTAGTCTCCCCGCCCCCCCCCCCCGCCACATACACACAAAACAGAGCTTTAAACAGGCCCTAAATAAAGAAGTTCAAGGCTTCAGTGATGCCTGGAGTTTGACTGTGCCTATTCAGTCTCTGCTCCCTCATGCTGAATATCCAAGGCTGCCATGAAATGGAAGGAGGAGGATGTGTGGGTGAAGAGTGGGCAGAGAAGACTCCCAAGAATTGGAAACTATGCGAAGAGTAGCAGCCAGCAGCTAATTAGTTTCAGCTCTGAAATGACCCCTTTGTGTGGCTTGTCCTTCCTGAGAGAAAGGTTAAAATGCTGTCATGCCTGCTTTTAGCAGTGTGGTAATTAAAACAATTAATCCCAGGTTCTAAATAAGGTGGCTTTGCTTATTTGGCTGAAGAGAGAATGGTCCTCCTTCATTTTTTCCCACTCCTACTCACTGAACATCACGTTCAAGAAATAAGCAAATACCTATATTATACTTCTACACATAGGGCCTATTTAGAGGGAGGAATGATCATTAAGGAAGATTCTAGAATCTAAAGTTATCTGTTTTCCTAAAACTGAGAAGCAAACTTATTTTGAGATGTTCCTATCATAGCTCTTTACTAAGCTCTGCTGGGATATAAAGTCAGTTGATAAAGATAGCTAATAATTATTGTGCATTTACCATGTGCTGAGTCACAATGTAGAGATTTTACATGGTTTATCCTATTTAATCCTCCCTAAAATCTGTGAGTTGGATGGTATTATCCTTATTGTGATCATGTCCAGTTTATTAGATGAGGAAGCTGGGACCAAGAAAAGTGAAGAGATTAGACCATGATGAGTTAGAGTAGAGGCAGGATTTGAACACAGGCAGGCAGTCTGGCCCAGAGGCCATTGCTCAACCACCATGCTATCTGTATTTCAGATTCCAACTTGCCTACAGTCTAGTGGGTACCATAAGACAATGAAGACAAGATGAATCCATGCCAAATGAGGGGATTAGGTTCATCAGGGAAGATTTCACAGAACAAGGTAGATTTAAACAAGGCTGAAAGGTAGAATGAGTTTGATTTTGGTTAAGAGGGGTATGAAGGGCCTTCCGGGTAAGGGGAGCCACATGACAACTTCAAGTACTGGGACAACAAACTGAATACTTGGGCCAAGGCAGAGAGCTCCTGCAGTCATTTGCAGGAGACCTTTATCTCCTAGGCCTCACACTTCTATAAAAGAGAGGTAACATCCACTCTGGTCCCTAACAGGGAACTCTGAGAGACTAATGTCTATGAAGTGCACATTGGCTGTAGTTCAGGCTCACTGCAATGGCAAGGCAATAGGGCCTGCCATGTCTTTCCCACTTCCCTTGGGCAATAAGCATTGCCCTGGGTTCCAGTCTCCATGGGGTTATCAGAAAAGGCTGAGCCTGCCTCTCGTTGGTCCATCCTGGTTTCTGCTCTTTGTTTCAGCTTCACTTCCTGGAACTACTAGCTGGTTGAAATTAATTCAGGATGTGGCAATACGAAGCCCTGACACACTCTCCAATTTGGTTTCATCACCAATAAAGCTATCTGGATTTCCATCTGACTTCTTGTGTCTGTTGTAAGTGATCAGAACTTGGATGAAAGATGAACAGCTGGTACTCCCCAAACTTCCAACAACAGGGAAGTGGTAGAAAATTCCATTTAAATTTTTTTCAACGTTTTTTATTTATTTTTGGGACAGAGAGAGACAGAGCATGAACGGGGGAGGGGCAGAGAGAGAGGGAGACACAGAATCGGAAACAGGCTCCAGGCTCTGAGCCATCAGCCCAGAGCCCGACGCGGGACTCGAACCCACGGACCGCGAGATCGTGACCTGGCTGAAGTCGGACGCTTAACTGACTGCGCCACCCAGGCGCCCCTAGAAAATTCCATTTAAAAGATAGAGTAGACATGGTAGACCAAGGAGAGCCTTGAAGGCTGGTATAAGGAATTTTTTTAAGTTTATTTATTTATTTTGAGAGAGAGATGGAGTACAAGTCGGGGAGGGGCAGAGAGAAGGTAAGACAGAATCCCAAGCAGGCTTTACACCATCAGTGCAGAGCCTGACTCAGGGCTCAAACTCACAGAACTGTGAGATCATGACCTAAGCCGAGATCTAGAGTTGGACACGTAACCGACTGAGCCACCCAGGCGCCCCTGGTATAAGGAATTTACTCACAGCCTATAGGAATTATTTACTATAACTCTCTGTGAAAGAGTGCATGCACGCACGCGCACACACACAAACACACACACACACACACACACACACACACACACACACACACACACACAGTGGTTAGCCATAAAGGAAATCACTGTGGGACCTGAGTCCAAAATAATCTCTAGAGCTTTAATGTCATCAACTCCCCACTTCCCCGCAAATTTGCTAAGAACCTTAAGTCATTTTTAAAAGCCAAACTAAGAGTACAAACTTCCAGTTATAAGATGAATAATATCTGAGGGTCTAATATATGGTGACAATAGTTAACGATACTGTGTTGTATACTTAAAATATGTTAAGAGTGTATATCTTAAGTTTTATCACAAAAAGGTAACTGTGATGTGCTGAATGTATTCATTAATTTGACTGTGGTAATAATTTCACAATGTAAATGTATATCAAATTACCATGTTGTACACTTTAAATATATTATAATTTTAGTTGTCAATTTTACCTCAATAAAAGAGTAAAAACAAAAAAAAAATAAAAGCCAAACTAATATGTTGTCCATATGTCTTTGAATGATTTGTTTGCCCCACAAGCTGCTGTTTTTCAAGAATTATGTGATGCCCAAGGAACATTTCAGCCTATTTGGGAGACTTTAATAAAGCTTTCTTGTACAGCCCCATTATTGACGTTAAAAGACACTAATAAATAATGACAAATATAATGTCATTATTTGGAAATATATGCTTGCATCTTTCTTCCCAAACAATCTACCTTAAATTATAGTCTTTCAATTGATCTCACAATATTAGGTGATTTTTTTCTCATTCATTTAAAAAATTTTTAAAAACATTTATTTATTTTGAGAGAGAGAACACGAGCAGAGGAGGGGCAGAGAGAGGGAGGGAGAATCCCAAGTGGGGTCCACACTGTCAGCGCAGAGCCCGATGTAGGGCTTAAACTCACAAACTGTGAGATCATGACCTGAAATCAGTTGAGTCGGACACTCAACCGACTAAGTCACCCAGGCACCCCTTTTTTTTCTCATTTTGATTTATGTGTTTGAGTGCCAATTTGAAAATAATTTTGATTGAAAGTATATATTTTAAGTACAGAGATCTGAGTTTTAATCCAAATCTGAAAATTGTTAACTGCTTCCTTCCATCTCTTACTGGCGACTACCAGCAAATGGGCAGAATTCCTTTCTCCAGGAATAACTTTTCCAGTACATTCCTTTTTATTATCAAAAGACTTTGCATGAAAACAGGAAGATATGGTTTTCTCTTTAACTGAGAAAAACACTTGTCCCAATCTCTGTAAAATGTTCTTCCTATGCCTCTGACCCTTGGACGATAAAAGCAATGATAGTATGACTTTGGTCTTCCTGCTCCAGGAAGGAAAGTTGCTGTAGGAAGAGAATTGACTTTTTTTCACTTCTGTGGCTTGAGAACAAGTTATAACTCCAGTTTTTCAAAGTGCATGGAAAATAATACACAATTATTAGATTGCTATCTGTCGGACTATAGATTTAGTAGAAAGGAACCCACCAGAAAAATCCACTGTATTTTTAAAAGAATGCTACATTTTACTGCTTCTCCTTCCTTTGGCTTCTGGAATTTAACCTCCATCTGACCCATCTCCATTCTAATAGTGTAGAGCCACTTTGGCTCTATTAGTACTTCCTTAAAGTTATCTTCTTTTTTCTGTTACATGAACTGCACAGCCAGTTTTTCAATCAGCATTTTTAAAGTTTATTTATCTATTTACACACAACCTTGTTCTAGAAATGGTTTAAGGTGGCTTAAAAGAAACCATAAAATATACCAAGAAATTAGTGACAGAAGAGGCAGAAATGAAGCTTCTGTAGAAGTGCTTATACAATCCTACTCATTGACACCGGGTGGACCACAAATTTGGCTCTAAGCTTTCTCACAGGCAGTCAGAAAAGGAAACTTGATCATTTGCAGTGTCCACAAAACAAAAACAAATCAATTACCCAGGCAAAGAACTGTTATTCGCAATACTGAGACCAGAAAGAAATTTCTCTTGAGAGGCTTCATAGAGATGGTCAGTGTATGATGTCATCATCAGTATTCTCGGTAGCAACCTAATTGAAAACATAAAAGATAAATTTCACAGGGCTTTTCTTATTATCTTCAACATAACAGATGGCATCACAGCAACTTGAAAACCGGGAAAGCCATTTTATCACGAGTTTGAGGGTTGGGGGTGAGCACAAGGTACTCCTATCTCCCCTCTGCTAGGCAAAACCAAAGGTAAATTTTAGAACAACGGGATCTAATCCAGTACCAATAATGGTTTCAGAGAAATTCTAAAACTTCTAAATTTGTATGCATTTTATGAATAGGAAAGTTCATTTTTCTTAACAGAGAAACCATCGTGTATCAGATCCTCAATGCACACAAGCAATTCACAAAAGCTAGGTACAATTTCTAGAAAACCTAGAGGATTAATCACGCTACCTTTCTCCTATTCTTCATATTTTTCCCCACAGCCTAGCTTTCCTCCCCACCTCCCACTCCTGCAAAAACAACCTTTTTTGTTTCCATTTGATCTCACAGCATAGGCAAGCTTGTCAGCATGGTTAAAAATTTGCGTTCTGGCTGAAGAAAGAAGCTCGAGCAGACATCTTGACGCTGGGTAAATGCAGACGGGTTCCTCAAAGGCTGCTGGGCACTGCACGCGAGGCTCCAAGTTGTGCTGCGGGGTGAGCTTTTTGAAGAGATACTCACCCAGCCCGGCCTGAAGGCCAGCCAGCCTGCGGAGGTTGGTGAGGTGGTTGCCCATCTTCTTGATGACTTTCATCTCCTCCTCTAGGAAGTGGCTTTTGAGGAGGTCACAGAGACAGGGATCTCCGTTGGCGGCACCCAGGGCATGCAGATCCAAAAGGGCCTGGTTCAGGTTCTTCTCCAAGGCCACGGCGGCTTCCATGGCGTCCACGCTGCCACGCCACCCATCTTGGGACAGCTCTTGCCAGTCCTGAAGGAAGGGGCAGCCGCTCCACTGGTTTCGCATCTTAAAGAGACGGTGGGCGCCCTCACGTTTCTCCTCAGCTAACCCTTGGAAGAAGCGGCCCATGCCCTTCGGAGCTACATCGTTGCCTCCTTCAAAATAGAAGCGAAGAGAGAGGTAGGTGTAGGAGGCCTGCAGATGCAGGTTCACCAGGCACTGGAGTGCAGCCTCCATCTGGGCGGAATAATTCTGCTGGATCTGGGTGCTCATGGTTGGTGAGCCGTGAGGAGCAGAAGTGTAAAATATGGTGCTTGCGGGTCTTGGAAGCACGGGAGAGCAAAGAGGATTCCACCGGAAGTTGTAACTGAAGGGGAGGGCCTAGAGGTGAGAGGTTGGCAGGGATAGGAGGAGGTAGGGAAGGGCTGGGGCTACCCAGTCTGTTCAATCCGATAGACAGTTCTAGAGGGCTGCAGGGTGAACTCTAAGTCTAGTTTTTGATAAGAGTTTAATTCTTTCTTTCCTAATTATTAGAAAGGAGTTTTTACCTCTCATTGTGCCCCGTTTCTTACTTACAAGATGAGGTAAGAACGTTCAAGGTTAAGAATGTTAAGTATCGATAGTGAAATGCCTCCAGTCTTCATTTGTGACTTAAAACTCCCTTGTTTCTTATTTTATAGAGTCTATAGGAATTTATCGTTTCCTGCTCCTAAAGCCTCGTTTACAGGGTGACTATTAGTTCCAGTTTGTCCAGAGCAGTCTTGTTGTCCTGGTGCAATTATTAATAGTTTCCCCTAATAAATAAATAAAATAGTATCCCCGTTCACACTCAAAAGGGTCCTTGTTTGGAATATACATTACATGGTCACCTTATTATTATTAAGAAGGTCAAAATCTACACTATCGAATGAGAAATGGATGAGCTTCTAAGACATTGAATTTGGACATAATTCATTTCCACTTTATTAATTAATCATACCAGTAAGAATCCCATCATAAATTTTCTACTAGTCAGGCTTCATTTTTTCATGTGTTGATGCATTTATTCCTTCTAATAGAAGATCTACTGGATACCGTTTATGTGCCAGGTGTTTTGTTAGGTACTGGTGGCTTCTTGTGATTACCCAGATATTCCACCATTAACTTAAACATGTCATGTGAAAGGGAAGTAAAGATGAAAGTGTAGACTTATAAATCCTACCACAATAGAAAATAATCCATACAGGATGAGTTAGCTATTCTCAGTTGGAAGATGAGGGAAGAACTAGATGATCTCACAGGGTCTCTTCCAGGTTTGTGATTTCATGTTTAGCATTTTATTTTCCTAAATACCACTTGCCTGGGGCTGTTTCACAATTAGAACACTTTAATGTGTTTTCTGTCAAACAGGAAGGCATATGCTATTCAGGATAAACAATATTTGAACCCAGAGAGGAAAGTTTGCACTCAACCTTGGACCTACTTCTAAATGAAAATAAAAATTCATTCTCTTTTTTTTTATATTTTTATTTTTTTTAAATATTTTTAAATGTTTATTTTTGAGACAGACAGACACACACACACACACACACACACACACACACACACACACACACAGGCAGAGAAAGAGGGAGACACAGAATCTGAAGCAAGCTCCAGGCTCTGAGCTGTCAGCACAAAGCCCGACACGGGGCTCAAACTCACAAATGGTGAGATCATGGCCTGAGCCGAAGTCGGATGCCCAACCGTCCAACCCACTGAGCCACCCAGTCTTTTGCAGCTACTTTCAACTTTTATTTTCTATGTTGCTGGAAACTGACATGTTAAAATTTCAAAAAGAGATCTGCAGTCTCCGTTCACTGCTGAAGCCAAAATATGGGCATATATCCTGTAAATTGTAAATTTTTTTCATGGAAGGTTGTGCCCAAAAGTATTCTCATACTGCATTTGGAATTTGCAAAAACTGTTAGAATTCAGGAATAGCACATTTTTCAACCCTGGGGGGAACGGGGTAAAACGGAAGTAGTTGTGCAGCCTTTCTAGTCTTAGTTCTAGAGCAAAAAGAGGAGGCTGGAGGTTAGGAGGGAGGGGAAAAACAAAAATTCAAACCCAAGAACAATCCTCACATATACCCAAATAGGAAAGAAATTATACAAGATGGAATACCCTCCAAATGATTGCAAAGAAAATGTTCATTTTTTACCCTGTGCATTAACCCTTAGTCATCATATTGACCTTGTAATAAAAAATGCTGGGCTTAGAGAAAACTTCAGCATATAACATATTATCTGTATTATAACATGTCAGGCTCATTTAATATATTTCAATTTCCTATACATTTATTTGTTCTTCTTGGAAAAGAAAAATGTCTACATAAACCTTCTCAGATGAGATCATTTTCTGCCTTGTGCACAATTTGACAAATATTTCCCTCATCATGTTAGAGAGAAGACAGTCAGTGTTGGAACTGTGCTGTGATAGGTGGTCAAGCACATAATTGTCAGAAGCAAGTCAACGTGTGCTCAAATCCCAGCTTTGCCACTTACTATGAGTGTGACCTTAGGCAGGTAGCATAAGCTCTTTGAGCCTTAGCTTGCTTTCTTGCCTATAAAATAGGACTGTTAATATCTCACAAGTATACCACAAGGATTAAATTATATAATACATGAGAAAACATTGCCAAACAAGTAGAAAGCACTTAAAATAGTGCTGTATCATTAATGAATTTTGCAGTAAAATTTTGGGGATCCTCTCAAACACTGGTAAGTATCAGATTCATATCCCAATAGGTTTTTGATCCAAGCGTCCTCGCTGCAGACCTGTTTGGCTGAATCACTCTTCTCAGTGGCAATGTCCTTTTAATATATGTGCTGCCGAAGCGAGCACGGCAATGTCCTTTTAAGTATGAAAGCACAGAGGCACAGCCTTGGGTGCCAAAGAGCCAATTCATTTAAAACACGGACAAAACCAGATTTTCTTACTTCCCATGCCTAAGTGAGATTCAGCAACACCTCTTGAGGTCCCTTGTGGCTCTCTCAGCTGTGGAGGGAAGGGGAGCAATGCCTAGGCAGCAGAAGTCTCTTCATTTTCTCATTTCTCCAGCCCAAGATCATCATCCACTGTAGCAAGAAACATCTAATGAACATCTACTTTATAGGAGAGGTAAGATTATGGAACATCCCGTGTGAATAATAAATTCATCTCCTCTCTCATTCCAATGTAGACTTTGTGGAATGCTTATGTCTTGAGTCAGATTCCTCAGAAACAGACCTTGAAATGAGGATTCCTGTGCAAGTGATTTATTGGGAAAGTGCTCCCAGGGGAGACCAAAAGAGAGTGCAGAAAGCAGCACAGAGAAAGAAAGGAGGCCAAGAAGCAAGGTTGCAATTTCAGGAAAAGTCTGAGCTTCCTAATAATCTCAAGGCTTATTAGCTTTGGAGTGTAAATTACACTTAGTGTTTATTTCAACATGGGGCAAGGCAACTGGATTTTCATAGTCCTGTCCATTGGCTATGGGGATCCCCAGAGAAATATAAATTCCCATGGTCTTTATACAGGTGAAACAACTCCAGTATCTCAAGGGACAGCCAAAGGTCACAGGTGCCAGTCATTAGCAGGAAAGCACACCAGAACTGGGTGCTGAGCACACCAAACTGCCAAAAGGGATCCGATAGTATTTGGGCAGGGCATGTACAGTATCCACCACCAGCCTGCTTCTCTACTTGACCTTGGAAGGTACCGGAGTACAGTGGAAATGAGAAACCCCAATTTGTACATTTTTACCATGAATTCAATGGATAAAATAAAGACTTTATACTGTATGTATACCTCTTTGCTACTTCTATTTACAGGGAATATAGGGGTTTTAGAGTCTACATCTGAAATCTCTTCTGGCATCGCTGAAAATCTGTCACTCTCTTCAGGTGTCTCATTTTCACATATTCAAGGCCCAAATAGACCCAAAGCTCCAGCTAAGAAACTGTTTGCATCTTTTATCAGGCCCTCTACTATAATTGACAGCACTCCCTATATTGGAACCACATATTGATTTGTTTAATAGCTGCACAGAAGTACTTAAAAGTGAAAACATCCCTAACAACGCAGAAACTGACAGGCTGTGAAATGGCTGCTTAAGAACTTGTCATCCAAACTGAACTCACATGAAAACTGATGTTAAAAAACAGCAAAATGGTCTCTGTTACTTGTCATTTTTCTAAAAGGAACTGTAAGGGGTACAATTTAGTTCTAAGCTGTTCATCTACTTTAGACAAGGGACAGCTTGACACCAGGCACAGTTATAAAACGAAGAGTTTCTAATTTTTCTCTCCCACAACACGCGCATGCACACACGCGCGCACGCACACAGTCTTCTCCTCATTCCACCTGTAACCCCCACTAAACCCTGAAGCACACTGAGAAGCTTGTCCACAGCCTAGCCCAACAGGTCTACCTTGCAAAACCTACCCTCCCTGTACTTCCTGTGGGTACCTCAAACAAGCAGTGGTTCTCAGCCAGGGCTGATTTTGTCCCCCAGAAGACATTTGGCAATGTCTGGAGACATTTTTGGTTGTCATAATTAGGGGGAAGGAACTACTGGCATCTAGTGGGTGCAGGCCTTTGTGATGCTATGAAACTTTCTACAATGCCCCAAACATTCTACAGCAACCTGCAAGAAATTATGCAGCCCAAAATATCAGTAGTGCCGAGGATGAGAAACTCCGTGCTAATGGGTAAATAATGTTGGTGTCTTAGTTTGGGTTACCCTAAGAGCAGAACCTGAGATAAGAATCTGAGTACAATGAGTTCATTTAAGAGGTGATCCCTGAAAACATCAGCAGGCATTAAGGTAAATGAGACAAGGAAAAGGAAGAAAACCAATAATGGCTGTGTTAAACAACAGGTTACTCCTATAGGCAGCTAGCACTCAATCCTACTGGGGAACTCTGGGGGACTATATGAGGCATGCTTTGGGGTTATCCTGAACAAGAACAAAGAAGCTGGAATATTTATCTTCATATCTTATCTGTTATTAGCTGAGGACTGAGGATATTAACTTTCTTGTACTTCCAGACTACTCTTTGAGAACCAAAAGAATGCCCTCTCAGGTAGAGAGTTTGTGAGCTTGTGGCAAGAGCCCATGGACACGTAGCAAGAGCCCATGGACATGTATGGGAATGGTGAGTGCTGAGTGAGTATGGACAGGGGACCAATGATGTATGCTGGGGTTGGTCGTCCAAGAAAATACTCATGGGAATATATCTTCAGTTGCTTTTTCTGAGGATAATGCTTTAGCCAAAAACATAATTCTAATCATGACCACAGTAGGTGTCCCAGATGACAAGCAAGAGTGACATGTTTTAGAGAGATCTTATTAGAACATGTGGTTGGAAGGACTCTTAGAAGCCATGTGTTCCAGCTCTGTACCAACGCATGCATCTCCTTAGAAACATCTCTGACAAATAACCATCTAGTCTTTGCTTGAACACACCCAGGTTACCAGGAACACAGTAGCTCATGAGGGATACCCATTCTATGTTCAAGAGAGTCACTTGGGAGCCAAGCAGACCTGAGTCTTGAACCTGACTATTCCATTTTTTTCATTTTTTTTTAATGTTTATTTACTTTTGAGAGAGAGAGACAGAGCATGAGTGGGGGAGGAACGGAGAGAGAGGGAGACACAGAATCCAAAGCAGGCTCCAGGCTCTGAGCTGTCAGCACAGAGCCCGATGTGGGGCTCAAACCCACGAACTGTGAGATCATGACCTGAGCCAAAGTCAGACGCTTAACCGACTGAGCCACCCAGGTGCCCCAGAACCTGACTCTTCTGTTCAATGGCTGTGTAACTTTGGGCAAGTTACTTAACCTCTCTGAGTCTTATTCTCTTTAGCTATAAAACACCAGTAATATTATCTACCTCTTAAGATTATTGTGAAGATTAAACAAGAGAATACAAGAAATTTTTTAAAGGATTATTTATTTATTTGAGAGAGAGAATGGGAGAGAGGAAAAGAGAGAGAGAGAGAGAGAGAGAGAGAGAGAGAGAGAGAGAGAGAGAGAGAGAGAAATGTCAGGGCAGAGAGCCCGATGTAGGGCTGGAATTCACGAACCCGTGAGATCATGACTGGGCCACCCAGGAGGCCCAAATACAAGGAATTCAATACAACTTCTGACACATAGTACGTGCTAAATAAACATTAGCTGCCTTCACTCCTTTTCCTTCTCCATCCTCTCAAATCTCTTGTGTCAGCTCTCTGTCTCACATTAAGTTTGATCCTTTCATTCTGGTTCTGGCTTCCAAAAAAATATAAAATAAGTTAATGCCACCTTTCCATTAATCTAAGACCCTCTTTCTCCACTGAAACGGGCCTGGCTTCTTCCACCACTCCTCATGCCACCTGGCTCTGTGGGCCTCTACCCTCTGGTCACTCTCCAAAAGCAAGTGGAGTCCCCCCAAGGAGACAGCTTCAACCACATGGTTTACCTGGGATGAAATACACTTGAAGATCACATCTTTTTAATTTTGATGCATGTAGATCAAAAAGGGCTCTTTATGAAATAGTGTTCTCTTTTAACATAAAGAACAGAATCTGTCTAGTCAGGAAAGCAAGGCAGGAAATGATTTGCTCTTTCCTTATCATGCTCCATTTTAACTCTTACAAATGTTTCTTCCAACCTGTACTTGCCCTTTAGCGTCCGTGATAAAAAGTACTTTCTGTTACTTTTTAAAAGTAAAATTTTAATGTTTCATAGAAAGAAACAAGATTCATATTCCAAATAAGATGTGGCATCATATTTCAGAAGGGCTGGCAAGTCGGCCCTTCGTGGCTGCCAAGAAGTGGGTTGGACAGACCCAGCTTGAGCTGGAAAGAACATCCAGCCTTGAAATCCGAAGTGGCAACTTTTGCAGTACTACTCTCCCTTTCCCTGCTTGAAGCCCCTCAATGCTCCTTCTGGTCCCGCTGACATCTGGCTGGAGAAGAGAGTCACCCAGCAAGAGATCGTGCTTTTCATTACCTATAACATGATCTCATTTTTGTAAAGATATGTGTGTATATGTATATGTGTGTGTGTGTGTGTGTGTAAAGACAGATAGCAAAATGTTAGCAGTGGTCTGTATCTTTGTGTGACCAATTTTTTACTTTTTTGTTTCTGTATCATCTGATTTGGGGGCGATGAGAATATACTGAAATTTATTTCAGAAAAATCAGGGAAAAAGACCTGTTTCTATCTTCAAAGAAAAGGAAAATTTTGCTCTCCTGTCTCAAGTAGGTCATATGATCTCGGTCCACAGAGCAATGAACAGGACTCAGTGTCGTCTCCTGAAGCCAGAGCTAGCCTGATGCATAGCATTCTCCAGCCTGGTATGTACCCAGGTACTTTGCAACTGAGAAATTAAAATTCAGGAAAGTGAAGGGCTTCTCTCTCATGCCCCCTCCCCTATTCCCTTGGGGCTTCAGTGGTACTCCTTCTACCCCCTACTAATCACCAACAACCCGAGGTTCAGTCTGGGGACTGGGAAAAAAGGAAACTCCCTCCTGGGGCTGACCTGGCTCATAGGGCAGGGATGCTGCCTTATATTTCCTCCTCATTCCCTGCTGGGCCTGGCAGTCTGATTGACACAAAGGATCACAGATTCTCAGGGGTGATGATTCCTCAGAGGTCATTTGATCCCAGTCCTTATCCCCATTGTCAATGCTTGATAATTACCTGATCATTAACAAGTTAAATGTGGCTACTGGTCACTTTGGCTACTCAAGAGGTTTGAGCCCAAGAGTCAAGTGTGCCCAATTCACTCAGACACCATCCCCAGCCAGTCCCCTCTGCCAATGGTCTAGGAATACAAAGACATGACTCGGCACTTATGCCCCCGTGAATGGGACAGGAGAAGGGGCCACTGACCCATGGTGGGAACAGCACCAACAACAGGTCCCATTTACAGCTTCTGGAACTGGCAATGGCTGTATGTTTGGCATCAGTGCAAATCTCCCCTCCCATGATCCCTCTGCCCCCTCCTCAGGGTGTATGCATGGGGCTGCAGGCCAAAACACAGCACTGTTCAGCAGTTCGAGATAACGAAATATCTATCTGGGCCCGACTCTCTATATAAGCACCAGATGGTAATGATTAAAATTAAATTAAATTAATGTTTGACAGTCCGTGAAGGGCATAAATTGCATGGTGTGCTGGTTGTCCAATCTGTCATCTTGTTTCCCTTGGCTCAGGTCAACAAACAACAGCTGAAAGCTGCCTCTCTGGGTCAAACAGTAGCTTATTTCTCTGCTATGGAAATGGCTGCTCAGTTTACTAAGTTGAAGGCTCCTATGCCGCCAAAACCGTGATTAAGACTCCTTAAAAGGCAGAGAATTCTGTCTTCTCCCTACAGTCTCCAGCAACCATCTCCCAAACACGCCATAATGGCAATCATTGGTTAGAATTCAGAAACAGGGAAATCTGAACCTGGCCTAAGAGCAAAACCATTGCCAAAATCACAAAGCAATTTCCAGCTCTAATGACGGCCTTCTACACGCACATGGTTTCTAGAGCATGTGGGCAGTGCTGATGTGTTATCAAATTGCAAAAGAATCCATGGTATTACATTTTAAAATCACCCATCTGCCAAGTACTCCCTTCCAAAGAACTTTCCGATTCAGACTTTTGCTCCTTCCCCCTGTGTTATTCAGGAATCGCTGTTCCAATATTTACACTGTCTTTCTTCCTATGTACAACCAAAGTCCCACTTCAACCTTTGTACTTTTGCACAAGAACTTTAACGGAAGTTTCAAAATGTTTAGCATATATTCTTTGGTGGCAAGGATGTGTTTCTCTATGTGTCAGCCAAATAGAACAAGCAAATGAGGCACGCACAAGGCGGTGGAAGCCGGTTTGTACCACCCAGATGGCCCTTCAGGAATCAAACACTTATCTCCCCAGCTGCCTGGTGCACCGCTGGCGGGCGGCCCTCAGCTGTCAGCCCACTTTGGAGATTGCTTCTGTTGAAGACAACTGCCTCACCAAAGATCTCATCTCCTTCTGAGGGCAGCTCACGTATCCCAACTCGGGACAGCTCTTAGGATCCTGCTTTCCCTGCTATTTTGTCTGCCTGGGCTTGTGATCCAGGTTATTGCCTGGGTCCTCCCACTTCATTCAAGTCTCTGCCCAAATGTCACTTCATCAGAAAGGCTTCTCCTGATCGTTTTTTCCCAAAGTAGCACACAGTCCGCCCTTCTCCACAGCCCCACCTCCATAGCGCACTGTGCCTTTACTGTGCTTTTGTTTTCTTCACAACTCTTTCCTCTACCTGATGTTATTTCGATATTTATCTATTATTTGGTTTATCGTCTCCCCACTGGGACATAAGCTCTATGATGTCTGGGACTTTAGCTGTTTTGTTCATTTCTTTATCTCTACTATTTAGAAAAAGTGCCTAGCACATATATAAAGGATAAATACTTGTATTATTTTGCTCAGTAAATATTTGTTAATCAATGAATGAATGATTAGTCTCCTAATATCTTAGTTACTTCCTAGTATTTACACTGCCTAGCTCTCTCCCTCCACATCCTGAGAAGCAGACTCCTGCCAGGGAAGCATAATAGTCAAGAACATAGGCTTTGGCATTAGGCTGACTTACTCCCTTAGTTCATACACGATTACATACCTCTTTAACATTTAGTAATTTTTGAGAGAGAGAGAAAGTATGTGCGCATGAGCAGGGGAGGGGCAGAAGAGAGAAGGAGACAGAGAATCCCAAGCAGGCTCTGCACTGAGAGTGGAGAACCCGATGTGGGGCTCAAACTCAAGAATCATGAAATCATGACCTGAACGGAAGTCAGATGCTTCACCAACTGAACCACCCAGGTGCCCCGCGATTACCTAGCCCTTAAGCTGTGTCAGGCATTGCTCTCAACACTTTAATATTAATGTATTTAAGGCTCACAACAGCCATAAGAGTAGGTATTATTACTATTCCCTTTTTACTGATGAAGATATTGAGCAATAGAGAGGTTAAGCACTTGCCCCAAGTCACACATGTAATAAGAGTCAGAATTTGAACCCAGAAAGTCTGTCTCCCGAATCTGCCACTTAACCAGCTGTGTAATTTTGAGTAAGTTCCTCTCTGAATCAGTTTCTTTGCCCATAAAAATAGAGATAATAATGCCTACCACACAGAGTTGTAACCAAGAAATGAGGTGTGTAAAGTGCATAGCAGGGTTCCTGATTCACACAAATACTTAATAAAGGGTAAGTGTTATCATTTTCCCCCTGCATCCCAACAGACTGCATGGACTTCCAAGTGTCACCCCCACTGGACTTTTGTTTCATTTTGGATGCCCTATATTGACCCTTGCTGAAGGCCTTGGATAATATATATCCACTCACTATTCTAATGCTCCATGGACAGCCCCAGCCTCTGTCACCTCCTCCCTCGACTCCACCATAGCTTGCCTTACCCCTGTAGACAGACCTAGGGCCAGGTCCAGAACACTTTGCTAATGTACTGCCTTGTCAGATCCCAGAATAAAATGATTGTTTGAGGCAGAGGCAACAAAATGCATGTGGTGTAACTTGCCTTTGACACCTAGCCTTACAGTTCTCTGGGGTTCCCACTACCCAGTATAATCACTCAGATGGGCCACAGCCCAAATTTGATCAGGTGTAGTAGCCACTTTCACATTTTTCCCAGACCTCTCTTCAAACAACTCCTTATTGTCACAGCTGCTAGGAGTCCTCATGGCAGACAACTCTTAGCTCTCAGTCACTTCAGGGGTTGCCTCAAAGGCAGTTTCCTTGATGACCTTCTGAGGCTGTCGATATCCAGTGACAAATCAATGCAGGAATATAAATTCCTACCATTTTGGCCCAAATGAGGACAACTCTAAAGGGCCATTGGAACTCCAGAGCTACTTGTGGGTCAGCCGAGGCTACTGTTGGGCCTGCATCACAGCTCAGCTTCTCCCTGTGCCCACTCCTGCTTGCTTTTTCTCCTTTTCCCAGGAGCTGATAACAAGGGCATGCCCTGATAAGCATCCTGCCTCCTGTGCTCTATCTCAGAGTCAGCTTCCCAGGAAGCCCAGCCTATAACACAAGACCTAGTCAATTCACTCATACTATTGTCATGGTCTCTGGATTCTTCCAGAAACTATTAAACCCAGGAGACAAAATGGCCTCCTAGGATTACATCTCCCTGGCCAAATCCCCAACCCATCCCCATTGTTTTTCACTTTTTCTCAGAGGCACGTCTACTCTAGCCTGCCTGCTTACACAAGCATATAAATGAAGCCAGAAAAATGATCTTCCCTGATGCCTATTAATCAATTTCTTGCCTACTGTTCATTGCCTCAGCTCAGGGCTGCTCTTTCCTCAAGGAAATGAGACAGATGATCATGGGTTGCCACACAACACTGGTTCTTTACTTTGACCTCTTGAGTCCTAGGAGGATTTATCAGCAAACAACAAGCTCATTTAACTATAAGTCAGAAGCAGACAAAGAGTCAGTCATTAAGGGAATATAAACAACTAGGTGTTTTACCCATTCTGTAAAGCTGATATATTTATAAACATGCCCTTGGGCAAGGGTCAGCCCCAATGATAGCCCCTTTGGAAGTAACAAATCCCAAACCACTTATTTGTTATGTCTATAGATGACATTTTGATCTGAGTAATCATTAAAATATCTGTACTTTTAATGGCCTATAAAATCTTAACATGCTTCCCTATACCAGATTTCCCACAGTGCAACTGGATGAACCTCATAGCTTCCATTTGATCTTCAAGAATAGATAAATCACTGCTCTATTTAAGTGTGCAGCGCTGTGTTTGATAAGTTTCATGAAGTATAAAAATGCGGCAGCGTATAAATGGGTTTTTTTTTTAAGATTTTCTGTGGGAAGATATTTTATGTCAGTAAGTAGGTCTTCCTAAGTAAATCCTTTGCTCTCACAGCGTGCAGCCTAATTCTTACAAGGGAATTAAAAGAATACTTGATAGTCTATTGGTTTCTCATGTTAGTTTTTGTTTTATTATGTCCCTTTGGAAATACTGTTTCGTTTTGATCTAAGACTCTGTCTAGATATCCAAAATGTAGCTAGTATTATTAGGCAGGCATGGATACTGATCAATATTCTGTCCTTTATAGTGAACGGTGATATGATTGATGCTGACCTCAATCTGTATGGACAATTACAGCTGTAAAAACAGATGCTATTCTCCCAGGCCCATCCCAGCCATATGCTTTGATTCATGGTGCTGGGCACTTGGCAGAGATGGGCATTTTGTGTAAGTCAGACTCTGATACCCCTGGACTATCTGAAGATTATTTTTTTTTTAAGTTTATTTATTTATTTTGAGAGAGAGACACAGAGAGAGGGTGGGAGAGAGAGAATCCCAAGCAGGCCCCGTGATGTCAGCACAGAGCCCGATGTGGGGCTTCATCCCATGAACCGTGAGATGGTGACCTGAGCCGAATCAAGAGTCGGAGGCTTAACCCACTGAGCCCCCCAGAGGCCCCTCAACAATCATTTTAAAGTACCTCCCACCTGTCAGTGTTTGTATTTGGTGCTGGGAACACAATGAAAAGCAAAGCACATTCTCTGCTCACAGAGCTCATGGGAGAACGGGCAGGTGACAGGTGCACCTGGCGACGAAGCCAGACGATGCCCCGGTTTGCCAAGAACCGCACCTGAGGTTGGTACGTCCCCCCGCAAGTCAAGCCCGGTCCTCCCTTCATGCCCGAGAGGTTGTGCTGTCATAACACTCCCATTGTACAGATGGGAAAACTGAGGCCCCGGGGAAGATAGGTAACTCGCAGAAAATCGTGCAGAAGACAGACGTGGAGCAGAGCGGGGACTGAACCAGCAGCCCCTGTCCTTGCAAAGGGAGGAGGGTGTCCTTTGAAATGAATGGGCTGAAGGGAAAGCCCAAAGGCGTGACCAGGGCTGGCGGGCAGGGCAGGAGGCGACGTGGACGGTGGCTCCTCCGGGGCCTTGAACGCCAAGATTATGCTTCGAAGATTATTTTTAAAAAGTTATGATTCACTGCTGGTGGGGCTAGCTGTCTGTGTTGCCTCCTAGGATTCTACAATTCCTATGGCTCATGCTCTGAGATTTTGCTTTTGTGCCCCAGACACTTATAACAACCTTATTTCAGGCTCCCCATAAAGTAGTTACTTGGATCACTGGAACAGTGAACTCATAGAGACTTTTAAAAAATATCTGGCATTTTAAAAATCATGGTTGTGAACATCACTATAGGGGAAACTAGTGCAGTTTAACGTCTTCCTATGGGAGCTTCAGATTTATTGGGGGAGACCAGTGAAAACAGAATGACGTCTGCCATCATCGAAATAGGTTGGATTGAATGATCACTCACATAACCTGAATGTGAATCATGGGGGTCCTTGTTAAAATGCAGTTCCCATCACAGATCAATTGAATAAGAACCTCTGGTTTGGTATTGATATCTGAATCTTTAACAAGCTCTCCAAGTGATTCTCATGCACACTAAATGTTAAGAACCATCGCCCCAGAGATGGATTTCAGCCTAGGCATGTTTCCTGCACTGCCACCATTAGTTAGTGGCTCTCTGTGTTTTGGAAGGAAATGGAAGCCTTCAGTGACAATTATCATCAAAATGTGCAATTAATCACTAAAATGATGATGTTTCTGCCCCACCCAGAGCCCCTTTACCAGTATAGTGTACCCATTCTCGGTTGCTGACTCCATCTTACCCAGAACCAAGATTGGCTCTATTTATTTGCTACTTAGCAGCTGTAAGTGTTAGCTGCTAACAGCTCACAGCTGCACTCTTCTCTGGAGAATTGTTCTAAACTGATAGGAGCCACCTCATCCAGAGATGCCTCAGAGGGAACATACCTACCAACACAGCAAATGACTGACTAATATGAAGGAACAAAAGACCAAATCCTTTGCCTCAAGGGAGACCACTCTGTGATATCATCTTTGCTCTGAATCCTCCATAAAATCAGGGTGATGCTAGACTTCTGTTGAATCCACTTCTTTGCTTAGTCTCTTCTGCCATTCCTGCTTCCTTCATGTCCTTCCTTGGTGGTTCCTCCCGAGAACACTCCCTCAAGAGAATCCCTGTCTCATTCTCTGCTTCTAGGTTACTCTACTTAAGTATTGTTATTCAGAAGTTGAGGAGGCTTTTCCAAGAGGAAAAAGTTATAGAAATAACAAAAGAGGTTCTGTGAATAAATACACAGATATATATATATATATATATATGAAACAAATAGGAGATTCTGGTTCTAAGTAAAAGGGGGTAACTTTTTACCTAAGTAAAAGGGGGTAAAAGATATACAGGGTAACACTCTGTATATCCCACTCAATGCAGCTATAAAACCTGGAAAGAATGCATAAGGCAGCTAGTTGAGGACACTGAAAAGTCCACAGTAGCATGCAGATTGGGAAAGAAAACAGACCAGAATCCAAAGTACTACCAAACTGGTGATGAGTTTGTTTATTTTTCCTCTGCTATCCCTGGCTTAGACTCAAGGCAGACCAAAACCTAGAAATGGGAACTAGGGCATGGACAAAAAGAGCTCCAGGAGAAGCCCACTAGTTTTGTCTGGAAAAGGAGGAAGAAGGTCTCTTGATGTTTAGAGAGAGTGGGGGAAATCTCTCAGGCTTCCCGCCACCTTTTCTCTGTTCTCTTGCACTCGAGGAAATCCTAGAGTAGCAGCAGCAACAGTAGAGACAGCACCAGCAATGGGGGCCTATAGATGCCCAAAACTCTGAGGGAGGAGAACCATTATGACTGATCAGAAGACCTGTGTCCCAAGGGGATGTGGCCAATTCCCATTGCTGTTTTTCTCTCTCTTCCCTCCTGCTGCTAGGTACAACTGTGAGAAATGCACAGCACAGCATAGTAGCCCAAAGCCCATCTTCCCTGGGTTAGAGCCTGGAAGGTGAGCCCCAGGGAGGAAAAAGGAATGGGGAAATGTTGAAGAGGGTAGAACTTAGGAAAACCAACCCATAAAATTGTTTATTAGTGCCTAAGCTCAGTCTTTAGTTGTGTGTAAATGAATCTGACCCAAAACAATACAACAAAGATTTTGAGAACTGAACTATGGGCTAGAACACTGCCCAGATCACAGACTGGCCACTGGGTGGCCACACATGAGATAGAGTCGAATAGTGCTGCAAAGGCTTTGAAACTGAACTGACGTTGGAAACACAACCCACAGATGGCTGGTTGGAATGTCTGGTTTGAACTCAAACCAATCGTCTGTTAAAAATATCTACATTCCCCTTAAGATTTAAACAATACCCAGAAACTCATAATGCAGAGTCTCCCAAAATATCCAGGAAAAAATCTAAAATTACTCATATTGCAAGGAACCAGGAAAAATCTCAACTCACACCAATGCCAAGATGACATGTTGGGATTATCAGACAAAAACTTTAAAGCAATATTATTAACATGTTCTAAGAAATAAAGGAGAACACCCTTGAAATAAATGGAAATATAGAAAGTCTCAGCAGGGAAATAAAATATATAAAGAGATATCAAATGGAGGTTTGAACTGAAAAATACGATAACCAAAATAAAAAATTCACAAGACGGGCTCAAAAGGAAAATGAACATAATAGAAGAAACAGTGAATTTATTGGTATATTAATAGAAATAATCCAACCTAAACAACAGGGAGAAAAATATTGAAAAAAATAATAAGCATCGCCTCAGGGGCCTGTAGGATAATACTAAAGGTTTAACATGTCATTGGAATACCAAAGGGAAATGAGAAAGAGTATACCATAGAAAAACTACTTGAGGAAATAGTGGTTAAAACCTTCCCCAAAGTGGCATAAGACATAAACCTACAGACTTAAGAAGTTCAATGAATCTCAAATAGTATAAACCCAAAGAAATTACAGACACATCATAATCAAACTGCTAAAAAATAAATACAAAGTCTGGAGAGCAGTCAGAGAAAATGATTTTTGTGATAAGTGTCTAACCTTTTTTTTTTTTGCATATGGATGTCAGTTTCTCCGGCATCATTTGTTAAATAGACTATTTTTGCTCCATTGTATTGCCTCTGTTCTCTTATCAAAGATTAGTGGACTATATTTATGGAGGTCTATTTCTGAGTTCTTTACTCTGGTCACTTGATCTATTTGTCTATTTGTCCACCAAAACCACACTGTCTTGGTACTGCAGCCTTAAAGTAAGTCTCGAAGTCAAGCAGCACCAGTCCTCCGATTTTGTTCCCCTTCAATATTTTGTTGGTTATTCTGAGTCTTTTGCCGCTCCATATAAGTATTTAGAATCAGTTTGTCAATATCCATGAATTAACTTACTGCAATTTTGATTGGTACTGTGTTGAATCTATAGATCAACAGATTGGAAAGAACTTACATCCTGACATTATTGAGTCTTCTTTATCCATGAACATGGAATATCACCCATTTATTTAGTTCTTCAATTTCATTCATTAAAGTTTTGTAGTTCTCCCCATACAGCTCTTATATATATTTTGTTAGGATTTATACATTTTGGGGGGTGCTAATGTAAATGGTATTGTGGTTTTAATTTCAAATTCCACCTGTTCATTGCTGGTATATAGGAAAGTGAGTAACTTTTATGTATTAACTTTGTGTCCTGAAATCTTCCTATAATTGTGTATTTGTTCTAGGAGGTATTTGTTGATTCTTTTGGATTTTCTACATAGACGATCATGTCATTTTTAAACAAACACAATTTTATTTTTCCTTCTCAGCCTGTGTACCATTTATTTAGCTTTCTCATGTTATTGCATTAGCTAGAACTTCAGGCACAATGTTGAAAAGGAGTGGTAAAAGGGGGGGCATCCTAGCCTTGTACCTGATCTTAGTGAGAAATATCCAAGTTTCTCACCATTAAGTATGTTCGCTGTAAACTTTTTGTACGTAGTCTTTATCAAGTTGAGAAAGCTCTCCTCTGTTCTTAGTTAACTGACATTTTTTATCATAAATTGGTGTTGGAATCTGTCAAATACTTTTTCTCTATCTATTGATATAATCATGTGATTTTTCTTTTATTAGTTAATTGATATAATGGATCACATTAGTTGATTTTTGAATGGTGAACCCGCCTTGCACCACTGAACTAAATCCCACTTAGTCATGGTGTATAATCTTTTTATACTTTGTTGGATTTGATTTGCCAATATTTTGTTGAGGAGTTATGAATCTACGTTCATGAGAGATATTTAGTTTTCTTATAATTTATTTGTCTAGTTTGGATATTAAAATAATACTGGTCTCATAAAATGAGTTAGGAAGTATTCCCTCTGCTTCTATTCTGTGAAAGAGATTATAGAGAATTGGTATAATTTCCTCCTTAAATGTTTGGTATAACTCACCATTAAACCCATCTGGGCCTGGTGCTTTCTGTTTTGAAAGGTTACTCATAATTGATTCAATTTCTTTAATAGATACAGGCCAACTCAGATGATGTGATTCTTCTTGTGTGAATTGTGGCAGATCGTTTTTCAAGGAATTGGTGCATTTCATCTAAGTTATCAAATTTGTGAACAGAGTTGTTAACCTTTTAATTTCCATGGGATCTGTAGTAATGTCCCTGTTTCATTTCTGATATTAGTAATTTGTGTCTTTTCCCCTTTTTCCTTAGTCAGCCTGGCTAGGGGTTTATTGATTTTATTAATCTTGTCAAAGAACTAACTTTGGCTTTTGTTGATTTTATCTATTGATTTCCTGTTTTCAATTTCCTTGATTTCTGCTTTAATTCTTAACATTTACTTTATTTTTTAAAGTTTATTTATTTTGGGGGGGGGGTAGAGAGAGAGAGAGAGAAAGCAGGGAAGGGGCAGAGTGAGGGAGAGATAGAATCCCAAGCAAGTTCCACTCTAGCTTAGAGCCTGACACAGGGCTCAAACCCATGAACCGTGAGATCATGACCTGAGCCAAGATCAAGGGTTGGATGCATAACCAACTGAGCCACACAGGCACTCCTTAACATTTATTTTATTCTGCTTACTTTGGATTTAATTTTTTCTTCTTTTTATAGTTTCCTAAGATGGAAACTTAGATGATTGATTTTAGATCTCTTTTTTTCTAATATATGTATTCAATGCTATAAATTTCACTTTAAGCACTGCTTTCAATGCATCCCACAAACTTTGATAAATTGTGTTTTCATTCTCGTTTAGTTTATTCTCTTCTGATTTCTACTATGGCCCATGTGTTATTTAGAAGTATGTTGTTTAATATCCATGCATTTGGGGATTTTCCAATTTTCTTTCTGTTAGTGGTTTCTAGTTCAATTCCACTGTGATCTAAAAAAAGACATTGTATGATTTGTATTCTTTTAAATTTGTTAAGGTATGTTTTGTGGCCCATAATGTGGTATATCTTGGTGAATGTTCCATGTAAGCTTGAGAGAAATGTGTATTCGGCTGTTGTTGGATGAAGTAGGCTATAGACATCAATAATATCCAGTTTATTGCTAGTGCTGCTGGGTTCAACTATGTCCTTATTGATTTTCTGCATATTGGATCTATCCATCCTGATAGGGCGGTGTGGAAGTCTACAACTGTAATAGTGGATTCAACTATTTCTCCTTACAGTTCTATCTGTTTTTGCTTCATGGTAAAAAACTTCACTTCAAAGAGAACAGTTTGATGCTCTGGTTAAGCACATACATGCTAAGAACTGTTATGTCTTCTTGGAGAATTGACCACCTTATCATTATATAATGCCTTTCTTTATTCCTGATAATTTTCATTCCTTAGTAGTTTGCTGTGTCTTAAATTAATATAGCTACTCCTGTTTACCTTTTTAGAAATATTTATTTTTGGGAGAGCACAAACAGGGATGGGGCACAGAGGGGAGACAGAGGATCCAAAGTGGGCTCTGCACTGACAGTCTGACAGCAGTAAGTCTAATGTGGGGCTCGAACTTACAAACTGTGAGATTGTGATCTGAGCCAAAGCCAGACGCTCAACCTGAGCCACCCAGGTGGCTTCCTCCTTTCTTTTGATTAGTGTTAGCATGGTATTTTTCCCCACTATTTACATTTTTTATTATTGAAGTATATTTATTATATACAGTGTTAGTTTCAGATGTACAACATAGTGATTTGACAATTCTACACATTATCTTATGTTTCCATCATGAGCATAGTTACCCATCTGTCACCATACAACGCTATTGCATAATACTGACTATATTCCCTATGCTGTACTTTTCACCTCTGTGACTTATTTGTAAGAAGTCTGTAACTCTTAATCCCCTTCACTTATTTCACCCATTCCCCCTAACCCTCACCCCTCTGACAACCATCTTTATTCTCTGTATTTATGAGTCTTGTTTCTGCTTTATTTTTTAGATTCTACATATAAGTGAAATCATATGGTATTTGTCTTTATCTGACTTATTTCATTTAGCACAATAGCTTTTACATCCATCCATGTTGTCACAAATGGTGAGATAGCATTCTTTTATAGTTAAGTAATGTTCCATTGTATGTTCCATTTCTTTTTTTTTCTTTTTAAATTTTTTTAACGTTTATTTATTATTGAGAGACAGAGAGACACAGAGCGTGAGCAGGGGAGGGGTAGAGAGAGGGGGAGACATAGAATCTGAAGTAGGCTCCAGGCTCTGAGCTGTCAGCACAGAGCCTGATGCGGGGCTCGAACTCACAAACTGAGAGATCATGACCTGAGCCGAAGTCGGACGCTCAACCAACGGAGCCACCCAGGCGCCCCAAAACATTTCTTTATCCATTCATCTATTGATGGATACTTAGGTTGCTTCCATAATTGGCTATTGTAAATAATGCTACAATAAGTACAGGAGAGCAAGTATCTTTTCAAATTAGTGTTTTTATTTTCTCTGGGTAAATACCCAGTAGTGGAATTACTGGATCATATCATAATTCTATTTTTAATTTTCTGAGGAACCTCCATACCGTTTTCCACAGTGGTTACCCCAATTTATATTCCCATCAACAGTGTAGGAGGGTTCCCTTTATTCCACATCCTCACCAACACTTGTTATTTCTTGTCTTTTTGATTCTAGCCATTCTGACAAGTGTGAGGTGGTATCTCATTGTGATTTTGATTTGCATTTCCATGATGATTATGGCTATATGTTTTCTTTGGAAATATTTCTATTCAGTTCCTCTGCTCATTTTTTAATTGGATTATTCTTTTTGTGGATGTGTTGAGTTGTATAAGTTCTTTATATATTTTGGATATTAATTCCTTAGCAGATTTATCATTTTCCAATATCCTCTCCCATTCAGTAGTTTCCCTATTTATTGTGTTGATGGTTTTCTTCACTGTGCAAAGGCTTTTTATTTTGGTGTAGTCCCAATAGTTTTTGATTTTCCTTCCCTTGCTTGAGGAGACAAATCCATAAAGATGTTGCTTAGGCTAATGTCACAGTTATTATTGCCTATATTTTCATGACCTTTTTGTTTTCAGGTCCCACACTTAGATCTTTAATCCATTTTAAGGTTTTTTTTTTTGTATATGGTTTAAGAGAGTGGCCCAGTTTCATTCTTTTTCATGTAGCTGTCCAGTTTTCCCAATGCCATTTACTGAAGAGAATGTGTTTTTCCCATTGTATATTCTTGCATCCTTTGTTATAGATTAATTGACCATAAAGATGTGGGTTTATTTCTGGGCTCTCTATTCTGTTCCATTGATTTATGTGTCCATTTTGTGACAGTACTATATTGTTTTATTATAGCTTTGTAGTGTATCTTGAAATTTGAGACTGTGATGCCTCTAGCTTTGTTCTTCTTTCTCATGATAGCTTTGGTTATTTTGGGTCTTTTGTGGTTCCATATAAATGTTAGGATTATATGTCCTATTTCTCTGAAAAATACTATTAGCATAGGGATTGTATTGAATCTGTAGATTGTTTTGGGTAGTATGAACATTTTAACAATGTTAATTCTTCCAGTCCATGAGCATGGTATATTTTTCCATTTGTTTGTGTCATCTTCAACTTCTTTCTTCAATGTTTTATAGTTTTTAGAGTGCAGGTCTTTCACTTCTTTGGTTAAATTCATTCCTAGGTATTCTATTCTTTTTTGGTATAATTATAATTGGGATTGTTTTATTAGACCTAATGAATGAATTTGGTAAAGTTGCCAAATATGAAATCCATATACAGAAATATGTTGAATTTCTATACACTAATAGTGAAGTCTCAGAAAGAAATTAAGAAAAACACTCCACTGTTTGCTTTTTAATCTATATATGTCTTTATATTTAAAGATTTCTCATAGAAAACATAGTTTTCATGTTTTTGATCTACCCTTATAGTCTCTGTTAATGGTACATTTAGACCATTGAATTTAAAATGATTATTGATATAGCTGGACTAATGTTTATCATATTCATTACTGTTTTCTATATGTTGCCATTGCTCCTATGATTGTCTTCCACTCTTTTTCTACCTTTTGTGGTTTTAATTGAGATTTTACATGATTTTATTTTCTCCCCTTTCTTAGCATATGTTACACGTATTTAACTTTTATTAGTGGTTGCCCTAGAGTTTGCAATATGTGTTTACATCTAATCCAATTCCTCTTTCACTGTACCACTGTAACCTCTGTAACACTACAATGGTCATGTAAGTACTTTATAATAACAAAATAATCCTAATTCCTTCCTCCCATAACTTGTAGTATTGCTGTCATTAATTTCACTTACATATAAGCATACGTAAGCATATATACACACACACATATACGTATACATGCAGATAAGTATACATCATTGAATACATTGTTGGTGTTATTATATTGAACAAACTGTTATCTGTTAGATGAATTAAGAATAAGAAAAATAAAAAAATATTTTATCTTCATTTATTCCTTCTTTGATACTCTTCCTATCTTTATGTAGATCTGAGTTTCTGACACATGTTATTTTCCTTCTCTCAAAGAACTTCTTTAACATTTCTTGCAGGAAAGGTCTACTGGCAACAAATTCCCTCAATCTTTGTTTGAGAAAGTTTTTATTTACCCTGTACTTCTGAAAGATAATTTTTCATGGTATAAAACTCTAGATTGGTGTTTTTCTTTTGTCTCAACACTTTAAATATTTCATTTCTCTCTCTTCTTGCTCACATGGCTTCTGAGAAGTTGGATGTTAATTCTTAACTTTGTTCCTCTATTAGGTAAAATGTTTTGCACTTCTGGCTTCTCCAGAACTTTATCTTTATCTTTGATATTTTTTTCAATTTGAAAATGATATGCCAAGTTGTATGGTGCTGTGTTTTTTGTTTTGTTTTGTTTGTATTTATCCTGCTTGATGTTCTCCGAGCTTCCTGGATCCATGGTTTGGTGTCTGACACTAATTTGGAAAAATTCTAAGTCACATTGTTTCAATACCTCTTTTGTTCTCTTCTCTGGGTTTTCTGGCATTACCATTACTAGTATGTTACCTTTTTTGTAGTTGTCCCACATTCCTTGGATATTCTATTCTGTTTTTAGTCTTTATTCTCTTTGATTTTTGGTTTTCAGGCATTCTGTTGATATATCATCTGGCTCACAGATTTTTTTCTCAGTTGTGTCCAGTCTACTAATAGGCCCATCAAAGGCATTCTTCATTTCTGTAATAATGTCTTTTATCTCTTGAATTTCTTTTTGGTTCTTTTTTTAAGATTTCCATTTATCTGCTTACAATGCCCATCTGTTCTTACATGCTGTCTACTTTATCCATTAAGGCCCTTAGCATATTAATCACAGTTGTTTGAAGTTCCCAGTCTAATAATTTGAAAACCTCTGTTATGTCTGGTTCTGATGCTTGCTATGTCTCTTCAAACTATTTGTTTTGCCTTTTGGTGTGTCTTATAAGTTTATTTTTTGATAGTCAGATATGATGTACCAGATAAAGGGAACTACTGTAATAGGTCTTTAGTAATGTGGTGGTGAAGTGTGGGGAAAGGGAAAGCATTCTATGACCCATGACTAGGTCAGTCTTTTAGTGAGCCTGTGCCTCTGGACTATAAACTTCACAAATATTTCTCAGTTTTTTTTCTCCCCTCCTGGGTGGGACAGGATGGCGAGAGTGTTCTGGAGTTGGGTATTTCACTTCTTCTGCTCAGTTAGGGTCTGAATTAATTCGTTTCCCTTGAGGATAGGCCTGGTTAAGAACAGCATGTTCTAGCACATTTCAAAATGGTTCCTTTTCCCCTTCCACTATTGGAAGCCTGAGGGGATTTTTCTCCGGTATTTACTTTAGGAACCTGGTTGAGCTTCTGGAGGTAAGTCTCACAATACTGTAGGGTTTCCTCCATGAGTGGGTCCCTCTAGGGTTTTTAACTCTCAGAGTTTTCAACACTGAGCCTTTAGCAATTTGTCAATTACAATTCAGATCTCCCTACCCCAGCACTGGTCCCTACCGTGGTTTCTCCAAGTTAGTCTCTGTTCTAGTAAGCTGTAAATCCCTTTATTTGCCTTTCTGTCTCCAATGTTTGGGACAGTAGCTTGTCCTATATCCTTCCTTCTCTTATGGATCCAAGAAGAGGTGATTTTCCAGTCTGTTCAGGTTTTTACTTGTTAGAATTGAGTGGTGACTTCCAAGCCACTTACATGTGAAACTGGAAACCAAAAGTTCCTTGCCAGCAGAAAGTTTCTGAAAGAATTGCTAAAAAGAAGTTCTTCACACAGAAAGAAACTTGGAACTAGAAATGAAAGAGCAACCGAGTGGTAAATATCTGGGTAAACAGAATATCCTCTCCTACTGAGTTCTTTAAAATACATTTGACAACTGAAAGCAAAATTTATCACATTTTTCGATGTGTTTTTGATGAGTTTTCTGATTTTTCTGATGAAGTTTTTGATATATGTAGATATACTACAAAAAATGCAACTACAATATAAAGGGTAAAGGGACCTATATGGTGCTAATATCTTTCCACTTAAAATACTAAAATATTTATTCTGAATAGACTGAAAAGTTGCATATATTATAATCTATAGAACAAACATTAAAAATACTATATAAAGAGAGTAAAAAACACAAGAGAAAAAATAAAATAGAATACTAAAACATGTTCAAATAATCCAAAAAGAGGCAGAAAAAGGAAAACAAATAAAAAACAGAGGGAACAATCACGAAACAATAAAATAGTGAGCCTAAATGCAAACATCAATAATTACATTAAGTGTAAATGTAAAAGTAAGAAATTGTCAGAATGGATGAAAAAAATAAAAAGACCTGAGTGTATGCTATCCACAAGAGACTCATTTCAAATATAATGATGTAGGTATACTAAAAGTAAAAAATATTAACTTTTATGCAAATATGCAAATACTAATAAGTGGAAAGATGGAGTGACTAGTAAGAACTACAATAGACGTTTTGGCAAAGTGGCACAATGCTAAATCAAAGCTACTTGTCACCAATAATTCCTTAATAAATTATTTCCATTTTTTTCTTGGGAAAATTGTGATTCATCTCACCCAGAGACTTACTTTCCAAGCTTCTAGATGCTAAAAAGCTGCCAACCTTTAGCTGGACAGCTTTTTTGAATTTTCATGGGTTTGAAATTAGAATCTTGCTGGCTGCTCTAATCTAATGCTTACTGTAAGAACACAAGACATAACATCTTTCTCCTTCACTTTCCCAGTTAGGTGCAAGGCAATTTTCCCGACAGATCTCTATTTCCTCTAACCAGAATAGATCTTTTTGTTTTTTATTTTCATTTTACCTCCTCTGTAGTACAAAGCTTCACACTTCAAAACTATAAGAAAACTAGGTGGCCATATAACTAACATCACTTGCCTGGAGTCTCATTTGTCAGTTAAGAAACTTACAGCACTTGAGGTGGCTGGGTGGCTCAGTTGGTTAAGTGTCTGACTTCAACTCAGGTCAGGATCTCATAGCTTGTGAGTTCAAGACCTGTGTCAGGCTCGGTGCTGACAGTTCAGAGACTGGAGCCTGCTTTGGTTTCTGTGTCTCCCTGTCTCTCTCTCTTTATCTCTCTCTCTCTCTCAAAAATAAATAAGCATTAAAAATATTTTTAAAAACAAGAAACTTATGACACTTGTTGTGATGAGCACTGGGTATTATATGTAAGTGATGAATCACTAAATTCTATACGTGAAACCAATTTTACTATATATGTTAACTAGAAATTAAATAAAAATTGAATTCAAAAATGAAAAGTTGGCCATAAGTAAGTAGATACTACACTGAAACCTTCTTTTGTAAGAATCGTTATTCAGAAGGATAATTTTCTAACATTTCTGTCATATCACACATAAAAAGTGGTAATATTTGTGATGTTGTGGGATAAGTAGGAGGACAGTGCTCATGCCCAGCAATTGGCTGGAGCCATTTAGTTCCTCTAGGATGCACTGAGCTGTCCTGAAGGCTGTAGGGAACCAACACGCTGGCACATCTATAAATCGTTTGTGGAGGCTGCAGTCAGGAGGAGGGCACTATTGTAGCATAAAATGCAGAATCTTGCCATAGCAATCCTTGTGGACTTCCCTTTTGAGTTTCCATAATCCTCGGTGTAATTGTACTTAATCTCTTTTACTTTTTAAATACTTCAAAAAATTGTAAGTAAAAGAGAACATTAAATAATGTTACACAGTGGTTTCTTCACACTTGAAAAAATCAGTACAAAGCTATGTATGCTAACTTCCCATGGGAATGATGGGCAGAGAAATGATAGGGATTTTGGACTGGTTTCCTAAATTCTGGAATATTACAGATCCTTTCTGATTTTAGTTTTCTGTTATATAATGGAGATAATAACACATATGTGATATGACTTGTGAATATTAAGATGAGATGCCTTATGAAATGTGCTTAGCATAGTGCCTGGCACATAGTGGGTACTCAATGAACACAGTTAGCTTCCTCCTCATTTTCATTCCCTAGAGTAATTTTTGCTAAAGAAATTGAAAGTAAAGAGAGATGTCAGCTTTGAAGTCTCTCAGAAGGCTTTGTGGAGGGTTATGTAATGATCTTGGCCTTGAGGGGAAGCTGAGATTTGATGGGCAGTGAAAAAGAAGAAAGGCCGCCCAGGTCCTGGTAATAAGATGGTATGGAGATAATCTTTGAAGTCTCAGGCAGCCAAAGGTAGGATTAATGAATAAAGAATACTTGGTAAGTAGAAGAGATATTGATTTGGAACCTAGCCTCAAGGAAACACAATGAAAAAGTCTTACTTGTGTGGGTGTGAGAGTTGATTCAGGTTAGCCCATGACTACATGGTGAAGTAGGCAAAATTTTCCTCCAGTGCTTTTCCTAAATGACTTTGCTCTTTTCTTCTCTTTCAGCATCACTTCTTCCAAGGACTCCATTATACTACTTATGCTCAACTATCACCTATTTGGGAAGAAAGTGGGCTAAAAATATCTAATTCATACTAAAGAGTTTCTGATCTAATAGGTTAACCCTTCTAGTTCATCAGAATTTTAAAAGAGAGTCTTGGATTGCCTTATGATTAATCAAGAGAAAAGCTCTCCAGTGATTGAATTTCCTGAGTAGGGAAGATATTTTTGATTATAGAGGCTACCCACTCAAATCATACCACAAAGATAACTTCCCACTCCATCTATGGGTGATAAGGACCCTAATTAGTAGACCTGGGTATGCACAGTCTAGACATAATCATGCCTTAATATCAACATTTTAAATGAGGCTCTAGAAGAATTTGTCTGAATTACGCCTGAGTGTCAGGGCTGAACAGTCAGGAGAAACACTACAGGGATTCCTGGATGAGCAGTCCAGGGTACAGAGAAATGGAGGAGCAAGCAAGTGAGAAAAACCAAGACCCAAAGTAACAGTATTAAATCCAAAGGGGGCAGATACATGATTGCCAAGCATCCTCCAAGCTTTTGGAGTTAGGGGAGGTGGGGTTCAAAATAAGAACTGGCCAGGAACAGCTGTTGAGTTCAAGGGGTTATAGTGACCAGTCTATCCATAACATCCATGGCTCATGTTTCTTATTCAGAGACTGCTAGCTGTGACTGCCCACTGGATTAGTTTGAAAGGTTAAAGGCAGAGTGAGTATAAAGGATGCAGCAAAGGACCTGTGATGCTATGGGAAATTTTTAAATAACTATTAGAGAAGAATTGGTAGCTATTAAAATACAGAAGCTATGAAGCTATTAGAATACAGAAGTTATGGAACATGCATCTAGAGGAGGTAGTAAAATCACAATTTAAAGACTCATTAGGCACCCATTCATTTTTAAGACAGGATTTAAGAAAAATAATGAGATCTATCTTGTGGTAGTGCTGAGATATGAGCTAAATGACCCACGAGAGGTCTCTTCAAACCCGAGAGATTCTGTTTAAACGTTAGAATCCACCTGCTGTAATGGAAATTAAATCCAATAAGCATTCTCCTCGGAAAAACATTGCTTTATATGAGCAATGCTCTATTTGCTCTTCTATTTCTTTCGTTTCATCCCTTCCAAATTAAAAACTGGCTCAAACCTATCTCCAAAGTAATTTTCTTGATATTAACCCCTAAGAACAGGATTCATAGCCTAATATACCAAGAATGGCAAATAGACTTCATTTTGATAGAGGTTTCCTGAACTTTGTGTTGAGAAATATTTTGAAGCTGCATTCAGAGGGCTCTGTCTGATTAGCAATGCCTGCCCTGCAGGAAGAAGGGATTAGAGTGTGCTTACCAGGTGTTTGCTACTCCTGCAATATAACAACCCAAGGAGTATTTATAATTAAAAGCAATAAAAAGATAATCTAATATTTTAATATTCCGAAGCATATATGATCTCACAGGTATCAATGAGATTTGGTGCAGGGTATAATGGACTCCTTCCAAGTACTGTATATGGAAATAAGGGGCTAGTTATTGTTCAAAAGAAAAGATCCAGCAGAAGAGGAAAAGGCATGCACCAAGAGTAAACTTTTTGCAAAACCACTAGCCTAAGGCTGGAACCCTAAGAAAAACATGTAGGTATGATTTAAAGAGAGGAAACAGAACTTGTATCTTTATGGCCATATAGTACACTGCTTGGCCTAATGGAGGACACAGATAAAATTCTCCTAATATTGATCACAAAACTGATTTTATAGGCATAGAGCTGAACTGTAATTGTCATCCATTTCCAGAGCCACCTTGTTAATCACATAGCCATACTGCCTAAACTCGGCTGGAACCCGCCCCTTGCAATACTTAATAACTTGTATT